>NC_139254.1:27179592-27779592 GCF_977018435.1 Lepisma saccharinum
TGAGCCAGAGCCTCATCTTGTTGAAACCGAACCTCATCTCTGATTCTAAGTTCATCGAGTTTCGGTATAAACCATTGTTGTAACATATTGAGATATGATATATGGTTTACTGGCCGATGAATATGGCATCGCATAATATTATGCACAACAGCACACAGAAAACTTTATACGCTAGATACATAAGATATATGAATGGTTGGTTGGTTGATTTCGTGTTTGAAGTCCACTTTATGCACAGTAAGGCTAATCGGGACTGGACCTACAAATTAAAGTGGGATCCGAACCAATATGTGCCTCAACCGGGTATCGAACCCGGGACCCCTTGATTACAATGCGATGACGCTACCATTGCGCCATCGGGGAGGCCCGGATATATGAATGGGTAGGCACTTACGGGCCACCCTGTATATATATATTATGTGATTGGTTGATTTGGTGTTTTAAGTCCACCTTTATGCACAGTAAGGCTAATCGGGAATGAACTTACAGTTTTAAAGTGGGAACCGAAAAACACTGTGCCTCCACAGGGTATCGAACCCAGGACCACTTTATTACAAGGTGACAATTTTAATTGGTAAATGGGATCTCTCCACACTTCATTTTATGTCACTGAACTTTTTTTTAAAAAAGCTGTGAACAAAACATATTTTTAATAATTGATGAAAAATTGAAGATGTAAATTTGTATCTTGACAGTATGAAATGGCCAAATCCACTTTATGATCAGAACAGCTTATCAGGACTTTACCTACAGTTTTTAAAGTGATATTTTGACACCTACCATCAGAATTCTAGTCTGGGACCTAACTTTTGGGGATCTGAATCAAACTTGGACATAACTTTTGGGGGAAGACAGAATCAAAAAGTTTTCTACCACAGAAAAATAGCACCCAAGGCTACTTTGCTAATTAACTGTTACTTTTGAGAAATCATCTCTGGACCCAGGAGCTTAACAAGCTATTAGCTTGTTAATTCTGAAAATTTGTTAGTTGGGTAATGAAAGATAATGTATGTGTAACTTCATCACTAGATACTTCAAGCCATCCATGGCCATGCAATTTTACATTTGTTAAATCGTTCATGGGCAACAAACAAAGAAACTCAACACTTTACTACTACCACCTCCTTCTTGTGAAGATGCACTTGGAAATTTTCAAAACTGATCCTTTGATCACCACAGCCTTCACTGCCACCAGCTTTATCAGATTTTTGTTCATTTTGAAGGCAGATTCCTGATATAGCAGAGTCTGGAACTCGTAATGCTCACTTTTTCTACTAACATTCTAGCTTCACAAAGAAATCTAACTCCTTATTTTAAAAAAAAGCACATTGTTCTAAAAAAAATGACTTTGTAAAGGGCATTCACACTTGCGTCAAAAATTCCATGTAGGCTATCTTCATGTACTATTGTTCCACTCATATCCAAATTGAGACATTCTGAGGTGCCAAGTTCGAGTCACGTGACAATTAATTTGTAAACTTTCACATGCATTTTCCTATCAAATTCCATGGGCAAAAAAAGAGGAAAGAGGGGAGGTGATCTTCAACCCTGGCCACTTCTTCGACAATTCCAGGAATAGAGCAGCGCTTGAGGCCACATCTGTGTTTGCCAAATGGAGCTTCCAGTTGTCTGACAGAAAATGTTGCAATTGAATGGTGAAGTAGGAAAAAGTAACTAAATTGCCAATAATTTCTTGTTTCCTCCCCAAACACCATTTTCCCCTACAGATAAAATTTATCAAGCAGAGTGTGGGACACATGTATCCAGAGGGGGGAATTCCCCCATCTCCCTATAAATACCACACTGCGTAGGTATAATTAGATGAAACCCGATGTTTAGTGTTTTAAACTACTGAAGCAAAGGGAAAATAACAACTGCTAATCACATCGTACTATGACGCCAGGGGTCCTGGGTTCGAATCCTGGCCTGGGCATGGATGTTCATGAGTGTCCATTCATCAATTTCATCATATCATCACTCATCCCCATTTTCGCTAATTAGCCAAAAGTGGCACAAGAAGCGAAGTAAAATAAAGCAAGCCAATCAATCAACAACTGCTAATGTAGTTTTCTTTATTTTTACTTCAAGGTTTTTCTGTGTAAGTCATTCACCTCATTTCAGAGTGAGCCTTACACGATTCAGTTGTCGGTCAGAATCTGAATATATATATATATATATATATATATATATATATATATATATATATATATATATATTTTCATCATATTAAATTATAGTGGTCAGCAAGGGAACCTCAAAGTAGGCTTCACACAAAGTATTTTAAGTGCTCGAGGAAAAATAAATGTACCACAATTAATTATTTAATCCACTGCCAAACTTTCAGTTAATAATAATACATACAGGGTGTCTCATAAGTAATAGTGCAAACTGACACAGGTGACAGTACACGATAGTAGAAGCAAAAAAGTCTCAGTAAACATGGGTCTGCAAACGAGCTGTTTTCGAGATAATAATAATAATAATGTGCCAGCATTGATTGCATTTTTTAAACACCAAGTGCTTTACTCCTTGCATGGTCTGAGGTTTGCTCTTTGTTTACAAAACAGAACATTTCCTAGAGGTGGCATTGCAATCAAACAGAACATTTCTGAGAGGTGGCGTTGCAATCAAACAGAACATTTCCGAGAGGTGGCGTTGCAATCAAACAGAACATTTCCGAGAGGTGGTGTTGCAATCAAACAGAACATTTCCGAGAGATGACGTTGTATGGATACAATCAGTACACAGTCTAATCATACTGTGGGAGTCACATCAGTTGTGCTGGACTGTGTAGTGAAAATGGAGCCTTACAACAATGAAGAGTATGTAGACATGCATTTTATGTATGGTTTGGCTAATGGCAATGCACGGGAAGCTGCATGCTTGTACCAAGAAAAATACCCTGCTTGAAGGCACCCCGAGAGTTGCACATTTACTAGGGCACATCGGCGCCTCAAAGAACATGGGAGCTTCGAGCATGGTAGGAGAGCAGGTAGACCTGCATGCATTATGCCTGAAGTTGAGGATATGGTGTTGCAAGCAGTGGAACACTCTCCAGGAAACTCGATTGAGGAGAATTGCCGCACAAGTGCCAGTAAGCTGCAGTAGTGTATGGAGAATTTTACATTGCAAATCACTCTACCCTTACCACCTCCTACGAGTTCAGTGTCTCAGTGATACGAATTGTGTTCCTGGAGTGAAGTTTTGTCAGTGGATGCAACAACAGGTTGTACTCAACCCTCGTTTTGAAGTAAAATTTTATTTACAGACAAATCAATGTTCACACGTGATGATATTTTAAATTTTCATAATTCTCATGTTTGGAGTGTAATAAACCCACATGCTGTTCATGAGGCACTACATCAGCAACGTTTCTCATTGAATGTGTGGTTAGGGGTACTAGTTGATCATCTCATTGGACCACACATTCTTCCAAGAAGACTCAATGGACCGACGTACCTTCAGTTTTTGCTGCATGACGGTGGCCTCCAAGGTCACCAGATCTAAATCTTTGGATTTTTTGTGTCTGGGGTCAACACAAACGCATAGTGTACAACACTCCCGTTGACACGGTTGAAGAACTGGAACAGAGACTTGCACATGCTTGTGACCAATTCCAAAATGATCCGTGTGTTTTCGAAAGAATTCGAAACTCAATGCGGAATATCATACAGTATTGCATCCAGATGGAAGGATGACTCTTTGAACACCTCCTTTAACAGGTACGAGTGTACAGTAATTGTAATGTAGAACATAAGCACTAGTAAAGTAGTGCTGTATTCCTTGTTAAAGTAAGTAGAATGTTCAATAAAAGCAATGAGATCTCCTGATTTTTCATACTGTATTATTGGTATTTTACCAACTAGAATGACATTTACAAACACTGAAGTCAGTGACGGCTTGTACCCACATATTCACACATATTATTAGCATTTTACCAACTAGGACAATGTTTACAAACAATGAAGTCAGTGGCAGCTTCTAATCACACATTTGTGATTATCTCGAAAACGGCTCGTTTCCAGACCCGTGTATACTGTGACTTTTTTGCTTCTATTATCGTGTAGTTTCACCTGTGTCAGTTTGTGCTATTACTTTTGAGACACCCTGTATATTGCATTTCCATTGACCATATTTTCTCTTGATGGTGAACTTACTAAACTTACTAAATTTAAATACATAAATGATGTTAGGAAATGCATTTACAATAAATGAAACAACAGGGGAGAAGAGAAATACAACTCAAAAATTAAGAAAAATGCTGAAAATGACCTAAAGACCAAAATAGGCAGAAAAAAATATGGAAAAATAAAAACAATATTTTCTGGTTCTAACTTATGGAAATGGACTAATATCAGGTTTAGCCTTGCTTTCAAGGTTCATCAACTTCTGAGCCATGATTAATATCCTACATGCAAATTTATGAATTTTACTTCTTATAGATTTGTACATATAATAAACTCATGATGAAATGTTTCTAAGTATCCTGAAAATATTTTAAATGTATTATTTAGTTGGCAACATGTGAAAGTGGTCCAAGTACCAGTGTGTAAGCCTCTTTTCTCTCAACTGTGTTATGGTTAGCACATCGCGCTGCGACGCCAAGGGTCCCGGGTTCGAATCCCGGTCGGGCTTGGTTGTTTGTGAATGTCCATTCATCAATTTCATCACTGATCACCATCTTTGCAAATTAGCCAAGAGGCACAAAACGCGAAGTAAAATAAACTAAATCAATCAATCAATCTCTACTGTGTTATGAAATGATCGCTATAACTAATTCTGTTTGATAAAGCTTGATGTATGTGAAGACGTGGAAGTATCTTGTGAAAAAGTGAGAAAATATGTACATATGTTTTCTGTTGTTAACCAACAGTGTTTGGAGAGTGGCAAGAGGGAGGGGGGAGGGGGATAATCCTTGCTGCTCCTGGAAAATGAGCATCAACCTAAAGCTATATATGATACACAAATTATTCCATTTCACTGATAGTACAGTGCCTTTTTATGGTTGAGATATCCATGGAGCAGCAGCTTGCACAGCGGAAGGTATCATTGCATCTGCCGGCAAACTGGATACAACATCCACGTACCTGGAACCGCTAGCTATGTAATGAAATAATCTCGTACAATTACATTGACAGTTACAATTAAAATGAGTACATACCTTGTTACAAGAAGTGTTGGAAATTTTGTCCTCCTGCATCCACACATTTATGGCATATTTATAGGAAATTTTCACTAACACATATCAGCTCCTCTTCTGAAATTGCTTCAGTTTCTCTCCTGATACTTTCTTTCAATTCTATTAATGTATGACTCAGGTTCAAAAGCTTGGTAGCTCACCACGCAGACATCATGAAAATGTCTGTTTCAGTGCCAAGGTCAGTGTACAGATGTGTCTAAATGCTGGCAGACACGATCCTACTTACACACGTGCCAGCAACCACTGCGTAGATGCCTCGACCATAAAAGGCACTGTATTTGACATTAATTAATATAAAAGTCTGATAATTAGAAGTGGGAATGTACATATTGCTGCAGAAACTTCAAACTCGAGAAGTGTTTTTATCGGTGGGCGAGTGCTTTGCTTGGTCCTATACGGTGGCCGTGCAGTCTAAAGTGTCATACTTTGGGCTCCCGCTATGGGACAAGTGCAGGTTCGAGTTTCCTGGTGAAAGTATAGTAACTTTTCTCCTGAGAATTCGGCCTGTGTCTGGGACTGGTGGACACCCACCATCATGAGGATATTTGGGAGCTGAGAATGAGTAGCGCAATCCGGTCATAAAAACCTACTGCAACGACTGGTGGTTCGTCATGCTGACCACCCCATACCTGGTTGGATGATCTCACACCTTGGGTGAGTGAGTGAGTAGGATCAGGTGAGAGTGAAACCACAGTTGGTGGGTAGGCCTGGGCCCTCAATGGACTGTTGCACCACGACTTACTATTATTTATTATTTATGCCTTACTTGACTTGACCCATGTACAAGAAGAAGAAAAAAAAACATGTAGGCACCAAGATGTTGTCACATATACATATACACTTCATAAGTTAAATATGTATTAAATATATCATTTTCCTATGGTTTTTCTAGTTCTTATATAATGAAATTGACAAAATATAACTAATACAAATGGAGGTTTATAATGAAAGAGCATTAGATATCTCAAGTGTCATTAAGAAATTTTCAAGCATGCTAACATCAAGAATATATGAAAGCATAAAACAGAAGGAGAGCTGTGTTTATATTTAAACAAATCATAGTTCATAACATGAAATCTGTGGCAGTGATAACTTGGAAAATTACTAATAATTATCTTCAATTCTAAATCATTATTTATCTGTAATCATTTTCTAAACGAAAATGCATTCATTGAAAAGTTTATTGTACATTTGTGAGCTGATATTTAATGTGAATGCTAATAATAAAATCTTATCTAGGGAAGAAAATGGCAACATGAACGACTTGTAATAAACTTGTCAGACTACAGAAACCAGTCACTTCAAGTGGTGATCAAAGGGATAAAAGAATCGAATGGTGACCTAATTTTGAGGACAGTTTATGAATGCAATGCTCAAAGTAAGGAAGACATTCATTTGCTTAGTTAGAATAATATTCTAATATCTGTATTATCTGTATTAAAAGAGATAACATAGTTCAGAATAATATAAATGAATGGCTTATTGCAGAAAGGGACCTGAGTCACTTTTGCACAATTCTGAGAAAAACAATGAAAAATCGTATAATATTAATAGTGTAAGAAAGAAATGTGCCGTTGTTGGCTCAAATATTCAACATAATGAATAGTTAATTTTGCAACCCTCAATGCACCCCCCCCCCTGCAGTATGCTGCTAGACACAGTGGAGATGAAAAAATTAACTCCGATACCTCAAAAATGTGACTCAGGTCCCTTTCTGCAATAAGCCGTTCAAATGTGTAATATTATTTGATTCATTACATATTAGGTGTGTGAATACCTATACACACATGCAGTTTGCTGAAGAGTGGCTCACTCATTTTCTGACAGGTTTAACTTGTAACATGTAGCAGAAGTGTCATATTGCAATGTTCTAAAGATGATCCTGATCGCCACCTGCAGTTTGCTGAAGAGTGGCTCACCAAGTTGGAAGAGGACTCACAGTTGGAACAGAGTGTGATGTGGACTGATGAAGCCAAATTTCAAATGTCCGGTAGTGTAAACAGACATAATTGTGTTTACTGGCATGATTCGAATCCAAATGTGGTAGTCGAGTACGATGATAAAAGACCCGGCATCATGGTCTGTGGAGGTATTACATACCAAGGTGTCATTGGTCCTTTCTTCTTTGAAGATGGCTTCAATGGTGAGAATTATCTGAAGCTCATTAGGGACACTGTTTACCCTTTACTCCAACAGAGACACCACTTTGATCAGTTGTGGTGGCAGCAGGATGGAGCTCCCCCTCATTATGCCACAATTGTACAGAATTGGTTGGACCAGGCATTCCCTGGATGTTGGATCGGATGTCGCGGGTCAATTCAATGCCAGCTCTCCTGGCCTCACCCCACCAGACTTTTTCCTGTGGCGGTATTTAAAGGATAAAATTTATTCTCGCAACATCAACACCCTACAGGACCTGAAGGATGTGATTACTGAGGAATTTACTGTTGTTCCTAATGAACTGTGTGCAAAAGCGTGTGAAAATGTGTCTTTGCGATTACAGGCCTGTATTGAAGCTGATGGCATGCAAGTTGATCACACTATGGAAAACCGATATTAAAGAGTGTTTGTGTTACAAAATAAGCCATCTGTTTTCATTTCATGCCGACTCTGCTAGAAGTTACGGTGCTTCAAAGTATGGTCAACTACTTATGGGCCACCCTGTATAATAGAAATCACAGCTACACACCCCACACTCTGGAAGCACGTTGTAACTTACTTTCTAATTCAGGTTCTGACTTTGATTTTGACCTACTTTTAACACTTTAAGACTTTCAAAGATATTTGCTTAAAAACACACATAGGGTCAGTCAAGAACAAACCAAGTTTAGCTGATGATGACACCCTGTCTCATCCCTAAAAGACAACAAAAACTGAAGCTCAGAATATTATAATGTTCACAATATGTGGACTATATGTGGACTATATCAATGCGTTCGAAGATTAATATGGAACAGGGATGTACCTATAAAGTGCAAGAAGGTAATATATAACACATACTATGTGCCAATAACTACACACAGAGCAGAGACTTGGACAATAACAGAGAAAGACAAAAGAAAGATGCAGGCAGTGGAATTGAAATTTTTAAGTAGTATATGGTGAAAGACTGGAAATGATAGAATAAGGAATGAGGAGATCTGACAGGCAGTGGGTGTGGTGAAGTTTCAGGACAGGATAGATCAGTCACAGATGAGATGGTTTGGACACATGAAGAGGATGGATGCAGAAAGACTACCAGTAAGATCTTACCATGCACAAGGAGTGGGAATAAGGCCAAGGGGGAGACCAAGATGTTGGTGAAAAGAGCAGATAGCAGAGAGTGTTAGGAGAAGAGGACAAGATTGGAATACCATGGAAAAAGAGGAGTGGTGGAAGACCAGTAAAAAATGGTGAGGCTTGAATTCTATGCCTACCCAGCCAGAGGCAGGAAACAGCAAAGGATGATGATGATGATGATAATGATGACAATATATAGTGAAATATATACAGATCTTCCAATCTAAGGCTGTATGATGTTTAAGATTTGTAAACAATAGTATCCAGAAGCTTCTTGCACTCATGAGGCTAGAGGTGATTTCATTTGTTAATTTTTTTTCAAAAGGCGGAGCAATTTCCAATTGAAAGTAATTGTACTATCCCATGTAGTATTCCACACAGCTGCAGCTCTAGGGGGAGAGCCGCCATGCCATGGCACTACAATCAGAAGAAACTCATACCTTGCCAAGGTATTGTTAAATTAATACATTTATAATTTACATACAAGGAGATTAGAATCTTGCAATCTGTCAAGCTGATGACCAGATGTTTTGTACCCTCGCGAGGCAATGGTCCGAGACACCCAAGAGCTGGAAAAAAAAGTTGACACACGTGTAGAGGATTGAAGAAGTCTCAGCAGGGAACATTTCCACCATGAGTGGGGAACAAGGTGGCAGGGGGGTTAGCCATGCTGGTCATCATAAGACACCAGCACAGCCCGTTTTTGCTGGGCACGGTGAGGGAACTTTTGCAGTGTTGACACAGTTGCCACCTTCAGAGATAAGTCGCTAAATACGACTGATTTGTAAGACCCATTGGGGAAGTAATTCGTGAGAAAGATACTATCTAATTTTCTGCCTACTTTTGGAGAAATGAACATAGTATTTTTCCAAAGTTAAATTAACATTTTGATAATAGGTAGATGTGCCTAAAGTGCAATCCAGACTTTTTTAAAAATATGAAAGTAAATAATCCTATGGTGATGCGAGTTTTCTTTGGTATTTTGATAATTTCTTTTTACAACAAATGTCTAGGATATTTTTGACATCCAGTTGAAATACGTGTGCATGGGGGAGGAGAAGGTGAGAGGATTTGTTTTTCTATTTCTCTTGTAATTGTTGTGTTTTTAGGGAAGTGTCCTGTAGTGTATAAAATATAGGTTAGTGAGTGAAGATGATTCGGATTAGTGCATTATTACTTAAACACACACTGTTTTCCATGTTACCAAACGAGGATAAACATCTTGGCCAGTGTCGCAACCTCAAGGAGAGGTTGGGGGCTGGGGACATTGTGTAGTTTTTCTGTTTGTTTTTTCTATTTCTTGATCACGTTGGCACTACCCATCATAGTTGCCGCCAGCTGCCACTAATTCCACATACATTTCTACTTAAGTGTATATTAGTTACTATTTCAAATAGTTTCAAAAGAAATTGTAAACCGATTTTGTAGTCTAAATTTTTCTAAAAATTCCTTCAAACAGATGAACTGAAGACTGAAAGTGGTAAACGTTGTAAGTGCCAAGCGACAGTGTTGGGAAAACACATCATACAGCACATCAGCCCATAGAACGTGCAAAGTAGTGACCCCTTTTCACGCCCTTTGAACTAATTAGAGGGCTACCAGCCACATTTCATGTTTGCCACATTATAAAGCATGGCACATTTCACAGTTTAACATGGAAAACAGTGTTTGAATAATTATGGCACTTACAGCGTTTACCAATTTTAGTCTTCATCTTTTTCCCCACCACATATGAATTTTTACCCAACTGCCAGGTCTAAATCGAATTGTCACCATTGCACAGTGATCCAGAATGCCAAAAATTTTGACTTTTCGCTAAGGGGAAAAACATGAACACTTCTCTAAACAACTAAATGGGGCATTAAACTGTCAGAGAATATTTCTCTAAATTGATTATTTGTTCTTGTTTTTGGGCCTGAAATTGGCAGTTCATGAAAATGGAATTTTTGGACTATATTTTGTACATATTTTTAAGACTTGTTGTAGCAATATTTTTTTTGATGGACACTAACATTGTGCTAGGTAGACTCACAACTTCTCAATAATACACAGAAAAATTACACATATTTGAATTAAAGTAAAATAGGTTTTTTTTATTTACTTGAAAATACAAAAGTTATCTTGAGTTGGCATAGCTTTCGCCCACCATTTCCCGTGATGATTTCTATTGTATTGTAAAAATGGTACTGTAGACAAGTTTTGCTTCTTTTTGCTACTTTTGAAAAATTTAGCTTGTATGTGTATGAACGTGTGCTTCTGTTAATGACTTGCTTGCAGCTTGTCAGAGCCAGTTGGATATGGCAAGTTAGAAGTTGGCTTTCAGAATCTTATGTCAAGTGCAGCTTTCTGTGACAAGATGCTGCAAACTTGTCATGTCAAGCTTGTAATTTTGACATGTGGTAACTAGTTAACTTGGTTCAAACCATATGCAAGTTTACTGTGCTATCTGGGTTTATCCAAGGTGTATTTGAGACCTAGTGAAATGGAAAGAAGGATATTTTAGACTTGTAAGGTGTAAATATTAAGAATCTCATTGCTTTTGTGACATAGATACAGAGAACCAAAAACTAAGTCACACTCTGTATTTTTATTTGTCACTCTGGCATGTAATTTATGAATATTTTAATTTCAGTGCAGCTTCTAATGCAACTTTAAAATTCTTTACCTAATATTAATTGGTCCATTTACTTTATATACATCATTACAGAAAGCGATGAAGATGTAACAATTGCGGTTGAAGAAAAATCTCCTGTAGTAGGTAAGAGGATGTGTAATGTTGAAGATGAAAAAGACTTTCATCAAGTAGCAAGGAACTTTTTTCCAACTCCACAGCAAAGAGGTAATTCTTGTCGCATATGCAGTTTTAGACTAATGGTAACTAACAGTTTAACTCTCATAATAAATGCGATTCAGAGTCTTTTTATAGCAGGATGTGAATTGTTGTGTGATGCCAGGGATTTCTTCCTCCTATATCTCCATAGACCAAAATGTCCCTGGCAACAACATAATAATATAATAGTCACATTTGTAACACAAATATTTAAGTTACATTTCCTATGTAAACATATTCATGAAGCAAGTATAATTTCATGTTTTCAAATATTATCAATGTAATCATTGACAATATATAACTCTTTTGAAGCCATCAGCACTGACTCTGTTTATTATCAAGAAATAGTCAACAATGTTTTTTTTATATGTAACTAATAGAACAATATTATTTTATTAAATTTAATTCAATAATTTTTAAAAGCAGAAACTCTATACCAATTTTCATTTTGTCATTATCATATTAAAGCCTTGTGCTAAAAGGCAGAGTTCATGAATTCGTCTTGGTAATTCATTTACAAAGATTTGACAAATGTAGTGTAATTAGTTCTACAAAAAAATGCCAAATATTGCATAGAACAAGTACTCATACATATGTTGTAAAATGTAATAACAATTCATGATTTTTTAAAAACTCAGTGTGGATGAACAGTGGAACAGTGACTGTTTGAGGGTGATAATGTTTATGAAGAAATAAATTATTTATTATGAAATTGTTATAATCTAATGCTTTGTTCTAGTTATTTGTTAATGATAATAATAACATGCACTAAACTCTCTTCCAAAGAGCTTACATATTTATTTCCTGTTTTCATCTGAATCCAGCAGTGGCAACCCCAAAAATCAAAAAGTTTAATTCACACACCACCTAATATTTCATGACCGCCCAGATTTTTATATGTGGAAGGTTAGAAATAACAAGGTCATGAAACCCTTAGCCTCTCCTACGACATATAAATTTCAGTTATGACTTTTAGACAATTCATGTTAGAGTGTTGGTTTTGATCCTGGTTAAATACCATTCTCATTGAAGATTAGGCAAACACAGGAGATGTACTACGTAGAAAGTTTTCAGCAAAAAAAAACAGGCTCGTGGTTCCAGCCAACATTGAAGTCTACTGTGTTTCATAGGCAATAGATCCCATTGCGGTAGCACTGGCAGAGAAAATTTCACGCAGATAAAACAGTGATAGCGAAAAATCAGGAGAGACCAGGCCGGCTCGGTAGCTCAGTGGTTAGAGCAATGGCAGAGTATTCCAGAGACCCAGGTTCGAGTCCTGGTCGAGCCTGCATTTTTCGCTGAAAAATTTATAAGTACCATCCTCATTGTATGCAACCAATGTTGCCTCAGACATATGACTGCTTGGGACCAACCCCATCGCTGCTGGTAATCATGCAGAAAATGGAATTTGTGCACTCCTTGTTATTCCAGCAACAATAATAAATCTAGTAATTAATATTATATCAAAATCATAAATAATAAATATAGTTTCAACTACCACAATTAAATATTCAAGCAATAGATAATAAAATAAATACATCCCCAACTCGATTAGATAGGGCAGTTAATATTCCTGCAGAATAAGAACGAACGTTCTGATAATAAATTACAAAACAATACAAAACTAATCCTAAACCATCTCATCCTCAAATAATTCTAATAATGTTAGGAGAAACAATTAAAAACATTATAGATCCAACAAATAATATAACTAAAATAATAAATTGATTCATATCATAATCTCCTTCTATATAAGAACCTCTATAATTAATAACTATAGAGGAAATATATATAACACCACCTGGAGCTGCATAGGAGGTACAAGGATGCACCTCAATCAGAGTTCACACATTGCAGTGATTATTAAGCACAAAAAATAACACAGCATATTTTTAAATAAACAGGGTGTCCCAGTTAAAAGTAACCTGGCTCTGATCAACATCCATGCCAAGGATCATGAAAAGAAATGAAGTGTATGTACTTACTGATTACAGAAGAAGCTGAAAATTTTAGCCTGCAGAATCAATACACATCTGGGCATGCCTCAACATGTTTTGTTGCACCTTATGCAATGTCTTTGAGCTGGGCTACTTTTAACTAAGACACCCAGTACAAAGGTCACAACAGAATGCATAAGGAACATATTCAGGAGAAGTGAACATGTATGGAACACACATGAGAATAAGATGGACAAAGCATAAGATGCAAGATCAACAGAATTGAAATTCCATCATTCTCTCCTGGGAAGCAAATTTGGTAACCACCTCCACTTTTAATTATATCATTTTTTTCTGAGAAAGAATGGGCAGGAAACGGCTTGAACAAAAGCTCTTTTATAGTACATATTGTTCTATATTACTAGATACCACCTAGTATCTTCACACACTTTCATATACATTCAGCATACCCAATCCATAAACTGAGGAAAACCAAAAACAATACGAGTTGAAACACTCCAATACATTCTCTGTCTCTGTATAGAGCAAACTTACTCCCTGTCCGATGCTAGCTTCATTTGTAGCAGAAATTCACGAAAACGGCTAATGACCTTGAGGGGCACACGCAACTGTCTGCCACTGCTGAACCGAAGCAAGAGGGTGATAACGTCGGCTCAACCTCAGTGCAGGCCTGGTATTTGTTCTATGTGTAGCAAGGAAATGGAATGGTTTTATCTAGATATTATTGAATAACCGTGCAATTATAATGACATAATATATTGTTACATTATTGCATTCCGAAGCAATGCTTTGATAGCTTACATTGTATGCACTCCACTGCCAGAACAGAAAATGAAGAAGAATGTAATTAATTGATTGACATAGAATTACTATAATTTAAATATCAAGGACTATTATTACAAAAGCCCATAACTAGAAAAGCCAAGAAATGTGACAGTTTGAGTGGGAGATAAGAAACGTATATAGAAATGACAGTAGTGTAGATCACGAGAAAGGTTTTGTGAGTTTTGCTATTGTTTGGTCTAATGGTGTTCATTGTAAACAAGTAAGATTTTCTAGTTAAATTTGATGAGTAGTAGTGTGTAACATTTTGTTACAAATATTTTCCAGGTGAATGTTAATTCAAAATAAATGTAATTTTGAATTCCATATCTGGGATTTAAAGTTATTAGTGTCTAAAATTTTGTTCCATGAATTACATAATATAATGTACAACATTACTCTCAATGTGGTACTTTATTCACCTTGTCATTTTAGTGAAGTGTTGCAAAGAGTTAAGAGTTCAAATCATTCAAACAACTTTTCTGATAAATTTAGTTTCTTTAGGTATGTAATTTTTTGCATAACTGAGCAATATGTCAAATCAGTAAAAACCTTTATTGAGTTTTTCATTGGTAATTTTCTTACAGTGTACTAACAATTTCACTAGATATATATTTTATAAACTAGGGATGGAACAGATGATTAATCAGTACTCTTTTAGTATCAGCCGATATGATCATAACAGTGTATCAGTTTAGCGGTAAATTTACCGATCTCATATATATATATATATATAGGGTATACACAAATTAATGGTGCAGTTATAAATGTCAATTAAACATTTTATTTTTCAACTGTTGGAGGTGGAAACTGTCCCAGTTTTCAATATGTGAGTTAAAATTACAATCTTTTTGATACGCTGATTCCAAAAATGGCCTCCGTTTTCCTCTGTCACGTAAGGATGTTCAACAAAAAAATCACATTCACCCTTGGCCTCCTCATTCCCCAGATCTTACACAGTGCAATTTCTTTCTATGGGGGTTTATTAAAGACAGGGTTTATGCCAGGTGGCGGCTGCTTAATATGTGCTACCATGCTATAGCACGTTACTTAATTTACTAAAATGAATAGAAAGAAAGGAACACATTCCATAGATTGAAGAAGTTTAATAAAACACTGAAGTGAAATGAAACCTCTCATGTCAAGAGACTCTAAAATTTGCAGTGCTGTATGTATTTTCCACACGCTGTTAAGCTACAATGAATACTGGGCTAATGGTTTCATAGCACGTTTTCGCCACTTTGCGGCATGCTGAATCTGGCTGAGTCCCTCGGTTCTACGGGGGAGGTAGGGTCTGAGACAATCAGTATGGAAAATCCGTCTGCTAGCATGCTACAAAAATTCACAGCACAGTAAGTGTTGTCATCTCAGGATAAGAAGAAATTTTGCGGATAGCTTTACAGAATCAGACACAAATTTTTTCGCTCGATTCATAGTCATGCGCATGGCATATGGAGCAGTCATTGTAAAGGATCAGTCATTGTAAAGGATCAGTCATTGTAAAGGATCAGTTGTGCTCTGTTGTTCCAAGCAGTGGCGTACGTGAGGCTAGGGCTAGGGTATTGATGGGGGCTACATCCCATCTCCAAATTTTGAGTTTCGAATGAAAACAGCAAAGAACTTGGAAACAAAAAAACAGTGTTAAATGCAGACACCCCTTAAAATGATCTCCGATTACCACTTTTGTCTTTGAATAACTTTTAAAATGAAGGTTTAAATCGGTTATTGCAAAATATTTTATAGAGAAAACCCTGCATACGCTAGCAGTTCCAAATGAGTGTATGTGTGTGTGTTTGTGTGTGTGTGTAAAGGGGGTGGGGTAATTGTAAATGCAAAAAACAACATCTACCTGTAGCACGCATTTGTGAAAAGTCACGAGCTGCCGCTGGTTTATGCGCAAGCAATGACAACTTCCATCCAGCAACTTCGTGATTGGATAATGCATGCAGTGCAGGACATTACAGTGGACATGTTACACCATGTCTGGAATGAGTTTGATTACCACGTTGATGTGTGTCGTGTGACCAGGGGAGCCCACATTGAAGGACTGTAATTTTAACTCACTATCAAAAACTGGGCCAGTTTCCGCCTCTAACAGTGTTTGCTGCAACCACATAAGTTAAAAAATAAAATTTGTATTGACATTTATAACTGCACCATATATACAGGGTGACTGGTAATTAGATGTATTCCCTGAAAGGGGTTAAAGTAGAGACAATTTGCAATAAATTTGACCATATGATACCCCGTAGTAGTTTTCGAGATAATCGAATTTCAATTGTTTTTTGAAAAAAATGACAATTTTCCACATAAAAAGATGAATTGAGAAAAAACTGCTCATTGTATGGAACTTATTTCAGCTTTTGCTGATAGCTAACAAATAAGTGGTTCGTTTTAAAAAAAGTTTTTCCCGAATAACAATCGCATGTAAGTAACGGGTGGGTCTAAACTTACAAGTGATGATAAAAATATGCACTCTTAGTTTACTTGGCAACATATTAATAACAAAAATGGTATGACACGAAGCGTACAAATTACTTAAATTACTTCCTTGTGACATCTGCTATCCAACAAGGTACAAATGTTGCTAACATTCACATTTGTGTACAAGAAATAATACTTCATTCATCTTCATGTGAATGGAATCAATGAACAATACAATTAAAGAACATTACACGTCTTGCTCAAAGTGGGCACCTCCGTTACGAATGCAGGCACGGAGGTTTTTACGGACATTTGGTCTCGTAACTCGTGATGTGACGGTGTCCTTGATGAGTTGACCAGCTGTTAAAATCCTCTCCCTGAGCTCTTCTTGCGAGTTTACCGTTGTCTTGTCATGTGGCTCCAAATGTAAAAGTCGCAAGGCGTCAAATCGATCGGGGGATCGAGCTGGGCAGTCATCATGCTGATAAATCACGTCACGTCTTGTAGCTAGAGGCGCATCGTCCAACAACATTGCCATCCCGTTCCTCAAAAAATGTTCATAAGTGATGCCATTTAAGATTTGGGGCAGGAAAAATTGCTCGATCAAATGATTGTTGATTACATCCATCCATACTTCTGCCTGGGCATGCGACAGTGTCTGGATGAAAATTACCCAAAGAAATGGATTGGCCGAGGCGGACCGATTCCCTGGCCGGCTCGATCCCCCGATTTGACGCCTTGCGACTTTTACATTTGGAGCCACATGACAAGACACCGGTAAACTTGCAAGAAGAGCTCAGGGAAAGAATCTTAACAGCTGGTCAACACGTCAACGACACCATCACATCACGAGTTAAGAGACCAAATGACCCTGCATGCCTGCGTGCCTGCGTGCCTGCATTTGTAACCGAGGTGCCTACTTTGAGCAAGACGTGTAATGGTCTTTAATTGTATTGTTCATTGATTCCATTCACATGAAGATGAATGAAGTATTATTTCTTGTACACAAATGTAAATGTTAGTAACATTTGTACCTTGTTGGATAGCAGATGTCACAAGGAAGTAATTTAAGTAATTTGTACGCTTCATGTCATGCCATTTTTGTTATTAATACGTTGCCAAGTAAACTAAGAGTGCATTTTTTTATCATCACTTGTAAGTTTAGACCCACCCGTTACTTACATGTGATTGTTATTTGGGAAAAACGTTTTTCAATGAACCACTTATTTGTTAGCTATCAGCAAACGCTGAAATAAGTTCCATACAATGAGCAGTTTTTTCTCAATTCTTCTTTTTATGTGGAAAATTGTCATTTTTTCAAAAACAATTGAAATTCGATTATCTCGAAAACTACTAATTTTCGGACGGGGTATCATATGGTCAAATTTATTGCAAATTGTCTCTACTTTAACCCCTTTCAGGGAATACGTCTAATTACCAGTCACCCTGTATATGGATATAAACATATAATTTCTATTCCATACATTTTTTTATGTATATATCTAAATATGCAGCTTCTTTTCCATTGAAAAAGTTTAGTTTATCTGGTATCATACATTTATTAAGGAGGCCAATGAACTATTTGGAAATTTATATCAGATCTGTATAATATCAGGTATCTGTGTAGGTAAATTGTATATTGATACTTTGTTGGTATTGGAGAAAATTTCATATTGGCCCATCCCTACTAGAAACTAAAACACTTTTACATTTTTGCACCCACTATTTCATTCATAAACAATGCCAATTGTGTTATTTTGGTTCAGGTTTAGAAGATGATAAGAGGCGTAATAGAACTGTCAGTGGATCAATGGGCATTTTAACATCTCCTAATCATCCTGGAAACTACGAGAACAATCTCAATTATTGGGTGAGAATATTGGGACCACAGAGGACACGAATACTAGTAAAGTTTTCAACATTAGTTACTGAACATCATGACAATTGTGCTTATGACTATGTAGGAGTCCTCATCAATGGGGCTTCAGGACCAGAGAGATTACACTGTGGATCACTTTCTAACATGGATGCGTAAGTAACCTTCAATTTTACTAAAAAATTAGACCCTATAAATATGTGTAAAAATCAAGATATCTCTGTAATTGCTAATGCTCTTTTGTCATATATTTATGCTGGCAGAAATATATGAAAGTGTCCTTCCTATAATTCGATATTATTATATTTTCCTGATGGTTTTCATTTACTTGCCTGCTGAATGTATAAAGTGACAAAAAAATTTTGGTCAAAGTGGTATGTACAACTAATGTGTAAAATCATCACAAATTAATATCATTTTACTTTAATTACAGTGGTAAGAAAATATAATATAATTTAACAACTGGCGATTAGGGGGACAATTCCCCCTACTTTTTTCTCATTTTTGCTCCGCACTATGCTAAACCTTATCTACCAAGGGAAAGTAAACTGTCTTTCCCCCACCCCAGTTTTGGCACCTTGCCCCCCACCCCCAGTTTTGGAACCCAATCGCCACCACTGAATTTAGCTCTTAGAGTTCAAGATGTATGGCACACTGTAATAATATTGCTTCAGCTGTTGAGAAAATAAAAATTACTTCCAATTTATGGCACACAGATATGTAACTGAAACTCCATTTTTTTGTTCCCAGTTTTTACATTTTCTTGCATTATACATGGTCCCAACATTGCAAAATGTTATTAAATTTCCCTGCATTTTAAGTTTTATCAGCTTTGCCCCCTGAAAAATGTAAAATCTAGGTTCTACTGTACGTACCAGTAATACCAACACTTTATTAGAGCAATACTATGTTTACCATTTACCATTAACAAGACTACCATCATAAAATGTTGTTATGGCTTATTTTTATCACTACCAGTATTTGGGTAAAATATGAGAAAAAACTTCATTATTGAAATTAGCAAATATTCCATTTAGGTGTATTACACTAATGCTATGACACATTTCTACGTATATACTCTAATTCAAGATGCCATCAAATTCAAGGTGCACTTAAATTTTCACCATACAACACCTGAAAAAAAGGTACACTTCGCAACATCTTATTTGACAGCCCCGAAAGAATTCTAAGTCCCGAATTCGTAAACTTAGCAACATTGCACTTCGGCTCCAAGTGAGAGTAGCCAACTTTAAGTTGGTCCTTCCACTAGACGAAAAATGCTGCGGTGAGAGGTTTCCAATTTTGCACTTTCCATGAACTTAGAAACTATAAACTGCTATTATAATACACAATCAAACAGTAATAATAAATTGGAAAAATAACCTTCAGGAATTTTTTACGATTCCGCTTGCTCGACTTGAAATTATAGGGGTTTGAAACGCTGAATACAGTTTATATCCACCTGGAGGATATCACCATCAAGTTTGTTTAGAAAGAAGCAAATTTGTGAGGAGTTTATGCGACATTTTATTTACAATAGATTGCATAATATCGAACAGTTCTCAAAAAATAATATTTTTCATGACTTGTTGAGAAAATGTGCTTGGAACACAGGAAGGTGGGAGTCTTCATAAACGTCAAATTGTTTTTAAAGGTATTACGTCATGAAGTTAACGTAGAGCAGTTGGTTACACTGCTTTCTTTAATTTTCGTCAAGCATGAAAGGTTGCGGGTTCAAATCCCACCCTCTTCTCATTTTTTTTTCTGAACAGAGACCGTTGATATTAGAATACTTAAAAAATGAATCCGATGCACACTTGAGGGACGTCCCTTCTGCGCATATTTACCCTTAGAAGTTGCAGATTTCCAGTTTTTAAAGTTAAAACTTTTTTTTTATTGTTCATATGTTGTGTTAACACACACATCGTGATTAATTCACAAATCACATATATGTATTCAAAATGCAAAATGTAATGTTATTTAAGTTATGTATTGTTTGTTCTTTACTGACACCTAAAAATTGATTATTTGATTTCGATATACTAAAACAAACATATACAGTTATGTTAAGTAGTGATCTAGTGCACTACTGTAAAGAAGGAGAGCGTTTAATGAGTTCAAATTGCTAAGGTTTGTTAATTTTATGTCTGTTCCTTCGTAATGACTGTTGTCAATCCCCTCACCACCATCTTACCATGTGTCTAAAAATAATTGTAAATCGCCAATTAACATAAGTAAATGGTTATTGCGACGGAGGCCGATTCGATAAGAAACTACTAATACGTATTTATATAGTGAGTGAAAACAAGAAATTCAAAACCTCATAATGTTTGTTAATTCGTCACTGCCTTTGTATCTAAAATGTTTGACTTCTTTGAACAGAAAGTAGGAGTATCAGATATAACAAACTTTCCCTACTAACTTTGCAATATTTAATACCACCATTACAGACTTAGCTCTACGTAACTTGATTGTGCCCATTCCATGTGGCATCTGACTTCCTCCTATAATCGAAACAACTTTCTCTTACTATTTCCTTTCACCTCGTGAAATACAGAGACCAATGTTAACTTCTTAGCATGGTGGATAAACTTTACATCCAACGATAAACTCCTGATAAAAATCCTGCCTAGGTGGAGAATCGAACCTACAACCTTCCTCGTGAGAATCAAGCATGCTACCTTTCCTCCAGGTAGGTCATGTTTGAAGAAACCAATTCACAATTCATGGCAATTTTCATGAGGAAAGGAATTCAGAAAAAATCGAGAAACGATGAAAGGGAAAGATGATGAACATGTCCATTGGTGTCTTGTCATATTTTGTAAATTATGTAAAAATTCCATGTTTTGAACAAGCAATTGTTTAGTTACGAAGTCTTTTGTTATTTGTTTAAGGTAGGAACAGGAGAGCGAAAAGGAGTAATTTGAACCAGAACCCGGTTGCCAAGAAACTTTAACTTTTTTCCAAAGACTGTATGAAAAGAGAGAGGAAAGGAATATTCAACGCATGAAATATAAAATATGTGTGAAAATGAAACAATGGAAACCCTGCTAGATAATACTAATGAACTTGAAACGATGAAAACATATTTTCGTGGTGGAAAACTGCAAGTCATTTTCGAAATATAATTTTTTTCTGTATTAGAAAGTGAAGATATGGGACGATATGATCTCTCAGCAAGAAAAATTTAAGTAAGCAGATTCCATCTCTCCAACTTTTTCAATGGTCATAATTAGTAGGGTCCGGAAGTTGAGGAAAAATCAACTTTTTTTCTGACCCTCAAAAACAATGCCAAACCTGATATCATGTACTCCCTCTGTCCCATAATAATAGTCCGGTATGCCAAAATGGTAGTACAGGAATGACAGATGAAGAGGGAGATGGAAAGCACAATTTGTACTGATCCTTGAGTAATAAAGTTGTATGACTCATTCCCGTGTTTCATGTTCTTCTTCTGTATACAACAATGTCACAGTTTGAATACCGGCAATTATTATGACACAACAAACAAAAATGTACCCGACAATAATTTTGGGACAGAGGGAGTAAGTTTCCCTTCAGTTAGAGCCTGAAAAGACTTTCTATTTATCATTTCTTTTGCATTTTTCAGCCTTTTTTGGCTTTTAGTTTATTTTTATCAGTATTGTTAACAGTTTTTGTTGCATTATTTTTGAGGTTTATTTTTCTCCTCCCCTGTTGTTTCGTGCATCTTAAATGCATTTACTAGTAAAACTTACATATTTAGATTTCTTGACATGGTCCTTTTAGCAAATTCACTATTAATCGAAAATACGGCCAATGGAAAAGCATAATATCATTCTTAACTGAAATGTTTGGCAATGGATTAAAATACTTTGTGTGAAGACTACTTTGAGGTTATTTTTCTGGACACTATTATCGATTTTATCTGTGGTTTTAAAGTAAAATTATTCACAATATTAAATGAAATTATACTCTGGTGTACGCGAAGCAGAACTGTATTTTCGGATGCTGGCTGACTACAGTATCGTAGAAGGCCATATCGAAATAATGTCCAGATAAGATCCAAATGTAGTCTAAAAAATGTACTTTTGGTGTACATACAATATGCAAAGTACATACAAAAAATGTCTAAATCAAAGCATATTATGTCCAGATAATGTCTCACTTGATGTTCAAAACATGTTGAAAAGTGATCCGGAATAGTACATAACATACACATTTCTGGATATCCTGGGATATCATGTATGCAGACAAATAGATATCCAGGGAACATCCAATAGGTGTCTATTGGATATTCCTTGATATCTATTGGGAATCCATAACTTCCGACACAAATATCCAAGGGATATTTACTGAATGTCTTTTGAACATTTGTGTGCTGTGTGGGTTATTTGAGGAAATTTTATTTTACACTTCTGTGGTTAGAGGCAACTCTTGGGAAAGCAACACTCTTTTGTTTTGCAAAATTGTATTTTTAGTTGCTCTTATGAAAGACGTGCAAATATATTTCATGCTATTGCTTTGCATTTTGTTCCCTCCATATCTAAACTTAGGCTGATTGGAATGAAAAAACAAATGCACCTCAAAATCCTTACTCATTGGAGTTGAACTCTTAAGAAAAACAGTGATAATCTTACTTAGCTTTTACTGGATTTATGTAGTATATGACGATCGTTTTTTTTTTTTAATGTTTCTTCATATCATGTGAACAATCATGTGCAATACTAAAACCTGCACCACATATTTCTAATTATACATTACTTCCAGATATTGTTTTCATAAGGAAAGTGTACTTTTTTTTAGATCATCACTTCTGCTTTGACATTTTGTAGATCCATTACTCAGATCAAACCATGGATTTATTTATGTCAATATTTTAATAAGAAAGAGGTAACTGCAATGAAAAGAAAATTAAGTGACAAGTTTTAATTATCAGCATCTAGAATTTACATGTATAAATTGTGAATAGATATCATTGAAACAAAATCAAATTGGATAACACCCAACATCAAGGACGTCGGAACTTATTCAAGAGTGGGGGGCAGGTTTTCCAATTAACCAACCAATTTTAGAAATCTCTCTTCCCCTATATATATATATATATATATATATATATATATATATATATATATATATATATATATATATATATATATATATATATACAGGGTGTCATTTTAATGGCGCCCACGGACCACAGAAACGTATAGAGGACATCAAAACAAACAACTTTTCTCAGTAACATTTTTCTCGTTGGTGCATCATTTCGGCGCTACAGTCCTTCAAAAAAGACCATTTTGCCGCCTGAATGCCGGCAACCACACACAACATTTGATTGCATTTGTGACGTCATATCCCGTCCAGAAGCGATGCGTTCCAGGGTTGCCAGGAACACTCATATTCTGTGTAAAATGACATAGCTACAATCAGCCACATTATGTACCGTAAAAGAAAACGAGAAAATGCGTTCTTTAACCTAACAGGAAGTAAACAAACGACATGAAAACTGGTAAAAAAAAACAGAATTCAAGTGGAAGTGGTCATATCGAATTTTGTCTCAGCTTACGTGTCAAATATTTGCAAATCTAGTTACCAAGTTGGCATCTACAATTTAGTCTATCCACTTCGTCCTTCTGATACTAGTTGTCTGTGACACACTGAACAGATGACAAAATAGAAATGAAAGATCTCAAAATTCCAAAGGTAAGGAACACATAATATAATCTATATTCAGAGCATTATGAGGCAAGTGACAAAAATGTTTGAAAAAGCAGGGATATAAGTAGTAGTAATACAAGCTCTCCGACGACTGTGTTTATCTATGTACCGGAAACACATGTAATGCAATAAATAGTTTGCAACTGTGAATAGGACAGTATATTCGCTACTGATTCATCATTAGATTGTTACTGTGGTTGTACGTGTTTTAGCTGTATTGTAAGAACGTGAACCTCGGATACTTTAGTTATCAGCACAAAAGTAGCACAAGGCATCTGGACACAAACGTGTAGATATCAACCTTTCAACGAGATTTGCAAATATTTGACATGTAACTGGGCGTAAACAGCCACATGTAAGCTGTAAGTCCAATAAAATGTATTATTGTTGATATTTGACATGTAGGCTGAGACAAAATCCGATAGTGACACTTAATTCTGAATACGTTTTTTACCATTTCTCATAACGTTGGTTCACTTCCCCCTTCCCCTGAGGTGACTGCTGGCCTTCCGGCTGTTAGGCTATGATGTTCGGTCTAATGGACGCGTTTCTCGCTTCGTTTTACACTTAATCATGTGGTTAGTAGTTTGTCAATTTTCACAAAATTTGTGTGTTCCTTGCAACCATTCCGTGCGCTGTTTCGTCGCAGGAAATGACATCACAGATACGATCAAATGTTGTGTTGGGTTGCCAGCATCCAGGCGGCAAAACAGTCTTTTTTGAACGGCTGTAGCGCCGAAATGATGCACCGACGGGAAAAATGTTACTGAGAAAAGTTGTTTGTTTTGATGTTCTCTATACAAATCTGTGGTCCGTGGGCGCCATTAAAATGACACCCTGTATATATATATATATATATATATAAAAGGAAGGAAATAGTACATATGTATGTGTACATAAATATGTGTATTACATATTTACATAATTACATACACAAATGTATGTACCTATATATATAATCATTTAATTACACAGTGCAACAAATTTGAATTTTGTGTCTTGCAGCGAGATGAAAGAAGGTGTTCTTTACTAAATCAAATGCACTGATTACGAAAATGAAATCAGAAATGTTCCATCATGTACCAATTTCTCTGGAAAAGATATGCCACATGTACCACTTAGCCTATACTTCATGTAGTTAGCAATATATTGTAATTCATGAAAAACAAAGTAGCAACTTTCGCGACACTTGGAAACTACTAGATTACAGTACAGGAGGATCCTGTAGCTGGATTAAATACAGATCATGGAACAAAATTAATTGTTTGTATTACAAACATAAATAAAAGGTACGAGAAAGTTGCAAATAGCTTGAAATGTACCTACAAGTTAGAAACGTGTCCTGGAAACTTTACTTTTGTGGGTGGATCGTGAAACTTCTTGTAGGAGTGTCCGGCAGTAATCTGCCAAAAGGTTTGGTGACCACCTTCCCATATATCGTCTTTCCAAGTCATCAATATCTTTGTGAAATCGCTCATCATGTTGGTCACTCACATCTCCAAGATCAAGCGGAAAAAATCGAAATGAGAATGCAGGAAATGTATTTTCAAAGAGATGTTGCATCCCATAGCATTGTAACAGTCCAGCATGTGTTCCGTCAGTTCCCTGTAATTGTCAGACCTGACGTTACCCAAGAAATTGTTGCATACATCTTTGAAGACAAGACAAGCTGCATTCTCAGTATCTGTCAGCAACTCTTCAAAGGTTATGTCTTTCATCAAGTCACAAATCTGAGGCCCATTGAAAATACCTTCTTTAATTTTTGCAGTACTAGTCGCAGGAAATATGGACAGTAAAAATTGAAAACCCTGCCATCTTTGTCCATTGCTTTCACAAAATTCTTCATGAAGCCCAATTTCAGATGGAGCGGTGGTAACAGCACACTGTCTTTGTCAACAAGTGGTTCATGCGACACATTTTTATAACCCGGATTGAAGCTTTGAATGGCCACTGTTTCACTACATAATGGTCTTTCCTTGCCCTACTGTCCCAGTGACACAAGAAACGGAAATATTTTGTGTGACCAGTCTGCATTCCCAGCACAAGCCCGAGAACTTTGAGATCACCACAGATTTTTCATTTGTGGTTCGAATAGCCAATATACTTCAGAAGTAGTCTCATGTTCTCGTAGGTTTCTTTTAACTGAACGGAATGGGCCACTGGTATCGAAGGTTTCTCGTTTCCGTTATGCAAGAGAACAGCTTTGAGACTAGTTTTTGAGGAATCTATGAATGGGCGCCATTTTTCCGGATTGTGAAACATTCCAAATTCTATAAACAGCCCATTTATGTCATTACAATATACCAGACTCTCTGCCATTGAGAAAAAAGTGGAAAGACCAAGCTGTCGTGTACGTAATGATATACTAGTGTTTGGTTGTAGAAGGTTTTTTTCTTGAAGACGAGACCCAAGTAATTCTGTTTGCCTTTTTGAAAGATTTAGATCTCTTACAAGATCGTTCAATTCTACCTGTGACAATGGCTGTAGTTGGGGCTGTGATGTAGATGGCGTGATCACTACCGTCGTCTGTTTCATCTTCCAGTGTCCATTCCACTGGTGGTTTTAGAACTGGGAGAGAATCAGAATGCAGAACTGGGCGCATTGCAGATTCCAAATTTGGATATGAAACTGTGTGTTTTGATTTACTTGAGATTCCTGTTACTTTCGTTAAACAAAAGTAGCAATCTGTTATGTGGTCTCTAGGTTTCTTCCACAACTGTGGTACGGCAAATGGCATAGATGGGTGGGTTCCATGCAACAAACTTCTTAAATAGCGGGAGCAGCATGAGCAACAGTTCTGTGGTGCCCAACACTTACCCTCATCTATCTTTAATTCAAAATACAACTCGTATGCCTTTTTGACGAGCAGGAAAATGGGATGTCTTTGGGACTTCGTTGTAAACTCACCACACACACAACAGAAAGGTTTGGTGAATTAACACACATCCTAGACATCGCTGAACACAAGAAACACGCGAACACGCACAAACAGTATCCTTCACGTTAGGGGATTTGCACAACACACACGTCAGGAACAGACACTGCTTGGTCACACTAGCAACTGACTGATGCAAATAACTGCAACTTTACTATACCTCAACCAAGTAGCTATCTATCCCTTCCCTCTCCACCCCTTCTCCTATGCAATGTTGAGCCCTAGTAACAGGCTGGGCTGATAAGCGCCGCGACAACAATAACATGCAGTCGTCCGCTGATAAAATTGTGTTTATTGATAAAAGTTTAGGTGATAGTGAAAAACGGTTTTCACTATCGTCATCAGGGCACTAAACTCCATAGGAATCACATGTTTTTGTTCTGCGGCAATTTTCATTGTCGCACAGTGTTACTGATACAGATTATATTGTCATTACATAGCTATTTATGCAATGCGATACCACTCAACCACTCAATACTCTGTTGATTTATTTAATGTTATTTATTCTTGCTTTTAGCTAAATGGAAGAGTTGAGGGAAAAATAAATAAATCTCTCCTTTCGCAGGTATAACTGTATCAAGGAAGTATCCATGTTCATCATACATTTTCATGGACAGGTGTAGGCTGTAGAGGAAGGAATTCCCTCTGCCCCTAAGACATCTTACTTCTTTTCTTCATGCTGACCTCCGTGGCGTAGTGGTTATTGCAGTGCGCTACAAAGCCAGGGATCCCGGGTTCCAATCCCGGCCTGGGCAGTTATTTGTGAATGTCCTTTCATCAATTTCAACATGTCATCACTCATTCTCATCTTCACAATTAGCCAAAAGTGGCAGGAAAGCAAGTCGATCAATAAATCAGTTCTTTTCATCACAAAGTGTGTGAATACCTCAATTAGGAGTCCCAATGAAATTTACTGTGCTATTAAAGAAAACATACATGCAAATATTGCGTATGGTACTGTTAGGAAAAAAAAAGTCCTCCTCTGTAGCCGAGCGGGTTAAGGCGTTCACTCGTCTTGAGATCGTTCGCTGCGGGACAGCGTAGGTTTGAGTCCGGCTCTGGTTCGGAATTTATTCGGCCTACGTATAGGGCCGGTGGCAACCCACCATCGTGAGGAAATTGGTGAGCTCCGAATGAGTGAGCGGTAACCCGGTCGAGAAGACCTACAACAACTGGGGGTTCGTCGGGCTGACCACCCGTCACCCCAATACTGGTCTAAGATCTCCACGCTATAACAGGTGACGGAGGAACAGTGTGGGAGGGAGACCAGCAGTCGGTAGGTAAGCCAAGGCTCTCATAGGGCTGTCGCGCAGTGGGTTATTTTACTGTTAGAAAAAATAAAATGAAAAAAAATTGATTTGAAGTCAACATTACACACAGGGGTTCAACCTAGCTGGATCTATGAAGTAGATTTTTGTAACGAACAGGGGTAAAACTGTGGTGTTTCCACACATGGAAATGCTAATCATATACATTTTTAACACTATACGCGTAAATTGATGGAAATATATGCACTCAAGGATCAGTCGTTGTCATAAAAGTGCCAAGAGAATGATCTAAAACAATGAAATTAATCACTATCAATCTCTGCATATTTTGAACTATCTCTGGTAGTATGCATTGTTCCCAGTCATATTTCGATTTGATAGGGCATATATTTGCTTGCATCACTTCTCCAATTTATCCACACAAAATAATATGAAATATTAACAATATTTTGGCTATCAAACACATTGCTTAGTATGAAATAATAAGTTGCACCAGAAGGTGGTGTTTTTCACCTATCTCAAATTCACAAGTCTTGAAAAATCAATAAGTCGCTGGTCAGATGTTTCAAATTTGAGAGAAATGTTTCATGAGATTCAGATGGAAGGCTTTCCCACCGAGATGTCCAAAAAGAAGATCATTCCTTCTCGACATCTAAAACTAAAGATTGCCCCTCCAGAAGTAAAATTAAATGACCCGTGAATATAAGAATAAATGACGATACTTCTTTTTGACAGATAAATGTAAGCGATCAGTTAACCACGTTTAGACACGACATCTAAAACTAACAGTAAAGCTTAAACAAACCTAGCAGGCGAGAACTTCCCTTCCCACGAGAGAATGTGGTTGGTCTGCCACAAGTGCTGGAAATGTTGTCTGATGTAAAGAAACTGAATGACAAGATTTTTTCATATCCGAATTTTCTATTTCTCATTGCTATATATTGGAATATAAATAAACAACAAAATATATACTTCAAAGTATGCAGCACTAAAAATCAAGAGCGTGAAGAAGGGATGTTTGAGACGGTACTTCATCTCGTCCCTATCTGTCCTTCAACACAGAAAACATACATTAGGCCATAAAATGCAAGGAGAGAAGTACAACTCACCAGTCTATTGCTTCTATATCAGGCGACTGACATCTGTGCAGTGATCTTCCGACGTGACTTTTCCAATATTTTCCTCCATTCAAAATGCAGCTATTCTCTGGACAATAAGTGTACCACCTGACCAAAAGAGAAGGGGAGAAGGAACAGGAATTTCCTAGAATATGCTGAGGCGGGTACTCTATTTCGTAAGGCCAATGACCTTCTTGACTGCGGGGGTTCCTAACAAGAGATTATTTCCACAAAGACCAAAGTAGCAGTCAGGATTTGTGTGCAAATGAATCCTTGATCCGAAACCTCTCTGTTCCTGAATAGGCTTACACTCTTTGGATACTGTGCTGACAAAGTGAATGTGGCTTTCTGACCTACTCCTCAGATTGGAATGTTGGTTTATGTCAAGAAACTGCACACGATTATATATATAAAAAAAAAAAGACATTGGGATATTCACTTTCCCATTGCTATATGTTTTAAAATAGACTAACACCTTCATTCTGAAGCCTTTGAGGAGAAGTCGTGAGCATCTTCCACCGAGGGTCTTATTTTATCATCCTCACATTTTGAAAAATAATTTGCACAGTTGGAGTGAAATGCCAACTTTTCGGAGTCACGGTGGTCTAGTCTGACCGTCAAGCAGGAGGCCCGGGTTCAATTCCCAGGGTGGGTGATATAAGGACGGAACTTTTCCAGCCTTGTCACCACATAAAGCGACTCTGGGGCTCACCCAAACTCAAATCAATAGGTACCTAGGGACAACCCTGGGAGGTATAGGCGACCGGAGCATGATGCTGATCACTTCACCTCCCAAATGGCAGAGATCGAGAATGTGTGAGGCCTTACTCCCATATCCTCTAAATGTGCATACATGGCACATGCAATAGGCACAGGGAATGAAATGCAACATTATAACATTTTACGACATGCTACGACACATTAAAAATATCCTCAATACATCGATCGCAATTTCCAGATAACTTTCAAAATTTTTGGAGAATCGTTGGTCCGGGGAAGCCTGGCTTGACTGAAAGATAAGTAATTTCGAGAAAAGTTATTGCCAAAATGGCTGCAAGAGCAGATTGGGGCAGAGTGTGCAGGCGACCACTGTCACCTGAGGATCTTGTGAATTTGTGCGTTTGGTGGATCTCATTGCCAGGGGGCGCCTTTTTCAAATTTCTCCGATATTGATAAATAATTTGCAGAGCTAGATTGAATAATAGGAAATACTGTGACATTTTACGACATGCATGGTAGGTCTGTAGCTAAGGGGCATAGGCGCTGAAATTTGTAAGGAGGGTGTGGGATGGGGGGGGGGGGAGGGGGCAAAGATCGAAACACTGAAAAGAACTTTAGACAAGTGTTTGGTTGAGATAATTGAGGACAGGAGAAATATATTTTTTTCTGTTATGTTGGGAAGGAGGCGCCATAAAGTTGTCATTCCTCCATTGAGGGAACAGCATGGATATTGCCGAGGTGGAACTTGCCAGTATCTCGTCTTGTCTCGAAGGAAAGGTTTACCTCGTTCTCGGTCTTCTCTCCAGTTATAAATGCCTAACTTGTACTGGGTCTCGTCTTCAAGTGTAAATACGCAATGTTCGCTTTTCCGTCTAGATTTAACATAGGTCTGTCTCATCTTTGGTCTCGTTTCGTCAAGTCTTGGATTATCTAGTCTCATCTTATCACTATTGTTAAAAGGTCGCCTCGCATTTGTCTCGAATTTCTTCCACCTTGAACGTTCAACTTAAAAGGTTCAATCTCCATCTGCCCCCCTTGTTCGGAGCCTTTGCCATGTAGTTGTAGAGGGAAAAGAAGAGAATAAAATTAAACTTCCTCTGCCCCCTCTCTCACTCCTTTCCCACCAGAGTACACTGAGTTTATTGTTTCACACTGACCTCACCTGTATGTACAAAACCTGGTAGATTCAATGGAAAACTGGAGACGGAAGCAGCAAATTCCTACGTCGATAAGTCCACATTATACTTGGTTTGTGGAGATGTGGCTGCAATTCTAATCTGATGGAGAGGTTACCACAGCAATCCACAACACCATGGGTCCCGGTTTTGAATTCCGGTATGAGGATGATTGATTGTTCTTCGTGAGTGTCACTTCATCAATTTCATAATATCATCACTCACCCTCTTTGCCATGATTAGTAAAAAGTGACAGAAAGGCGACGTAAAATAACCCAATATCAGGAAATTAATCTCAAATAGACTTAATTCGATTCCCGGTAGAGGCACATAGTGGTTCAGATCCCACTTTAAACTGTAGGTCCAGTCCCGATTAGCCTTCCTGTGCATAAAGTACACTTAAAACACCAACTCAATAAATCAATTAAATAGGCTTAGGCAAAGTAGGTTATGGATATTTCCATCATCTTTAATATTGTTACTGCAAATAACCAATGTGCTTTTTTATCATCAAGGCAATTCTTTTAAAGAAATTTTGAAACATCAGACACAAATTTATATTTTCGGGTGCTTCATCTTTGAAGAATAATAGGTTATTCCAGATTTGCTTGGTTTTCTTTAAATTGTGGTGCGGACAAGCTTTGTTGCCACATAACAATGGAAAGCAACAATGTCCCATCAAAACAATTAAATGTATATAAGCAACCAGTCTTATGTTAATTGTATATGAAAACAAAAGTTTGGGATGTTGTTAATTTCCAAAGATACAGCACTCCGAACTTACCCATGTTTCACTTTTCATGAAAAATGGGCAGTCTGACCTTGAACTTTGAAATTTTATACAAGGGTGGGAAAAATCTTTCAAGGTCTCAAAATTGCACAATATTCATTTCTCATGACCTACTTCAACATATTAAAAAATGTAACCAATCAAAAAATATAACTATCTCACTTTGTTCGAATTTCAAAATAATGGCTCTTGAAAGTGAGATATCTGGTCACCTTATGAATGTAGAAAGCTATCACGTAAAGAAAATATAATGAAAAATGTACGTATAAAGTGGAACAAGTACAATCCCATATCTTTCCATGCAGTTCCCAGCTGGATTTTTTTCCAATTTGTTCTGACAGCCAATGTGAGTTTTAGACACTATATCGGAATCAATTGGTCTATCAGAACCGATTGGTCAATTGTAATGAATTGGTTCTATTGGAAAGTATTTCATTGTTTTCAATATATTGCTTATGAGAAATTCTTATCTATACAACTGTAAATGCAATGGAGAAATCATATAAATCAACTAAAATAAATCTCTGGTAAAGCATGTGGAATTTGTAACTTAGAAAACTTTCACATACAAAAATTTTTCAAATATATGAACACGTTTTAACTCTGTAGCTTCATTGTGATTAATACACTTATAGAAAATCGAAAATCGTGCTGCTTCAGTCATAAATTGACATGTTATTCTTCTACACTTATAGAAAATCGAAAATCGTGCTGCTTCAGTCATAAATTGACATGTTATTCTTCCTTTATACATGCAAGAACGGCAGAAAAATTAGGCTAAACAAAGAATCTGACCCACAACACTTCAAAAGGTGATGAACAAACAAAACACTGTCGAGATAGACTTAGTTGATGAAAAGATTGCTTATTTTTCCAACTGCATTACATACTCATAAGATTAACCATGGAAATTCCATGTTGAAAAAACAAGAACTAATGTGAACATTTATTTCAACTACTAGCTGCTTTAAGGTTGAGTTGGTTCTTAAGAAAGAGTTCTTCTTAGGTATTTATTAAGATAAATCTGACTTCAGTAGTATACATTAGAATTCAGAAGAAATTCAGATCAAGTATGTTGTTTTTCCAAAGAACTTCTAAATTACAGGAAATGTGGTGTCAAGAATTAAACTACCTATGCTTTGTGTCAATAAATGAATTTATAACATATTAATTGTACAATATATACAAACTTACAATTTGATACAATTTACCAATTGGAAATTATCTTGATTTTCCAATTGGTTTCAGTTGAGATTCTGATTGAAACCAATATATTCCGATATCTGTATTAGGCATCCAATAGCAATTCAAAGCAATTGAAATTTCAATTGGAATGAATAGAAAATTCCAGCTGGGTTTGTGGATCGTTTTTGTAGAGGGGGCGAAATGTGCAGGAGTCACAACAATGCTCTTTTTTCAGCTAAAATTAGAACAGTTGCTGATCACTGTTGCATCATAAGTCTTCCTTTGTCTGCCATGTTGTCTACTGTAGCCTCCTTAGTGGCAGCATCATGAATTATGATTCACATTTCATCACGTGACTTTTCCAGAGGCTGCTGCAACTGCTGTTAACACACACACTACGTGATTTCTTATCTCAGAACTGAAAAAAATAAAAAATGGGGGATCATTCCATGCAACACCCAGTACATGCAATAAATATAATACAACTTTTATGTTATATATATATTTCTCATTTTGAGTATTTTATGGCCACTTTTGGCTGATTGTGATGATTGCGTTGAATATTAATTAGTAATGGAAAGACAATTACAGAGGAATCCAGTCGCAGGTCATGAAACAAAACATGAAACTTTGCTCAGGCAGCTAGGCATCTCAAACACAATTTAAAACAATAATATAGGAATATAAGCATATTCTGATTGTATGTTGTTTGTCTTTCAGATTAACATTGCTTACTCCTTCTAACGTAGCCTTATTGCATTTCCGTACTGATGGCTCCAATGTTGCATCTGGTTTCAAGGCAACATGGCAAGCAGTGGATGACTCCAGATGTCCATATGGCAATTTGACACTGACATTAGGCCAGTCTAGGTACACAAACTTTGTTGATCTACTGACCACACCAGTTGAATGTCCAAAGGAGACCACAATTACAGGTAAAAATATTATTACTATTGTTAAAACCAGTACTGAAATACATTACTTCCAGACCAAATTACTGTAAGGGTCATTTCATTCAAACCCATACAGGATTTTTTGCAAAGTCTCCATCTGCATGCATTGCCTATGCAAATTCTACACATTGATTACATTGTAAACTACAAGCTTATATAGTCTACATAAATAATGTAAAGTACACTAAAAATTAATTTATGGCACTGTTTTGAAAGAACATGTCACTTTTCAAATGTGATAGTTCATATCTAGATGAAAACAGCAATGCATATTGCATATTGACCTCGTTTACTGCACCAATTTTTATTGTCAATTTATTGCATATAAATACGGAGAAACTAGTACTCACTTTTATCCGCGAAGCTGTTTTTTCTTCTTTTTCGATTAATTTCAGTGGCCACTGCCACCATCCTCATTGGAACTTGCTGCACTGTTGCTTGGCGTGCGTCTTTTGTTCGTAGTTCTCTGGCTGCCGCTAGGTGCACTGTGCATCTTGGCGTGTCGTCTGCTGTTTCCAGGCGATAACTGCTGTAGTAGGGGAACCCAAGCGTGGTGCGCTTGCCCGCTATCGATGTTTAGTTCGTGCGGGAAGTGCATTATGGCGTGCGTTTCCTTGATTTTGGTGTCTATGAGCATGTGGGCAGTGTGTTTGACCCGAACCTTTTGAATTTTATGGCTATTGTATTTAATATGTTTAGCAAGACTGGTAGTGGGTTGGGCTTTTTTCGCATCTGCTAGGTGCTGTTGGATTCTCTCATTGACAGATCTTATGGACCTGCCGATGTAATGAGCATTGCATTCACATTCTGCATTGTATTCACCTGGGTTGTCAAGGGGGGAGAGGAAGTACCGTTTGTGCTTGTTCAGTTTATCAGTTATTTTGGAATTGGGTTTGTGCGCTACTTTGATGCCATATGAGAGAAGGGTTTTGGCTATGCGTTGAATATTTAGGATAAAAGTGAGTATTAGTTTCTCCGTATTTATATACTACCGCGTCTCTCTTTTCCCAATTATGAAAAATTACTGCATATGTTTATTATATCTTAATTAGATGTAATAGAACTAAAACATCAATGCAGGCAAGCATGTAAATCAAAAACCGAAGTCTGACAACTTTATATTTTCCGATATTGTCTATATGTTTGAAGAAAGTTGGTTTACCGGTGGCTGTATTAGGCATCCGATAGAATCCAATTCATTCTAATTGAAACCAATTCAAGAGGTGGTAAAGAACCCTCCCCCATGTTATGCTTCGGCTGCAATGTCAGCACATTACTCATCCCTTTTCGGTCCATATTTCTTTCAGGGTCCTGTCAATGGTGAAACCTATCTCACCATGTTACGAGACTGGTTTGCCCTCAACTGCAACTCGAAGGATTTATCGATCACTTCTGGTTTCAGGAAGATGGAGCACCAGCCCATTATTTGATTGTCGTGCGAGAATATCTTAATGAAGTGTTTCGTAACAGATGGATTGGATGTGGTTCTCCACAGTTACCAGAACTTCTGAACTGGCCTCCCAGAAGTCCCAATCTTTCATCATGTGATAATGCATTGTGGGGTTATATCAAACAGCAAGTTGCCGACAACCATTACCACACATCAAACAAAGGGAAAGAAGCCATTCCGCATGCATTTGCCATAATCACTCGCGCAATACTGCATAGAATTTGGCACCGTACCTGGAGGCACATAATTTTCTGTTATGAAAATAATGGTGTCCACACAGATATTCTGGACTAAATTGTTGTCTGTAACCTCCTCAGCTAACATGTCTCGTCTCTTATCATACTCTATTTACTTCAGATCCATAACATTCCCTTGTCGCAAAATACATGGGGGTAATGGACTTTTGGTTCACCTTGTAGTATCAATTCTTATTTTGGTTTGGAGACCCCCAATCATCCCTTTTTTTTAATGGTGCAGAGAACTGTTTTACCTTAGTTCTCAAATCAATTCTAATATTTAAAAAAATGCCCCAGCCTACAATTCTAGAAAATGTGATCAACTTTTGCATTTATTGCTCATTCTAAATTGTCCAATAAATATATTTAAAATTTCAAATATTTTAAAATAAATTTCCTAATTTATAACCTTTATCCAAGATAATGATCTAGTATTTGTTACACCCTTAACAAAATACTATTATTTTTTCTGTAATTGCTTCAGATATGTAACTTAAATCACAATTTTAACAACATTATTAATATTTGCATTTCATTCTTTGTAGCACCTCAAGTCTCTATAACATTGGAAAATAAATGTGAAAATGGTGGAAAGTATGACAATGAGAAACAAGTATGCAATTGTCCTCCAGGATTTTCTGGAAATAATTGCCAAACAGGTATGAATATTGTAGATTAGGCACACACAGGAATTTCTACAGGTATGAATATGTCTGTCATCTTGTTATTAGTAATAACATACTATCTTAACAATAATACCAGTATTATTGAATTGTTAGTTTTTATTATGAATAATAAATTGCGAGTAATTTCAATTCTATTGTTCTTTGTAAATACATAGGGGGTAACAAGATATAATCAATACTCCGTACATAATATTATTTATGTAATTAAATTTAATTTTTGTAGCAGTTTATGTTAGATAAATTTTACTCTCACCTTTAGTCATGGCTGTATATAAGAAAAGGGTTTAAAAGGTCCAAATCCCTTCCATTGGTTTAGTAAACATTTTGCATTATTGTATAATCAAATAGAAATTGTCAAAGTTATTCAAAATACTACATTCCTTGAAAAGGTCTTGAAAGTTCCATTAATATTGAATGTGTGCAACCCTTCCCCTCGCCCCCCCCCCCCCCCCCCCCGCACACAGGTGTTTTGAAAATAGAAGCACAATCCAATATATGTATTCAAATTATTTGAAGAGAAAATTTTATTGATAATAAAAAGTAGTAATAACTTTTAAATTTGTACAATCCTTGGCCTGCTGTAAGTTAAAACCAAACCATTGTATTTGTATACATATGGGGCCATGCATTTGATATTCATTATATTGTTATTGATACAAATATTCACATAGGTTTTGCAGTGAATGTACTGCTTTAACACTTATTATGATGAGCAACTTAATGGTTCCATCTTATTTAGGTTGACCATATGCCTCATTTTGACCGGGACAGTCCCATCTCAGAGACATGTCATCCCATATTATTAAATAACTACTATTTGTCCTGTTTTATAAAAGTCTAAGCGTTAGCTTCAAAACCAATTCTAAATTTGAGAGACATTTCATGCTAAAATAAATGTTGATAGAATTTTTAAATTAGCATCATGGCAACACCATCGCAAACAGCTGGACTGCATTTCATGCACTTCCTAAGAATCAAACTGTTCCATTGTCATCAAGAACATTCAAGCAGATAGCAGTTTACTGTCCCAACCACTTTAGTCATGTTAGTTTGATTTCTTTTTCTTGTATGTACGCATTGCTTGCATTGTAGAATTATTTTCTTGTAGTTTACAGTTATTACAAGCATAAGAAAACAGTTTTTCTTTGTGACGTTTCAGGAGAACACACGCTTCTTTCATCAGATTTTTACTTTCATTTTGACTAAAGATACAGTTATAACAATGGTTAGTAATTTTTGAAACAAAAAGAATCCATTATATAATGGATGTTGTCAATGTTACATTGTTGTAATATAGCAACTTAACTGTGAAAAGAAGCAGTCTGTTTTATTTTTATTTCAGATTTTTAAATTATGAATCCCAAATGTCATCAGGTAATTCAAATTCATCATTGTTTTCACAAAGCCTCTTGATGTTTTCTGTTACATCACAGAGTTGAATGTCTGGGAAGCTTAGTTCAACACAGAAGAACACTGGAATAAATTAAATAATGGAAATGGTAACATAGATCCAGTATGGAGTATTCTTTTTCACAAATGGAGTAAGCCACCATCTTTAAAATTTAATGTAACAGAAAACATCAAGAGGCTTTTTGAAAACAATGATGAATTTGAATTACCTGATGACATTTGGGATTCATAATTTTAAAAATCTGAAATAAAAATAAAACAGACTGCTTCTTTTCACAGTTAAGTTGCTATATTAAAACAATGTAACATTGACAACATCCATTATATAATGGATTCTTTTTGTTTAAAAAATTACTAACCATTGTTATAACTGTATCTTTAGTCAAAATGAAAATAAATGTCTGATGAAAGGAGCGTGTGTTCTCCTGAAACGTCACAAAGAAAAACTGTTTTCTTATGCTTGTAATAACCGTAACTACAGAAAAATAGTTCGATTTCCTTCACAATTTATATATCCTGATAAAGCTGATATAGTTCCTTATTATATCATCTTCTACATAAAAACTTTTCAGGTATCGGTCCGTAGATGCTCCTCAGAATCTCCCTTTTAAAGTTTCCGATCCTTGACTCAGCCTTCTTGGTCATTATCCATGATTCACATCCATGCATTACAATAAGTCTTATTACCATTTTGTTTAGGTTAACTTTTGTTTTCCTTCTGATGTACTGAGACTTCATCTGTTTTCTGAGTTAAAAATAACTTGGTTGGGACATATATATATACAAATGCCAGTTAACTTGGTGTGTAAAATGATCACATTTATGAATATGAAAGGGAGGAGAAAAGTAGGAAGACCACCTTTAAGGTGGGTTGATTCTGTAGAAGAGGACCCGAGTTTGCTGGGAATTAGGGGCCAGAAAAAAGGAAGGCTTGTAAATAGAGATGAATGGCAGAAGATTCTAAAGGTGGCCAGGTTCTGTAATGGGCTGTAGTGCTAGGAAAAAAGAAGAAGATGAAAAGGGAGTTAACTGTTTAAGTTTGGGTCACATCCCAAATTGTATTGATAGTATTGCTTTGTGTGCAAATCAAATCTCATGTTGTGTGGCAGATGTGTGGGGAGTTTTATGAATGGTTGGTGGAGATTAAAGTAGTTCTCAAGAAAATTGATTCTTCTGATAAATGCTTCTGGCACTCCTCAACTTCTGCACATGACAAATATCAAACGTTGGTCAGAAGTGACGAAAAACACTATGTAAGCCATACCAAGAATTAATAATTAATACCCTTTTACAACTGGAGATCATATTTCATTCATTGACTTACTTGACTTATTTCCTGTCACTCCTAGTGGAGCATAGGGCCTCCGTGAAGCATTCTTCGCCAAACTCTTGATCTCTAACCACATCTTCTCTTGTTGCAGCAGCTCCTGTTCAATTGTCCTTCTCCATGTACATCTGGAGCTCCCTGTGGGTTCCAATCCAAAGCATCCTTTTCTATTGAGCCATCCGGTTTTCTGAGGGTGTGCCAGATCCATTGCCATTTCCTCTTCTTTATTTGTTATATGATTGGTTTCTGGTTTGTGATATTCCAAACTTTCTCATTTCTAATTTTATCAGACAACTTTATATTCATGATCCTCCTTAAGCACCTATTCACAAATGTTTGTAGTTGGTGCCGTATTTTATTTGTTTGCTTCCAAGTTTCACAGCCATATAGTAAAACTGACTTAACACTTGTTTGAAATATCCTAAGCTTTGTTCTTAATCCAATTTGTTTACTTTTCCATATTGGATACAGTTGAATGAAAGCTATATTGGCTTTGCTTATTGTGTTTTGACACCATCTTCTGCTCCTCCATTTTTTGTTATTATTGCTCCAAGATATTGAATTTTTTCCACTTCAACAATTGTATTACCTATTTCTAATTTCTGCTTTTTTGTGGCATTTGTTCTCATTTCTTTTGTTTTTTCTCAATTAATTTTTAATCCGAATACTCTTGATTCAGTTTCAATGTCTTTCAAATTGTTTTCCATATCCTTCAAGGACTGCGAAAGGAGGCAAACAACATCGGCAAATTCGAGGTAATCGAGTCTATCCATCATTTTCCATTGTATTCCTCTTCTCTTTTTGTTCAAAGCTCTCCTCATTACATAGTCCATCTCTAATAGGAAAAAAGTTGGTGTTCACAAAACTTTGTCTTACTCCAGTTTTATTTGTTGCTGATTCTGATAGCTGGTTGTTGTGTATAACTTGACACTTGCTTCCTTCATACATGTTTTTTTATCAGGTTTAGTATTTTACTAGGCATACCTGTTTTGTTAAGAATCTTCCACATTTTGCTTCTATTTAGTGAATCAAAAGCTTTTTCATAGTCGGTGAAGACTGTATATAGTGTTGTTCTCCATTCTCCTGACTGTTCTATTATAATTCAGAGAGTATTTATATGATCCACACATGATCTATTGGAACAGAATCCTGCCTGTTCCATCCTTATAGCTTCTTCTATAGGTTTCTTTATTCTATTTAATAATATTCTTGCAACTACTTTACCCAGAATTGATAACAAGGTTATTCCTCTCCAGTTTACTGCATTTTGTAAGATCTCCTTTATTTGGCAATTAAATAACCAATCCTGTTTTCCATTCTTCTGAATACCTCTCTGTTGTCAAAATTTGGGATATTAAGGGATATAAAGGTGCTGTTGAAGTTTATATATCCACCAACAAAATATCCGGTGGTATTCCATCTTTGCCTGCAGCTTTACCTTTCATTAATTGTTTAATTGCTAGTTTAATCTCATCTAAGTTAGGAGAATTTGTGTATACTTTCTTCAAGCCTTTAATCTCATACTTCTCACCAGTTGCTGATGCTTCTAGATTTTAATTTCCTTCTTGATGTCCTCTGTTTAATAATTCTTGGAAGTAATGTTTCCATCTTTCCATTTGCTCTTTGTCTGATGTAAGTAACTTCGCATTAAGATCTTTAATTGGTTTGTTCTGCTGAATTTTCTTCCTTTCTAATTGTCTTGTTATATCGTATAGTCCTTTTCAGTCATTTCTGTTTGCAGCCTCTTCTGCTTGACCTGCTAGTTCATCTACCCATTTCCTTTCATCCTGTCGAACACTTCTTTTAATATCTTGATCTTTTTGTTTGTATAAGTTTGTTATTTCTTGTTTTTGTTGCCTTGTCCTGGCATTGTTAGGTTTTTGTTTCAATCCTCTTCTTTATTATTATTTGTATGTCTTTTTTATGTATTTTGCTAAGGGTATCCTTCATTGCTTTATAAAAGTTTTCTTTATCTCCTTCATTTGCTTCTTCTGAGGGAGCATAACATTGGATAACAGATATGGTTCTTATTTTAGAACCGAATCGAGCCATGATAATTCTACCTGATATTGGTGCTCTACTCAGTAATGATTTCTTGGCTAAAGGCCACAATAAGAATCCAACTCCATTTCTATGTTCATCCTCATGTTCTTTACCTGAATAGAGAAATGTCATTTTATCACTGGTTACCTCCCCAAATTCCTTCCATCTGGTTTCACTTACTCCCATGATTCCTATGTTTAGTTGTTTAGCTTCTTGTATCAGCTGCGCCAATTTACCTGCTTCCCTCAGTGTACGGACATTCCATGTAGCTTTTCTCATTTTCCTCTTCAGGCCAAAAGTCGTCGTCGATCAATCAGTCTGGCTATGCTTCACTTTGGTTTCTCAAATAATTGAAATTTTGGTGAGTGTGGGTTAGCAGCCCTCAGCTCCCTATTACCCTGATGGAGCTGCCATCTAAGGCTGGGCACCTGCTGGCCTTCATGTTAGTATGTTTTTTGGTGTGGTTTATTGATCTTTCTAGGCCTTCTACACCAACCTTTCTTCTCTTGAACCGGGCTTAGGCTATGGCAGAGTTATTATATTATATATTATATTATATAACCGATACCAATATTTCATTCATTGTTTAGGATATATAATTTATGTTACCCATATATTAATGAGTAATAATACATTGATAATAGCAATAATTTGTATTAGACTGAACTGATTTTCCATGTGGGGGGGGGGGTAAGTGGTAAGTGATCTCCTTGGGATGTCCCATTTTGGGATCAAAATATTATGGTCACCCTAATCTTATTGTACAGTTGAACATAAGGTAATGAGGTGTGAAAACACACCTCAGTGCACAGTTATACTGTTTCCATAATGATTGGAACTCATTGGAAGTTATGCATGTACAATTGATATCCTGATGGCATTCATGATTTCCATTTCCAGGCTGTGGAGAGAATAGGTATGGAAGAGACTGTGGAGGAATATGTTCAAAGACAAAATTCAAGTGCAAGGGCATGATTCTTTGTACTCCAAACTTTGGCTGTACCTGTGCTCCTGGAATTGAAGGAATTTTGTGTCACAAAGGTAATGAACTATTTTCCATACAAAACAAATTTGTGCTTATTTATATTTGCATAATCTGACATATTATATTCAAAGTGGAGTAGCCCAATTGTTCAATTGTAGTAGTTTTACAGTAGGCCTAGAGTTATGATTCAGTACATTTCTTACTTCAGTGAAGAAGCCAGTTGAAACCAATAGGATTTGTCTACTATCAACAGTTAAAATCCCCACCAGTAGACCCCTTATAATGATTAAGAAATTCACTTACAAATTGGTGAATTTGAATGAATGTTTACTTATGCTCGCTTCTCTCTCTAACCATCAATTTGGTATCAGCACCCTCTTCTTGATCGATCTTTAGTTTGCCCTTCATATGCTCCACCCTGTCTCCCAACTTAACATATTTTGTGTCAGGGAAGCAGCATAGAACATATCATCCAATTAGTTATCAAATAAAAGTAGTCATAATTTTCCCATCTGTATTTTATTCATTTTTCCTTGAACATCCTCTATATTTCCATGATTGGTTTCTAATTGAATATAATTGTATTTTCATAATTTGTTTTATTGAATTATAGTCGTCAATTATTATTCACTGTAAGTGCTACTCAAGAAATAGACTGTTGTTTTAAAATTATTTACAGTCTATATTAGAAGGGATTATGAGTCTCTGTTCTAGTTATATTTATTTTATTTTATTAAGCCAATGCAAAAGACATCTCAAAAATTTTAATTTGAACTGAGGTTAAATACATTCAGTATGCATATACTGTCAACTTCTTTTTAAGAAATTGTCTTTCATTTCATTACAGACTGCCAGTTGGGGAAATATGGTGCTGGTTGTACAGAAACCTGTGGCCATTGTCTGGGACTTTTCTGTGATAAGTCTACTGGAGTATGCTTAGGTGGTTGCAGCAATGGATATTACGCTCCATATTGCCTAGAAAGTGAGTTGCCATGTGTATGTTTATATGTTGTTGTTTTTTTTAGAGAAATGAAACTGTAAAAATAAAAGGGCAGCTTTGCAGGGAAAAATATTCGAGAATGATCATATATTTTTGCCACGAACAAGAAAGTAGAAATCTTTATGTACAAGTGATCAGTTTCTGATATGAAATATGCATAAACCATAATATTCTTCACTGCCATAAGCATCATCACAAGCTCTATATTTCAAACAATATGTACATATTCATTGAAAGCAGTCATAAAACACTACATATATACAATTTTGTCATATTTTAAATAATAATTCATTCATCAATTAATTAGCTTATGAATGAAATATAGGTGTAGAATTTACTAATAAACAAAATAGTATTTCTGATTGGAAAAAACTGGTATCAAGTTGTCACCATTTTACCAACAACATTATGGTATGCAGGTTTGAGTTCTGACATGCATGTGGGAGATTGTTTTCAAATGTCTTTTTATAGAGTTAATCATTTTTATTTACCTTTGTGATTACAATACTACATAAAAATAGATAAATTGATACAAAATAGTATCCGGTACATCTACCAGAGAAAAACATTCCTAACGTCCACTAAAGTGTAACACATTCTTGCATCTTGTTGTTCCCAATTCTTCCAGGCTGTAATTACTGTTAATGGAAATCTAATAAAACTAACTAACTAACTCTTTAGCATTCTTAAACCCAAAGGTTTATGGCTACAGCAACATGAGCCTTCCCATGTGTTTCTATCCTGGGCAAGATCAATTCAATTTTTTCCATTCTTACCAATTTCCTTTATGTCTATCTCATTGTTATAACTCCATCTTCACCTTGGCCTATCTACAGGTCTCCTACCATCAGGCTTCCCAATAAGAATCGTGTAAACTCCAATTACCTCTCCCATTCATGCCACATGGCCTGCCCACCTATGTCTTCTTGATTTAATTATTCTAATAAAACTATACAATTATATATAATTAAAATATAAATTGTAGCTTTCCTGGTGATGTCATCACCTTACATCTTTCTTGCCTCTGGCTGGGTCGGCATAGAGTCAAACCTCTCCATTTTTTCCTGGTCTTCCACCACTTATCTCTTTCCACGGTATTCCAATATTTTCCTCTTCTCCTAACTCCTAACACTCTCCGCTATCTGTTCTTTCCACCGACATCTTGGTCTCCGCCTTGGCCTTATTCCCACTCCTTGTGCATGGTAAGCTCTTACTGGTAGTCTTTCTCCACCCATCCTCTTCATGTGTCTGAAGCACCTCATCTGTGCCTGATCTATCCTGTTCTGAAGCTTCACCACGACCACTGTCTGTCAGATCTCCTCATTCCTTATTCTATCCCTTCTAGTCTTCCCCAATATACTCCTTAAAATTTCGTTGTTTATTTCCTTCTCGCATTTCATAGGTACATCCCTGTTCCATGTTAATCTTCAAATACTTTGATATAGTCCACCACCCATTTGTCCTCTTCTGTTTACCTACTCACCTATTATTTCACATCTCTCAATTATGCTTCCTAGATATTTGAAGCTCTCCACTACCCTCAACTCTTCCGTATACATTTTTATTCTTGGTTCATTTCTGGCTCTGTTTCTTATTATTAGCACCTCGCTCTTTTCTGCACTGAATTTTATTTCTGCTCTTCTGATTTCCTCATTCCAACTATCAAGCTGTCTCTGTACTTCTTCTTTCCTGTTCCCCCATATTACTAAGTCATCAGCAAACAACAGGGCCTTCATTTCCTCCTATCCTATCTTCTTCCCCACATCTTCGTTAATTGCATCCATTGTAATTATGAAGGGCAGTGAGGAAAGAACAGTGGGGAAAGAGCACTTCCCTGTTTTAGTCCATTACTTATACTGAACCTCTCCCTTCTTCCCACTGGTGTCTTCACACAGCCCTGGTTTGCCTTGTATGTGCTCTGCACTCTACACACTATCTCTTCCTAGACTCTTTTCTCTCTTAGAGCCTTCCAAATCTTTGTTCCATTCATGCTATCATATGCCTTTTCTATATCTAGGAATGCCATAATCAAATAATTTCCATACTTGTAGTGCCTTTCCTGCATTTGCCTTATGGTGAATATCAGATCTACTGTTGATCTTCCGCTTCTAAATCCATACTGTTCCTGTTTGAAGTTCAGCTCTGTTACTTCCCTTATTGATTGATTTAGTGTTTTAAGTCCACTTTATGCACATTAAGGCTAATTGGGACTGGACATACAGTTTAAAGTGGGATCCAAACCACTATGTGCCTCCACCAGGTATCAAACCTGGGACCCCTTGATTTCAAGACGACGCTACCACTGCACCATCAGGGAGGCCCTATCTTCCCTTATTCTTTTCTCGAATATTTTCTCATACACCTTTGATGAGTGGCACATAAGTGTTATGCCTCTGCAATTTTTACATTCTTGTCTGTCCCCCTTCGTGAATATGGGAACTATTAGCCCCTTTGTCCAATCTCTTGGCACTTCTCTGTCTTGCCACATTGTTTTCAACAATCTGTACAGCCACTGCACACCAATCACTACTGCTCCTAGTATAATTTCCACTGGCACTTTGTCTACTCCAGGTGCTCTATCTCTCTTCTTTCCTGTTTTCTCTTTCCTTCACTTTTTCATGTTCATTTACTTTTTTCACGTTCAGCAATTTCTCGAAATGATTTCTGCAAATTCTCCTTTTTTCTTCATTCTCATCTACAATGTTTCCCCTTTCATCCCTTAGCTTACAGCTGTCTCCTCTTTCTCTTCTCCTTTCTCTCACTAATAAATACAATACTTTCTTGTTTCCAGCTACATTTTCTTCTGACACTTTGGCCCATTCTTCCATCCACATTCTTCTTTCCTCTTATAGTACTGTTCTTGTATCTTTCTTCTTTTCTGCATATTCTTTTCGTGCATTTTGTGATTTAACTTGAAACCATTTCTAAATGCATCATTTTTATTTTTCACTGCCTCTCTAGTTCTTTCATTCCACCATGGTGTTTCTTTCTTCTTTCTTTTCTTGCTAGTCCTTCCACATACCTTTTTGGCTGCCTCTGTTTTAAATCTTGTCTATTCTGTTTCTACTCCCTTGGGTTCATCTCTTGGTACTTTTGTTTGCAATATTTCTTGATATTTCTCTTATATCATCTTATCCTTCAATTTCCACACTCTCATCCTTCACTCTTGTTGATCCCTTTTCTCTTTTATTTTCCATCTGCTCACATCTCCTACTAGTAGCCTGTGGTCACTGTCTAAGTTCTGGGTATTACTTTAATGTTGTTCATTATCTTCATTACTTCCTTGTTTACCAATATATAATCTATTACAGACTTTTTTCATTATTCCAACTGTATCATGCAATCTTATGGCTGTCATATTTCTTCTTAAACCAGCTATTACCTACTAACAGTCCGTTTCTCGTACAGGAGCCCAGTAGCCTCCTTCCCTCCTCATTCCTCTCTCCCCATCCATCTGCTCCAAGTACTTCCGTATACCCTTTCCTGTCTCTTCCACTTGTGCATTAAAATCATCCATCACAATATGTCATTCCTTTCCTACTTGTTGTTCCAAGTCTTCTTCAAATTCTTCTTTCTCCTTCCTTGTGCATCCTGTTTGTGGGGCACACACTTCAATTATTTCTATTACTTTCCCTCTTACATTCATTTTTAGTTTCATAATTCTGTTATTTACTCTTTCTACTTCCTGACTTATTCCACTTCTGACTACAAATCCAACCCCACTTCAGTCACTGACCAGTATAGTTTATAGTCTTTCCTCAATTTCATTTCTCCTATTCCTTTCCATTTCGTTTCACTCATTCCAAAGATGTCGCCTCTACTCTCCATTAGATCCACAATTTCTTCAGTCCTTCCTGTCAGTGTTCCAATATTCAATGTCCCTATTCATAGCCCGTGTCGTTTCCAATTTCCAGTATGGCTTCCTTCTTTCTTATCTCAAATTGTGGTGATGTGATTTGGACAAATGTTCTTGGGTCACCAACCAGGTTAATGGTAGATTAAAATTGTTTGTTTTATATTTTAATTAATTTTTAATATTAAAGTATAACATAGTATTGAAGTCACAAAGCATCTTTTAAGCCAGCCACACACAGGGTGCGACATGAAATGATGCATACAAGATGAGACACAACGAGTCACAATGCAACACGACAATACAGAAAGCAACATGACGAAGCAAGAGGGGTCTTTTTGTGTTCTTCATATGATAACGAGAGGTTAAAAGAGGTATTGATTACTTTAATTCCATTCATGGTAGTATTTCATGTCAACGTAACTTTATAAATTGCTAACAGAAATTAAGTTGGGAAGGGTGTAACACAACAGTGTGTATGAGGTGGGGTCGGATCAGGGATAACCCCATAGGACCCAATTATTCCAGGCAACAAGAGTTAATTTTCATTACTACGAGGGATGTTTCTATCCCCCAGCCATTTTGGCTTGTTATATGTAAATATGATATTTTAATTTTAATAATTTGTTTGTACGGAAACTAAATATGTTTGCACAAGAACAACAAAAAAATCACTAACATATACTTAAAAAGCATGAAAGCCATTGAAGCTTTGGAAACACATATTTTTGTGGGAGGATATGAATAATCAATTGCTTGGATTGGATTGGATTGATTTGGTGTTTTAAGTCCACTTTATGCACAGTAAGGCTAATCGGGACTGGACCTACAGTTTAAAGTGGGATCCGAACCACTTGTGCTTCCACCGGGTATCGAACCCGGGATCGCTTGATTACAAGGCAACGACGCTACCACTGCACCATCGAGGAGGAATAATCAATTGCGTAGCTTTGTTTTCTTTATAATGTTAATTTATCTCCTCTCAAAAGAGAGTAGATTTCCTGTTTACACATGAATCCAGCAATAGATGAACCTCCTGCAAAAAGGAAAAAGATTAATTCGCAAACTTCAAACACACAGTTATTTGATAATTAAATATCAAACTGGCCTGAATGCTTTTGTCCTTATTATGGTAACCAGTTGAGGAATTATCGTACAATGGACGCCTCACTTGGACAATCTTCTCTGGATCAAACTCCATTTTTAACCTTGACTGCATCCTCAAACCTACATTTAATATGTGGTGTCAACTGATACAGTGATGAGTCACATGTAGGTGGTGCACTGAGAAAGGATTCACAGATGCACAGAGTGTTTTGTCACATAGTGCTCCTGCAATACCAAATTTCACCCACGTTCATGGTTTTGTCTCAAACCGTCGGAACGTGACTCGAGTCAAATGTTTCATTCAGTGTGCAGCGGCCCATAAGAGCACATGTTAAACATTCCCTGAGTCGTTTTGCAACAAAAATGATTTATCACGTTGCATCGTGTTGGGTCCAGTGTGCGGCTGGCCTTAGCATGAATGGAATGTTAATTGTTCTTTAACATAATTTTGGCTAATTCCATGACATGTTAATTTGTAAAATTTCACCTAATATTACCAGAATTAATCTTTATTAAATAAGCAATTATCTGCACTCTAGGAATATTGTAGAAAACATTTTTAAAAATGTTTAAAATAACATTGCTTTAATACCTATTCTTTATTTTTAGCTTACACTGTTCTGTCTTCTTCTCCTAATTTGATTGGTTCGGACTATACAAGTCTTGCATTAAGATTTAACATTTCAGACTACAAGGGCAAAGGCACACCTATTTATTACCAGCTTCAATTCAGGGTGAGTCACATCAGAAATATAAAACTGTTCAATGAAATATACCAATAGGAATTAGTTAATTTTTTTTTAAAGTGAATATATAGTTTTAGTTTATTCAAATATTTTATAATATATTGTGATTTGTAAGTGAGTTTGACTAATATATGGGCCTCCCTGATGGCGCAGTGGTTGCATTGTTGCCTTGTAATCAAGGGGTTCTGGGTTCGATACCCGGTGGAGCCACATAGTGGTTCGGATTCCACTTTAAACTGTAGGTCCAGTACCGATAAAGTGGACTTAAAACACTAACTCAATCAATCAATTGACTAACATATGTTATTATTAGGTTAATATTTTTATAAATATCTCATAATGTTTACATATTTCTGTCTCGAATTAATGTTTGATATCAACCTATTATCAACATTATTTAAAAAACACTAGAATTCATTACATTTTATGAGCACCGTGTAAGTGATTTTTCTCGTAGAAACTGTATGACCAAAATTGGATGGAGCTTCAACCTTATTCAGTCTCTGATACGTCCCATGGAATGGTTGAAAAAAACATCACTGGACTTCTTCCTGGCTACACCTACATGGTAAGAGTTGTTCTAATAGACAAGGATGGAAGCTCCTATGAGAAGGAGGATGTTCCTTCATTGAAGGCAAATACTGAATGTGATGGTATGTGATGCACCAACATTATTATTATTATTTTATAATATTAAAAGCACAATTTGTGAATTCTGTATTAGTTCCCAAATCAAAGTTAATCAAATTAACCTGTTACTGGCCTGATAAAAACTCAAATATGGATATAGCCAGTAAAAATAAATATTATTTGCATATGATTTCATATGATTAATAATTTTATTTATAAAAACTAATAGTTGAATTGATAAACCATGTATACAATTAAGAGGAACTACATATACTACCTACCGATTTGGTTTCCCTTTATACCATATAGTATGTTAATGTGAGTATGTTTCTTTATAGGTAGAATTGCATTATTTAGCGATCTGATAAATTATTTATGCACAACTGCTTCTTATTAATCTAAAGTCACAAATCATGCCTACTGTTTAAAAAAAAACAACACGTTTTTAAGTGTGCAGTTCTTTTATAAAAAATAAGCACTGTTCATAGCCATGATGATCAGTCAATTGCATTTTGTAATCAAATAGGAGTATGATCCATTAGTCATTCATGAAATATTTGTCATTTCTAACACATCATAATTTCTTTCTTGAGGGTTGCTAGCACTAAATCATGTATCAATAGTCTGTCAGCATTGGTAAAATATCTCATATTTGTATACCAAGTATATAAGTATAAGCTAATGAAGGGTTCAGGGGAAAAACAAACAAAGTCCACTTTTGATGAAAATTGAGATTATTGTTGGGGTGGTGTACTACATCCTCACATACCTAATTTTAGGAAGAGCACTCATAGTCCTGCACAAATCAGCATAAAAAAATAAAATAAAAAATTCTGCTTCATTCTGTAGCATTTTCAAACTTCAAATTGCATTCCTGTAAAAAGTTCAAAAATGGACTTTCATTGTTTTTCCACTGTGCCTTTCAAATGTCAAAGTTTTAAACATGAGTCCATTGTTTTATCTTTTCACAGTTTTCACCAATGAATACAATTTTAGGACTATGAATGTGACGGGATCAAGCTTTGAAATCAAGTGGCAGGTATGAGTATAAATGATGGTCCAAAATTATCTTTACAGATTTTGCCCTTTAATAGAACAGAGAAGAAATAAGATAACAAAGGTCTTTAATTTTGTCACATTTCCCAGCAAATTAATAAATAAAAATACAAATTTTACTTATGTGTGTTTTAAAAGGCTTCTTTCCAAAACTTTTTTTTTTAATCCATTTCCAGGTTCTTCAGGGTTAACCAATAAGATCACATTAGAAAGGTAAAAACAATCATGTAAATAGTTGATAAAATCTTTAATGACTGCCTCATGATGAACAGCTGGCTTGTTTTAGTAATGCACATCACTGCCCACCACCTGCAAAACTGATCTTTGGTTTTAGAAAGGAGTCCTTTAACTCTTTCGCTGCGGAATTCTCTGGCACACAATATCCCTTGGCTGCGTAATTAAATTTGAAAAAAATATTTTTTTATAAACAAATAGTTTTCACAATTACATTGCGTTATATATGAGACAGAACTTACAAAATTCATTCTTGCACTGGAATACCATTCTGTAGTCCCTGGTGGTATGATATTTTGAAAAATTTTGAAATTTTGAAAAAAAATTTTTAGAAAGAATAATTTTAAAAAATTACATTGCAAAATATAAAGAAGAGAAATTACAAAAGTCATTCCTTGCACTGGCAAACCATTCTGTAGTCCCTGATGGTATGGTATTTCTCAAAAGACGGGATGACACAGAGTGGTGGAGCGGCGTGGAAATTCGTAAGTAGTATCAAGATACTGGGTGGTGAAAACTTCCGTTTGTTCTGCTGTGTGTTCAAATACTGAGCGGGGGAAATATTTGATAAAACAAGAAAATGGTGTGCTAAATACTGTACTGTCACCAAGTAACTTAGCACTTGCCTGTGTCGAACTTCCCTCACCTAGATCAATGCTGCTTTGCACTCTGCTCCATGATGTTACGGACGGCGGTACAAATTCTTCATCAGACACTACACAATCACTGTCACCAATTGAAGTCTCATAAAAACTGTCGCTATTATCGTCACAATTTAATTCACCTTCTGATTCAACAGTTGAGTAACATCATTATCAGACAAGTGTTGACGACTTGAGGAAGCCATGTTGTTTACATTCGAACATGCATTTGAAACTGACATGTCAGAGCACTCAACGCTCGTATTCTAAACGGAGGCGTAATTAGCGACATCATACGGATATAAACAAAACTACAAGTTCAAATAGTTCCAAATAGTATCTACAGATGTCTGAAGGCTACTAAAAGCGACGTACTGCGGAAATGCGACACCCGCAGCGAGTGGAAGTATGAACTCGCAATAATGCAACTTCCGCAGAGCAAGGCGCATAAATGCGACGACCGCAGCAAAAGAGTTAAATCACATGTAAATAAAACTGGTATTCTTAATTAATATTTTGCAGGCTGTGGTAGTGCGCACCTATAAGAAATTAAATCAACAACAAGTTCCAAAGTTTGTTGTGATAGAAGTAGAGCTACACATGAAAAATGGCAAGATAGTATTCAACTTCCTGCTGTATTCCCCACAGCATGCCCTCTAATATTGCCATGATGTTAGCTGTAACCCTGTGCTTCAACTTATCCAAATCCCTAACCTATGTGTAGTATACAGAGTGGTCATCAAGTGGGCGTACCCTTCTTTATTTTTGACATTTCAACACTATGAAGTTATGGTTGAATGCTTGATATGGACACATACATGATGGTTTAAGACTCCGAAACATCAGTATGGAGAACGTCATTTTCTATGCAGAGCCGAATTCTGCACCATGTGCTGGCACACTTTGTGTATCAAGTGTGTCATTACCTGAATAAGACCTTTCCCAGACAGCTGACTGGAAGAGGTTCTGAAAATTACCCAGCTCCCTTAACCTGACCTCCAAGAAATCCCAAACTTACCTCTGGTAGTTCATCAATGACAGAGTCCGAAATAACAGGTATCGCAGAATGCAAGAGTTAAGAGCAGCTGTGAAGGATGCTTTCATGAAGGTGACCCTGGAATATCTCTGCAAGGCAAGTGCCAGAACATGGCACAAAATTCAGCTGCACTCTAAAAATGATGGGCTCCATACATATGTACTTCCCTCTTAAACCATCAGGTGTTTGTCCATATTAAGCATTCAACCATAACCATGTAGTGTTGAAAACAAGGGGTCCACTTTGTGACCACTCTGTATAATATCCTACATAGACTGAAAAAAAAATCTAAGGCATAAGATCCAGTGAACGTATAGGTCAGGTAATAGGACCACTCCATCCAATTTGAATACAGAGATAATTTTAGATCATGCCATATATTTTTAAATAAATGAAGCTAGCAAATCACATCAATAGTTTAATACTCTGCTTTATAAATTAGATATCTAAATATGAATTATTAGTTAACATAGCAACAGTACCCATACATACATTATATTGTACAATGACATTAAGGCGAGGAGGGACAATTTCCCCTAGGTCTTTCTCGCTGGGGCAGCTGCTGATCACTGTTGCCAACTTCGCTCTTTTGGAGCCAGAAGTGGCTCTTTTGTGCACTCGTTTGACTGTGAACTGTGGCACCCACCTTCTGCCCCACTATGATGCCACCACTGGCTCCGACCCATAAATACCAACTTTTGCCATGAGTGTACATTTTGCACGTGACGTGATATTCGTATAGCTATAGGCTGCATCAGGGAGGTGCAGTCTGGCATTCGGAAAAGTTCGGAACCATTCGTAAAAATCCACGGATGACATCAGCCACGGGACATGTCAAAGACGAGCACCAACCAGCAACGGCATAGGAATTCACACTTCTTCCGTGTTTTCGGAAATAAATGTGTTATAAAATCGAATGAATGTTCTAGCTTGTGTGTATAAATAAATGAATAAATGTATATGTATAGAGCAGACTATATCTAGTAAACTGTGTCACTGAAAGTTAACTATCAATAGAATTACATGTAATGAAAAGTGGGAAAGCCAGCTCGGAGGTGGAGCAGAGAGGTTTGTTCAGAATTTTCTATTTGAGTGGTGTAAATTCGTGTTTATGGGGGTGAAAAGTTATACTTAGAGCCAAAATTACCACAAAGTTGGCTTTTTTAAACATTGTGTGGGGTGTTAGGGTGAAGTTATTGGATAAATCACTGGGACCGAGATATTACAACTTCATGTTTAAAATCCAAAAGTTACTTTTTTAGCACTTTCATCCTGCAGTGTTTGCAGTTTCTTTATTTGTTCTTCAGCACATTTTAATTTCTTTTTCAGAGTTTCCAACACACTAATTTGTTGGAGATTGGGTATATTGGGTATATTTCCAGTACTCAAAGTCTCTGAATTATGTGCCATGCAAATTCTTTTGCGAGGAGACAACTCTTTAAGTGTGTCCACTGTTCGATTTCAAATCTGACATTTATTGGCATGTAAACTCCGATGAATTATGCCATTTGGCTATTGAACACTACTACAATTCACCATACAACCACGCAAATTTAAACATGATACAGCATTTCTATTAAGCTGCGGTCTACAGGTAATAATACTCTGCAGTTCTGCTTTTAAGTTCCGTTCGTAATCGGCATACAGAAAATGCGATGAGCACACTGTCGCTGTTTTGGTGTTAACAGGATCTAATCTCTTCACTTTGAAACCCACATCTTGCACATAATCGGATCCTTTAGGAACGAAAAATAGCTTACACCCAGGCACGTATCCAGGAATTCCTTTCGGCGAGGTGGGCGAACACTATGTTTTAATGGGTATTGTTTGTTTAAGGCCAGTTGGTTCTAAAACTGGGGGGTTTGCAAGGAAAGTTTACTTTCTCTTGATAGACAAGGCTTAGCATTAAGAGGACATAGTGTGGAGGCAAGAAAATGGGGAGCAACTATCCCCTAAATCGTCTTCTAGAATACAGTTAGATCGCGAAACAATTAATGCACAGTGAAAACCCTTCCATTCCCAACACATCTAATGTTTCGTCTCCCAATATGGTTAAATACTTACTTATTTATCTCCAGTGATGTGCCCAAGGGAGGGTTGGTGGGTCATAGCCCCATTTAAACGTCCAAGACAAGAAAAGTTGGCTAAATGAGGACTGACCACCAAAAATAGTATACGTAACCACTTTCCCTTCCGAAAATTCTGGGAACGCAACTCGTTATCTCGGACACATTTTTTGAAATCAAGTTCCCAGAAGTTTTTATGATTTCATATTGGAGACTGAAGTAAAGCGCCTTGTACACGATCAAATAAATCATGAACAAGTCCTTGAATTGAACACTTAAAAGGCAATGAAGTCAGAAACAACACAATTTCTCTCATTGGATCCAAAGTCCGGTCAAAGTATATCTATTTAGGAATGGTTCTAATTAACTCATATTTATCCTCATTATATTCTAGAATGTTCTTCAGATAAACGACTCATAGATATTGCCAGTAGTTCGACTCCTCTTATTCAAGAACATTCCCTCTCGCGTCTTCCAGAGATCAGAAATTACAACGAATTGCCCTACGTGTGGAGCTACCTTTGTTGTGCAGCTTCCAAATACTGACAAGTCTCTACATAGCGCTCAAGTTCACTGCGACAACACTGAAATCTCAAGTAAAGTTTACGTGCAATATTATCAACAACAGGGTAATTCTCCGTCTTGCTTTCATAAGTATATCTCTCCTTAAATTATCGTCACATTATTCAAGATGATAAAAACCTAATTTTATGTAGTGTAAATTGAAAAATTACATGAGGGGATTCGAGCCACCTGATCCCCATCTTGGATACGCACTAGTAACAATAACAGGGTTATAGAACATTCTCAGTCATATTATTGACGAAGCCGAAAGCCTAATTTTATCTAATGTAAACTGAAAAATTTCCTGGAGAGAGGGGGTGTCAAGCCCCCTATGCCCCACTTTGGATGCATGCTATTATCAATAACAGGGTTACAGAACATTCTCCGTCTTTGCCTTGATAATTATTTCTCTCCTTAAATTATCGTCACATTATCTTATTTCACACAACAAGAAACCAAAATCCTCATTTTATCTAGTTTAAACCGAAAACTTTTGCTTAGATATGTGCCTGTCCTACTGTATTTCTTGCGTTGTTCGGGCACAAAGCAACAGCACAGTTGTGCGGCATTTTCCTGAAATGTTATTGTTGTTGAAATAAATTCTCCACTATCACACAAGAGCTACAGAAAAAGAAAACACAAGGCACTTTTACACAATCATCCTATAACAAGCGGAAAGGTCTGTGACAGCGTCAGTTCTGTCCCGTGAGTGACGTCAGGGTTGGGAACGCCCACAACCCTCTTTTTTCAGCTTCAGGAGGGAAGACTGCGCTACTTTCTCAACTATATTATATACTTACTTTGGGCTGCGTCACCCACCTCTTCTTTCCTCCCCATGTATTTTTATATATAGCGCTGTGGCTAAGATGAAGATGACAATTTTGTTATCCGGGAACTTTATTTTCGATTTTATATTAACATCATTGGATTATTGAGATGGATGATGCTGCCAAATCTAGGTGGTGAAAACTAAGAATAAATTGTCATCACTTTAAAGCTAATAATAGCAGCACCCCCACCCCTCTGACAACTAAAATTACCCTAGTAGGCACTTTATGCAGCCTTCGTTAATCTAGCTTCTTGAAAGTCTTCTTTAGATATATTAATGGTGAAATTTAGCTCTATTAAGCACATCAGGTTTGGCAACACTGCCAGGATGGCCGCAGGAGGCAAAGAGAAATGCACTAGGCTTATGGGACCATTATTTTATTCATTCTCTCGGGTCAAACATCCGATGGCGTAGAAAAGTACATGGATGGAAAAAGGACACATTGAACTATGTCATAGTAGTAGGAAAAGTCAAAACTCCCATTTGATGAGCCGTAACTTGAAGTTGAAGTTGATGTCCCATAAGGAATACATGGGATTTGGTAAATACTAATTCATCATATTTTTCAAAAATCGTATAAGGCTTAATAATCAACTTAGGAAACCGCTTCCACTTGCCACATGGGGAGAAATTCATACTCTTCATTTCTGGCTGAGATCTTTTTAGTAGCATTGCTCATTCCGACGATATTGGAATAAATGCATACCTGGTGCGTAATTGTCCCTCTTCACCTTAACAGAACTTATTTAGAATACTTTATTTATTATTTATTTTATATTGACAAATAATTGTAGATAATTTCATGATTCACTTAACGTGGTTATGAATATTGAACACAGTGCAAAGTAAATGTGTTAGTTTTTCAATTATTTTTTTTCTGAATGATTTTCGTGCAATTTAGTGCAAGGTTGAAATTTGTAATTTAGTTTTGCTACTGTCTTCAGATATTTGAGGAAAATTGTCTATATTCTTAATTTCATATTTTTATTCTCCACAGCCTGTTAACACTAATTCTAAAATGTGTCCACTTCAACACTATGAGGTTTACATCAAGGAAGATTTGAATTGGAGCTTGTACACAAAACAACAATCCACAGTGGTCACTTTTACTAACAGAATCCCCAATGCACAATATCAAGTTAGAGTGAAGGCAGTGACAGTTACAGGAGATAGTAAATTGTCAGACACATTTGTGGTGACAACAGGGCCCGGAGGTAATAACTTTTTACTTATTATGCATTACAAATCAAAAATGAACCTTTTCTGAGCAGCTTTTTTTAATTATGTTATTACCTTATTGTCTGCGATTTTATTTCAGAACACACAAGTTGACAAGAAGAATGTCCTGCTTTGCATTATTGTATTTGTTAATTTTGCTAGTGTTAATAAAATTGCATATGTTAATGAAGTTCAAAGTAATTTTAAAATACACCATGCTTCTTAAGTCACAATGGGATTTCAGAAGTCAGCAGCTCAGGGGCCAATTCAACCATTATAATAAGAGCATGTCAATGAAAAAAAATATATATTGAATTTTTAACCTGCCTTACATATGTCTTACCTTGGTGGCTCAACATTCTTCAATCATGTAATCTAGATCCTGGCACACATACTCTAATATATGTTTACGTACAAGCTTGTTTTAATACTTGTTTGCATAATACATAATGAGCAATTATCCATATATATATTATAGCTAAATGTATAAAAATATATGAAAAAAAAGTTGGTTTAACAGTGGTAAATGAGGTAACATGCTGAATACACCACTGATTGTTGTTGATTTTCTTCCCAAGCATCTTCCAGTGTAACCAACCTACGTGTGCTTAAAAGATCATGGAAGGACTTTCAAATCCACTGGGATCCTCCAGCAGATCTTGGTGGTGAAATAAAATACTATCAAGTATCATACCAGGTTTGTAGCATTACTAAAAGATATAAAACTAAATACCTTTGTTATCACAATTTTAAAGTTGCATGTCATGTTTTCCTTCTTTATGATTATGACTATCCAGTGGTGTGTCCAGGGGGCAGGGGGTGGGGGTTAACCCCCCATTAGTTTTGTCATTTAAAAAAATCAGAGCAAAAGTGAAATAAATTTTATTTCATAAATGTGTTTGAGTACCAAATCGCCAATATTGTAAAATGTTTACATTTTGCAATAAGAACTGTATTTACTTCTTCAATTACTTTTAATAATATTGGAGTTGTGTGACGGCAATGCACAGGCATTCATTCATTCCTTAGTCACTGAAAAGGAAGGAGAATTTCCTTCTCAGTATGGTCAAGAAATCAGCCGTAACCCTTGGAATGCGAACTGAAGGAATCCCTCCTCCCCTTTCTTTCACCCAGGATGACCCTCTTAGGAGAATGGCCCTCCCTTTCCTGTTACGACGGTGCTGCTAACTTCCCTTTTCTTTCTTTTCCCTTCTTATACCATTTATGCCAGCAGAGCAAAGTTCTGTGAGATTTGAATCACTACAATTACTAGGCAAAGTAAGTCAAAATCTTATCTCGCACCTGGATGCATATTTATTTCAAAATATCAATAATTATACTAATAATAATAATAATTGTTGCAGGCAGTAGCGAAGCATGGTTTTATGAAGGAATCAAGCGATGTTTTGTACAATAGCATTCCAGGAGGAAGGGAGGGGGTGACGGATGTGTTATATAGCCCAACTGGCCCAGTCAGTTTCATAAACAAAATAAAAACAATTAATATGCCAAAATATTATATGTTTTACTCTTGTCCTTTTTACAAATTAGATATTTTTTTCTCAACCAATTTCCAGCCTTCAGTTTATTGAATTTTCTTGTAAAATTTGTGAAAGATCTCACTTGAATTTCTGCGTAAATAATTTAGCAGTTGCCAACACTACTGGTTGTTGTCAACACTAGTGCGTAATTTGAGCTGGACCAAGCTGGATGCATGGTTCAGACATTACACTTTGTCCCAAGTCCTGGTGTTCACTGGGGTTGTAGCGAGTTGCAGTCTGCAAGGTAGCAAGTCGAAGTGGTCGTGTTGTGTGTTATGTTTTCTGTGTGTGTAATAGATTTTTGACGTGGAACTAAAGATGGATAGAGAAAAGAGGAGAAATACATTATTAGATTATTTCCAAAAGAAACAAAAAAATGGAAGTTGAAGCTTCACCTTCTACAAATAGAACCTCAGAAAAGGTCGATTTAAGTTCAGAGGAATTCCATCCGAATTGCAAGAAGGAAACGTGTGAACTTTCAGACTCTGATATTCAACAAGAATGCATAACAGAAGATATTGGAAACTTTGTTGCAAAATTATGTCAAGGAACTGTCAAGGTAAGTGACGTTCATTATTTGATAGCAGATATATCCATAGGCGGATTTAGTATTGTTTTTCTGGGAGGGCACAGCATATGCTGTAAGCATACAAACGTGTCTGTGCAGGGGCAGTGAGTGTGTATATCTGGAAGAGGTATGTAGGATGTCACCCTATGTCACCAATAAACTTTCACAGGGCAAGAGAACATGAAGATGAACAAGTTTCCTCAATGATTTCAGGGGCCTCACCGATGGTGGTGTAATCAAAGAGGTCCTGAGTTTGATCCCCTGTGAAGGTGCATTGCACAGTGGTACGTATCCCGATTTAAACTTTAAATCCAGTCCCAATTAACGTATCGGAATATAAAATGGACTTTAAAACAATTTTCTTTTTGTTTTGTTCACGAACCATCGGAAAACGATATTACCTTTCCTATAGATCCACCAAGGCATTTGAAACCCTGGCGTCGGAGCAGTGGCACTAGTGTCGCTAGTTAAAGCCATGGGGAAGCCTGTGGTTCACGTATTTTCTGAGGTCCCAGAAAGCTTGGTGCTACTATATATGTATGCAACCACATTTTAAAATCACGGTTGTCATGGACAGTTTTATTTTTTTGTAGGAAAGAGATATAATTTGTATTACGACACAGGATAGACTAGGTAGGCATCCTATGAACTGTAAATATTCGTTACAAATCTTCTGAATATTTCTCTTGTACAAACGCAACAAATACAATAAGTAATATGTGTGCAGTAATAAATTCATTTTCTGAAAGCACCTTTTCTGACATCAGTGGTCGAAATAGGGGATGCTACCTCCAGTTAAGAAAGTTTCACAAAGCATATCCCCAATTACAATAATTTGCATATTGAGCATCCTCCACCTACTGTATTGTCTTCATGTTGATCCATACAAGGATGTACCCCCTCGTATCTCCAAAATCGATCAAACATCCGCTCCTAGGAATTTCCATTTCGAGCACTGTCTGGCAAGATTTTGTCTGGCTCAGTGACAGATCTTGTAGTGCGGGGGTGGTCTTCAGAGAGGGGGGGGGGGAGTGGGCCCCTTCAACAGTTGGTTTTGCAGTTCCATAACGTTAACAACATACAAAATTCCTCTCCATAGACCTAATATGAAAATTAATATGACACATTAATGACACTGTAGTAGAAATTGTTAATTACTGAAGGGGTTCGTATTTGTTTGTCGACTGTCAAACAAATGTTTTGACCAATAATATAATAATACAGTGCCAAAAATGTACACAATATTTAGCAATATCACTTCCACAACAAGTATAATGTTGATTGAATTGATGTTTTAAATCCACTTTATGCACAGTAAGGCTAATCGGGACTGGGTATAAAATTTAAAGTGAGATCCAAACAACTATGAGCCTCCACTGGGTATCGAACCCAGGACACCTTGATTACAAGGTGACGACGCTCCCACTGAAATTAAACTGTGGTATCATCCAAACACGTCCAGTAAATGCTCTTGAAGCAATTGATATGTGCAGTGATGTAATATTTCCCTAGGTAAACACACGTTTGTGCATATTATGTACAATCCCGGTAACAACAACATCAAATGAGAAATGATTCTCAACTTTGAGGCGGTTGAAGACCTATCTTCGAAATGCCATTTGCGAAGAAAGATTAAATTGGTTAGCTGCTCTGAACATTCACCGGGATATAAAAGTTACTTGTGATGACATATTGTAAGAACTCGCACAGAAACCTCGATGCCTAAATTTCAGAATTTAAATTGTTGAACTGTGGTACCTTATTTATTACTGTCTTTAAGACATCAAGTAGTCTTAATCTCTTTAATGTTGTTACAATGTTGAGTTTACATATTTTTCGTTTAAAAATTATATGTGAGCAATTAAATATAAAATATTAATAATTGAAAATATTCAAGCAGGTGCTTTTATATGATACTTTTATTCTTATCACAAGTGTGACTTAAAAAATAAAAACATGAAGCATCCATAGCAAATACATTGATTGCGTTCATTGGGGTAAAACCAAAGTATATTAATTATCAAATTTATTACAAGAAATTTGACCTGTGAACTGGAAAATGTGTTGGATTCAGACCCCCCCCCCCTTACGAAAATCCTGGGCACGTGCCTGTGACTATCAGGTATAGCATGTAACAACAGTTCAAGGGTTTGGGAATATTTGTATTCAGTCTTTAAATCTTTTCTGAATCTCTTATTATAGAATTGTAGTAGGACATTGTGAGACATTCATTAAATATATAATCACACCATTGTAAGTAATGCTGTCAACATACTTCACCCTATTCAGTGTTCAAAGGTTAGGGGAGGAGGACAATGCTTCTTCCAAGCAAAAATTCAGTTGAATAAACACCCCACCTGATTAATTGTACACTTCTGTTCACAGAAAGTGCCACACTCGTTTGAGTTAAAGTATAGCTTCGTCGCCGGAAGTACAGCTGAAGTAAGTGTTCAGAAAGGAGCAGTGTAGCTTACTATCAATCAATTTAACCATATGCAGGGAATTTTGTGTCTCTCAGACTCAAAGAAAAGGGCTAATGGAAAGATTGCAGCGTAAATATTAATTAACTGGAATTTCCATGTCTATAATCAAAGTAATGTAAATGTGAAATATTCCTGAAATTTATTTGAAAAAGTAATGCATTTTTGACGTTCGTGACGAAGTAGTTATCACAATTCGTTAGAATGCGAGGGCCCCGGGTTCGAATTTGGCCTGACCATGGGTGTTCTTTTTGAGTCTCTGTTCATCATCGTGAGTAGACGAAAATGGAAAAAAGCAACACTAAATAACGAAAAGGAAAAATGCAATAAGAATAAGCAAGACAGAAATAGTGCTGTTGCAATTCCAGGAGAAGGCTGGAAGAATAAATAAACTCCTTCCCCATACACTTTGGCAAACAGAATCACAAAATTGGCACTGAATATGCGATGGGAAAAATAATAGAAATCCTAATGGGAGAAGAGTTTATGTCACAGCCAGGGGGCATATGAGAGGAGGTGCCCCCACATCAATCATCCAGGCTATTATAATAAGCCAATGGTTGTCTTCTCATTTATCTTTAACAGTAAATGGAGTTTTTGTAAAATGAAAATTGTCGGACTTAATTTTTTTTGCATGTGCACGTTGGTTTTGTAATGGAGCATGAAAATAGAATTGTGACTCTTGTAAATTGTAAAATTCTTACCGAATGAATGAATACCTCCATAGATTCCAGAATAATGACTCTTTATTTTGAAATAAATAGTTTAAAATAATATATTCATCGCAACGTAGCAGAATCTGCTATGTTGACGGAAAGTAGAGAACGGTAATCATTTATGGTCGGAAACACTAACCATCCACAAAAGCATGATATCCCAATGTCTTCATTAATTTTCATGCACAAGCTTCACTTGTATTTTGTCAGCAATATGTACAGCTTATGAGCCTTATCTGATGAAGTGTATTGCTTTCAAATTAATGTAATTAGCGAGAAGCGACATCAAAAGTTTCAAGCTGGATAGGAAAAGATGCAATCGTATGGATGAATTACTCGAATAACTTGGTTTCTTCATCGTGGCTTGTGGCCATGTCGGTTAAAATCCAGCTCTGTAAGCTGAAATCCTAGGTTTGAATCCCCGTGTCTCCAAAATATTTTTTCTTACCAAATGGGTGGTGCTACATAAAGTATTTTATTCTCGTCACACCAATTGCAGCCTGAAACTTTGTTATTGTTTGCGTGCCAATAAGAAAATATGTATTGAAGCTAATACTCGTTCAGATAACTTGACTGTTACTCGAGACTACTTGACATTGAGATTTTTTAGTTGCTGCTAAGCCTTGGTATTTACAATAAGTGCTAAAATTGAAAATTGTTGTGTGATAATACTCGCAAGAAGAAAACCACTGATATTAAATGAGTAAGTTGTGAGGAACATCAGCAGATGTATTTTAAGATGTTCTGTCATTCACGTGTCCCTCTCCTCGTTTTATACATAGATAGATATTTACAAGTGACCCACCCGATGAATGCTCGCACCTCAAGAGTAATTATCACATGGGAAAGAAAAAAGCCTGGTCGAAATTGTAAAGTCAAGACATGCGCAGATTGTAGATGTTATTATCAGAAACAAACAGAATTAATCACTAACTACAATTATTTACATAAACATCACTCATGTGGAACTTAGAATAGAGCTGTAAAATATGTATTTTGGATAAATAGCTGTTTGAATTATTATTCTTATATTATACTTCTGCTTTCGAGGAGCAATTTGAGCGAAACAGCTGAATCCGGACTGCAATCTAATATTAATAGTAATTCAACCATTGCAGTATAGAGAGATGACAGGGACAAATATGTCGTTTCCATTCACATTATACTATGCAGGTAACGTCTGGGGTAACTTATCGTATGAATTGGTTTTAAATAAATTCAACGTTACATTACATGGAATGTTTGTTTCATTGTTACGAACTTTCTGAATAAAAGCTTCCTGTTGTCTGTTGGCTTTCAAAGGGAGATGCTATACACTGCCAAGGTCAAGTATTCACCGTGTTCGAGTAAGGTAAGCACAATGACATAGTCATGTGAACCTGTCAATCCAGCTGTTTCTTCTCTGCGACCGAGAAGCAGAAACAATTCATTTTGCTTTGGTATAAATTAACAAGCTCCAATGGTCGCTAGTTCGAACCCTGTCAGGATCAGAAATGTTTTTCTCTCTTCATTTACGCAGTAAACAGTGAAGTGTATCAAGATTCAAAAGTAGATTTGATATTTCGGTTTATTTTGGCCATCGATGTTTGATATGTAATTTTGAAAACCGCAAACATTCAATTCAATAGCAAACATTCAGATGTAAAAACATATGGTGATAACTCGAAACCTATTTCTGTGCTTTTAGAGGTTAGATAGAGAAGGAAAAAATATACATTTATTTAAAATATCTCTTGATTTTCACAGGGGCACGTGGGAAAGTGAGTTTTTTCAAAACGTGTCAAAGTCTGTGCATATGTCACACTCACACTTCAATTACACTCGGGACGGGATTTACACTTGCAAGTGAGATCTGAACCACTATGTGCCTGCCATCTGCTATCGAACCCAGAGCCACTCTATTACAAGGGGACTAATTTACAACACAACATATGTCTCTCATATGTCACGAAATTTATGGAGAACTATAACTCCACTATAACTGTCCAAACAAATATAAATTAAATTAATCATTTTCCAACAACATAAAAATAAAATAATCCACATTCCTAGATAAAAAAGAGAGAGGCAAACTTTCCATCATGTTTATGAATTATATAGTCACCGAATATAGTGCTTTCATCTTATACAAACACTACTAGAAAGCAATTTTAGACAATAATTTTAGTTAAAAGTAGTTTTTTTTAATTCTTAGTAATAACTCCTGCAACTGGATCAAATGATATTCCTTGACATACACAAAAATTACAGATTTAGAAGAGAGGGTTCATCCAAACACTTACTCATGCACTATAAAATAACGCAAACAGCTAATCATCCAAAAGACATATTTTACAGCTCTATTCTAAGTGCCACATGAGTGATGTTTAAGTAAATAATTGTAGTTACTGATTAATTCTGTTTGTTTCTGAAAATAACATCTACAATCTGCGCATGCCTTGACTTTACAATTTGGACCAGGTTTTTTTTCTTTCCCATCTGAAAATTACTCTTCAGGTGCGAGCATTCATCGAGTTGGTCACTTGTAAATATCTATCTATGTATAAAATATGGAGAGTGACACATGAATGACAGAACATCTTAAAATACATCTGCTGATGTTCCTCACAACTTACTCATTTAATTTCAGTGGCTTTCTTCTTGAGTATTAATGGCGTGTTTTTTAACACAACAATTTTCAATTTTAGCACTTGTAAATATCGAGGTTTAGCAGCAACAAAAAAATCTCAATTTCAAGTAGTCTCGAGTAACAGTCACGTTCTCTGAATGAGTATTAGCTTCAATACATATTTTCTTATTGGCACGCAAACAATAACAAAGTTTCAGGGTTCATTTGGTGTGACGGGAATGAAATACATTATGTAGCACCACCCATTTGGTAAGAAAAAATATTTTGGAGACACAGGGATTCGAACCTAGGATTTCAGATTTCAGAGCTGGCCTTTAACCGACATGGCCACAAGCCATGGTGAAGAAACCAAGTTATTCGAGTAATTTATCCATACGATTGCATCTTTTCCTGTCCTGCTCGAAACGTTTGATGTCGTTTCTCGCTTACCTTACCTTACCAATTGGCTCTACAGCTCTGGGTGAGCTTTGGCCTCCTGCACTATCAGCCTCCAAGCATTTCGGTCCAATATCTTCTCCCTCCATCCATGGACTCCCATTCTTTGTAGATCTTGTACGACACTATCCCGCCATCTTAGTTTGGGTCTGCCTCTTCTTCTTGTGGAGTACATTCTCTCGTACATGATTCTTCGCGGCATTCTATCCTTATTCATGCGTTCTATATGACCCATCCAACTAATTCTTCTGGCTTTAATAAATCTTACTATATCCTTTTGGTTTAAGATGGAATTTATCTCTTCATTGTTTCGACTTCTCCAGAATTCTCCATCCCTGATTGGTCCATATATTTTTCTGATTATTCTTCTTTCAGTTTTTCTTAATTGCTGTTCGTCTTCTACACTCATTGTCCATACCTCAGCACTATAAGTTATTACCGGTCTAATAAGTGTTTTGTAAATCAATAGTTTGGTATATCTGCTAATTAACTTGCTTTTTAGTAATTGTATGTTGGCATAATATGCTTTGTTTCCTGCATTTATTCTTTCTCTAATTACATCGTGCATGTTATTTTGGTCATTTATCGTCATTCCAAGATACTTGAAGTTTGTTACCGCTTCAAATTTCTTGTCATCTATTGTAAGTTGGTGGTAATGTTTTCCATCTTGCTTTGGAGTCAGCAGTAGGAATTTGGTTTTATTCATGTTTGTCTGTAGCCCAATTTTATTTGCTTCTTCTTCTAATATCCTGTATGTTCTCTTTAATTCTTCTTCTGTTCTGGTCGTTTCTCGCTAATTACATTAATTTGAAAGCAATACACTTCATCAGATAGGGTTCATATGCTGTACACATTGCTGACAAAATGCAAGTGAAACTTGTGCATGAAAATTAATGAAGATGTTAGGATATTGTGCTTTTGAAGAAGGTTAGTGTTTCCAACCATAAATGATTACCGTTCTCTACTTTCCGTCAACATAACGGATTCTTCTACACGAATCTCATCAACCAACGGCACATAAATTATATTATTTAAAACTATTTATTTCAAAATGAAGAGTCATTATTTTTGAATATAGGAAGGCATTCATTCATTCGGTAAGAATTTTATGATTTATGAGAGTCACAATTCTATTTTCATGCTCCATTACGTAAACAACGTGCACGTGTAAAAAAAGTAAAGCTCGACAATTTGAATTTTACAAAAACTCCATTTACTGTTAAAGTTAAATGAGAGATCAACTATTGACTTATTTTTAATAGCCTGGATGATTGATGAGTGTGTGGTGGGGGGGAAGGTATCTCCTCTCATGTGTCACCCTGGCTGTGACATAAACTCTTCTCCCTTTATGATTTCTATTATTTTTCCCATCGCATATTCAGTGCCAACTTTGTGATTCTGTTTGTATTTGGAAAGAGTTTATTTATTCTTCGAGCCTTCTCCTGGACTAGGATAACACTATTCCGAAAGACTTTTCTTTTTTTACATCATTTTCAGGAATTGCAACAGCACTATTTCTGTCTCACTTATTCTTATTACTTTTTTCCCTTTTCGTTATTTAGTGTTGTTTTTTTCCATTTTCGTCTACTCGCGATGATGAACAGAGACTCAAAAAGAACACCCATGGTCAGGCCAAATTCGAACCCGGGGCCCTCACATTCTAACGAATTGTGATAACTATTTCGTCACGAAAGTCAAAAACGAGTTTCTTTTTCAAATAAATTTCAGGAATATTTCACATTTACATTACTTTGACTGTAGACGTGGAAATTCCATTTAATTAATATTCATGCTGCAATCTCTTCGTTAGCCCTTTTCTTTGAGTCTGAGAGACACAAAATTTATTTATTTATTTATTGAAATTTCCAGTACAGCAGAAGCCATTTTAAACCGGAAAGAAACAACAGTAAAACAGTAACCTAGTGTTAAAATGAACACACAAAACAAGGTAAAAAAAATTAAACAAAATATAAAAATAAACATAAACAAGTCAAGACAGTTCCAAGGTAACAGATGTGTTTCACAAAAGCATTACTTATATACAATTTTTTCTATGTTGGTGATAAAAGATGGATATGAACTGAATATATCGGTTTGGTTTGAGATTACATTGAACTGATTTGGTAGCCTATGAAATAGTGAACGTTGAATGATTGAGAGTCTTGGAGTTGCAGTGTGGAAAGTTTCCTTGCTCCGTGTTTTGTGTCTAGGCACTCTGAGGGAGAGTTCGTGGAGTGGGATGCTGGATCTTAGGTTTCCATTAATTATCTTATGTAGTAATTTCATATCTGCAACGTATCTACGTGATTCTGGAGTATTTATGTATAAGTTTACAAGCAGATCTCTCTTAGATAGGTGTCTCAGGGCCGGCACTCTATATCGAACGATGGAGAGGAAAAAGCTGAGAACACTCTCGATCTTGGAGGTATGAGAAGGGGCAGCCATGTTCCAGATGGGTGAACAGTATTCTAGAATGGGGGACACAAAAGTTTTGAAGTAAATGGAAAGTGCTTTCGGGTTATGGATTTCGGTGAATCTGTAAAGTAAGCGTAGCATACGCATTGCCTTTTTTGTGATGGTTGATATGTGATTATCGAAATTTAGTTTAGAGTCTATGAGGATACCTAGATCTCGGTGTTGTGCTTCTTTTGTTAGAGTGATGTCGGTGAGTGTATAATTACCTTCAAGAATGTTTTGTTTCAATGAAATTGTTATGTAAGAGCATTTCGAAGGGTTTGTGGTCAGTTTCCATCGCTTACACCATTCAGAGAATCTATTTATGTCATTTTGGAGAAGTTACATGTCTGATGGCTGTTTTATTTCTCTCATAATCTTGCAATCATCAGCGAACATTAGAATTGTGCTTGAGATGGGGGAATTAAAGAGGTCTGTGAGATCATCCAGATATAATACAATAACAGAGGGCCAAGAACGCTTCCTTGCAGCACACCAGATATAACAGGAAGCCAGTTAGAATTAGTTCGAGGAAGTATAACACGTTGTTAGTAGTGTAAACTTGTGTTTCTACGCAATACTTGGTACGAGCCCTTTTTTTTTATGGATTTAACCTCAGTGGTAGCATATATTCACGATTTTTTTGGTGATTTTATAGCGTTTGACGACTTTTCAGTGCAATTTTCACCGCATCTAATTTTTTTCCCACTCATACTTGGTACGAATGCCACGATCTTACGTGATATAAAAAAAAAGGTAAAGTGTTCCCCTGTGCATAGCACCACGCCATGAAGGCGTATAGGGGGTGTGGGGTTAACGCCCCACACTTTCTTGATCCGGTCGTGAGTGGGGGTGATGTGATCAGCATCACGCCCCTGACCGCCTTTACCCCCCAGGGTTTCCCCCAGGTACCCATGTTATTCGACGCTGGGTAGGCGCCGGGGCCGCTTCCACCGTTAGAAAAGTTCCCGGATTTGAACCGGCCGGGGATCGAACCCGGGACCTTGAGCATGGTAGTCAGACGCGTTACCGACTGAGCCACAACTTAACCTATTCATTTTTTTTTAATTACATGCTAAACTACACGAGAGCCTCTACGTGCTTTGACCTACTTTAGAGTAGTATAATAAGCCTGCTTGAGAAACCTTAATTGGGGTTCAGTGTTGCCAACCCACCCAAGAAAATTTCACCATGGTGATATTTTACAGGCGAAGCTAACCTACCAATAGGAGTTGGCAACACTGATTAGTTGCTTCACAAACCTCTTGTTTTTTTTAAACATATGATATTTCAGAGGCGAGGCTAACCTACAAGTTACAAGTTGACGGCATAGCCTTCTATAAGATGATAAGTATGCAGTAAGATGAAGAAGACGCCAGCTGGCAATAGGTGTGTTAATGCTTCCTCCTCTCTACCCCCCTCCCTCACCGGGCCTCCTTTTTTATGGCGGGAATCCAATGTTTTGGCGCAGTTTTTTTTTATTTATTTTTTATTTTACGACATTTTACGGACTAAACTAACCTACAATGATAAAAAATGGAGAGAAGAAGCTCTGGCATCACTTTTTTAAGCTATTTTTTACCTCCTGCTCTTATGCTAACCTCGCCCTTTGACCTACTCTTAAATGACTTACCTATAAGTCTGTCTCCTCTTACTGTAAGGTCCCCTCAGTGTAATCTACTACGACCTTGCTCTCAGCGTAATCTGCCACGACCTAAAAACATGGTGTTTTTTTTTTGTTTTTTTTTTAAAAAAAAACTCATGTGCGATCTTCTACAAATGTGTGGTCCCCTCCTGCTACGACCTAACGGGAGGACCTCTCTCCTACGATGTTTTTGGGCCCCCGCCTGCTACGATGTTTTTCTCCTCATGATGCAAAAAAAAAAAACATATGGTATTGTAGCGGTATTTGAAATCGACTGTGCTGCGTGAAGGGAAAAAAAATCTCTTCATGTTCACTGAACAAAAATTAGGAGAGCTGGAAGAGAGTACTTCCTGGCTTTTCATCGAAAACGGGGGGGGGGGGGGGGGGATGATGATGATGTTCAGTTCAGACAATTGGAATTGGGGGACTAAATTTTCGGATGCGGATTACGCCACCTCGCAAATCTCTTATAATCCGAAGCTCTCTGCCGTGGAAACACTTCCATATCATCTAGAGCGACTGTTCTGAATGCGATATTTAAAACTGTTTCATCACCCTCTCATTCTTCACGTCGTACGCGAAAGACTTCTCTGCGACCAGGATGATGCTGCACACGGTGTCCTCGGGCAGCGCGTCGTGGAACTCGCAGACGACCTTGATGTTGGTGCGATCGTTGACCTCCACCTGCTTCCTTTTTGTGGTGTTGATGACGAACATGGGTCTGCGTGCTTTGAATTCGCTGGGCGTGTAGTACATGTCCACGCTTCCCTCGGTCACGCGCTTGTAAGCAGTGTAAGCTTCGTAAAGTTTGAGGTAATCATCTTTGGTCATGTCGAGGTTGTAATTTTCGCGCGGGAACACTTCGTTCCTTCCATTCTTCAGATAAACGTTTTTGATCTTGCAGTCGTCGAATTTGCTGGAATCTTTTTCCTGATTCTTGTCCCTCCCAGTCTGAAAGAGTACAATGACGAAATCTGGCATGTCGAACTGTATGTTGTTGAACTGCGTCGTCACGTCGAATTCCATGTGACTTCCTGACGCTATCTTCTGCACGCAATGGTAACCGTGAAAGTGAATGGGCACCTGTGGACTTTTCAAGATCTCCGCTTTGTACTTGAGGGCGTAGTTCGTTTCGTATTCCACGATCGGCATTCTCAACTCCATGCTCTGGATGACGCATTTGGCTGCTTCGGGTAAAGTGTTGGGCAGCGGCTTGATACCGTCCGCGTTCAAGTTGCTGTATCGCATCAGTGCGTCGTTGTCGTTGGCCGCTCTTCGAAATGTGATTCTCAGCCCTCCCTTCCACATGATCTCCTTGTAGTCCGAGAAGAATCCCGGAAGCAGACGCATGGGAAAGAGCACCGTGTGACTTCTCGTCGATATTTTCGTCCCCGCTTCGAATCCTCCCGCTTGATAGTATGCTGCGTCCGTTTTGGATAATTTCAATGTTCCCACTGCCGTTGACGTGATGCCTGGATAATCGATTCTGTCGATGACGGTGTTGTGTTTCCTCACCTCCACCTGCGAGAACAGGTGAGGCAAGAAGTTGTCCACGAGTATCAAATTTGCTGCTGCGGGGAACGCGTCTCCGCTTTCTTTCTTCACCACGTCGAATTGAAGGTAAAGGTTCGCTCTGTGAGGATGAACGAACCCATCGCCTACATCCACGTCGTATTCGATCTCCCGGTTCGCTTCGTTCAAATTTGCGAACGTGCGACGGTTCGGAGGGAAAGATTGCAATTCGTAACTTTCGATTTGCTCCATTTTTTTTCACTATGTGTGTTATTTATTATAAATTGATCTCCAGGACGGCCGTCGTCGTGGCACCTGCGTAATCCACCACGTCTCCTTTCTCGTTCGTCACCACCAACTCTATGTTGTCTATGCGGTTACGACATACTGGAAAATTGATTGGCGAAGAGGGTGTGTAGATGATCGGTTCCATGAATTCGGAACTGGGTTTGAACGTGGCTATGATTCCCATCTGCTTGTGACTTCCTAACAATCCATCGGATTTCGTGATCATTCCTTCCGCCACGTTACAGTGAACGTTCAAAGTTTCGATGGCTAGAAATTTAGGAATGTTTGCTCCCGTGTGCTTGATGCCAGCTTCGAGTTTGGTGTTGTTCTCGAAACCTAAAAGTTCTCCTATGGTGCCCAGGTTCACGGTCTCCGTCGCGGACACGATTTCCACTCTGTGCGTGACCGAATTTTGAGAAAGGTACGTGCCTTTGGGTAATTGAGCTTGCAAAGTAGAAAGATTGTATTGACCTGGCGTGACGACGATATGTTCGCTTCCGACGCTAATTTTGTTGTTGTGCTGCGTGACGTTAGGTATGAGGTACATGCTGTAGAATGCACGCAGAGCTATGGATTTAGGATAGACGATGTCGTCGTGCAGTGTGAGTTTCAAGATCGAAGATTCGCTCGTGAGATGGAACACGCCCATCGTGATGCTTTAGGTTCCACAATGCTTTCTCGAAATCTTCCACCTGTGGCTTATTTATTTTAGAGAGAAACGCGAGCATGGAGAGACAGAGATGACCGCAGTTCACGTCTCCGAAATTTTGAATGCGTTCGTGGTTGTAGTATATAGGATTGTTCGTTTTCAGATAATGAACTAAATTTGTAGGTGGAACACCTCCGAAAGAATCGCAAACGAATGCTTTATCATTTTTGTGGTAACATATCCAATGCGTGCCTGGATTTTCTTGACTGTCCAAGTTGACTACTCCACATTCTCTTTTTTTAACGGTTGAAGGTAACGAGTCGGACATGAAAACTCCTCTGAAGTGTTTGATTTGTAATGGTTTGATCAGAGATTCAATGTCTCGGTTGGTGAGTGCTGTTTCTTTTTTTTAAACTTCCTCATGACGCCCTTCCCTTTCTTCTCCATGGCCAGGTTGTGACGTTTCTGTTCTTCCAATTCCGCCTTGTTCTTCTTCGAGTCGATGACGGTTTTCGCGATGGCGGCGCTACCCCCAGCCAAACTTCCAACGGCCCCCAATGCTGCCAGGATGACCGGGACGCTGAATATGAACCCCCCCTGTCTTTTGCTGTTTCCGCGAACGCTGCAACCGTCTCAATTGTGGAGTGCTGAGCAGCAATTTCATTCCGTGTCCTTTGGACAAGCAAGAACGTTTCTTCTCGCGTTGTTTCTTGGTGAGTAAACCATCGAGGGCACCCAGCGTTTTCAGATTCGAATATGGTATCTGGTACACGACACCCTTGGGCTTCATGTTTTTTTTTTTACGGTATGTTATTTATATATATGTTCTGAGATTTTTTTTGTTTCCCTCTCTCGTGTAATTTTTTTTTTTCAAGGTATGTTATTTATATCGTCTCACTCAACACAACTGTGGCGGTGTGTTATTTATATATATGTATTCTGGGAAAGAAAAAAGTTTTTGCTTCGCCTAATACTATCACGTGGTTTACAAGATCGTCAGTTTCAATGTTCGACGCGTACCAGTCTTCCGTAAATCTTCTTCTCCCCTGCCTCCACTCGTGCAGCTCGTCTAACCTATCATCAATTTTTTTTGTCTGCAACTCGAAAGAAAGTCTCGGAGGTGATCCATGAAAATCATTTTGCAAGGTGAACGAAATTCTGGCGTTACTTTACACAAGACTATGAGTTTAGTTACATCCCCGTCGAACGTGAACGTAAATATTTTGTGCAACACTTCGGTAGGAAGTTGAGTTATACAAGTTGTCATTTTTCATGGTATGTTATTTATATATATATTCCGGGGGTGGGTGTCCGTGATTAAACAAATTCTATTACGTGCTTCATTTTCTTACCAAGAAGTTCCTTTGTCCCCTTGTACACGATTCGAGTTTTGTTCTCGATTAAAATAGCTAGCTTCTCGTCGGATAACATGATAGCATATCGATCTGGTAAAAATAGACTGTATTGTCCGTTGAGCAACAGACGCACCTTGGGACCATACTGGGTAGAAACAATTGAACCGGAAGTTATCGTGTAAGGTTTGTCCACTTTCAATTCCTGAATTTTTACATATTCGACTGACAAATTTAGCATTTGTTTTAATGCTTGGAGGTCTGTCATATCGAAGAAAAATTTCAGGGTGTGTGTGTTATAGAAATTTAATTTTTTTCACAATGTGTTATTTATATACTGAAGATTTTTTTTTCACGATGTGTGTTATTTATATATCAAGTTTTTTTTTGACATGTATATATTATTATTTTTTCACAGAGGAAGAAAGTTCGTGCTTCGGAAAACGCGATGATGTGCGCGATGATATCATCGGTCTCCTGTTTAGACTTGCGCCAATCATCCGTGTATCGTCTTCTTCCCTGCCTCGCCTCGTGAAGTTCGTCCATCCTGTCGTTTAATTTTTCCCCTGCAGCCGAAAGAAGAGTGTCGAGATCACTGCACCTCATGCCACTGATCTCCCGAAGATAATCCTTGACAACCATTTCACAAGGGATCTGAAATTTCGGCGTTGTTCTTGCTATGTTTAAAAGTTTCCCTATATCTCCGTTTAAAGCGTGTTTGAATATTTTACATAGCAGTTCATGCGGTAAGTCGGTTATACAAGACATGTTGTTATTATTATTTTTTTTTACTGTATGTTATTTATTTATATACCCCACCCAAATTTTTGTTTCGCGTTCATGGCGATGGTGGTGCCCAATGCTGCAACTCTTTCTCCCAAAGAAGCGTCTCTGCTGACGAATCTTTCGAAAGTGGCATGCTCCAATTTCTTGTCTGCTTCGTGACGTGCATCCAGATCGGTGCGAGTGTTGTAAGCGATGCCGTGATCTTTGCATGCATCGTCCAACGGATTCACACCCTTGTCTCCTCTCTCCAATCTTTTCTCGAGTTTGGTACCCGGTTCGCAGTACTGGTAGCCAGGTAAATGCATCTCGAAAGGTAACTTGTTGATGATGTCGTTCACGAGTCCCTTTCCTTCGGCCACGTTCCAGAATCTCGGAGGCAGCGTGTTGATAATTTTGATCAGGTAACCTATGCCCTTGTCGTCGTTCACGATGAAGTTGGAAAGTTTCGTGCTGATCATGTCCACGATGCCAACCTTCTCGTTGTAGAAATTACGATTGCCTGCATTCTCTTCGCTGGCTATCACTAACAATCTGTCGATGAGTTTCCTCACGTCGTCCAGCCAAACGAATTCTTTGGGTAACGTGTTGTAGCGTTTGACGCCGCTTCCACTTTTCACCTCGTTCCATATCGGTTTGATGAGATTCCTGTACTTCTCACCGCTGCTCGATTTCACCCTATTCTGCGAGGCATCGTTGTTCTGGTACATGGCATCCGTCATGATTAGAATTTCCCTGTAACTCTGATAATCTTCGTCGGTGTAATCTTTCGGATATATTTTTGCAACGAGTTCCCACAGTCCCACCGTACCCGGATACCTGGTCCAACTATTTTTATCGCCTAAATTAACTTTAATGTCGTTGCCTTCGAAGGTGAATTTCGATTTCCCAATCTTCCAAATCACACCCTCGTTGGTTTCCATGCTCGGATACAATCCGAACACTTCATCCTTGTCGAATTTCCCCGTGCTCAGGTAGTCTCGTGCCAAAGGTCCCAACTCGATCTTATCCGAAGAAGAGGTACTGCTTATGGCTCGATGTCGTGGTACGTCCTTCAGTTCGAACGGCGTCGAAGGAATGCTCGAAATGGGCGTGGGTACAGTATAACTTTTAGCTGCAAGTGGTACGAGTTCGTTGATCAAATTTTTATTTTGTTCCGTGACACTTTTAATTTCTTTACCGAGACCGCTGATGGCGTGGATCACAGGTTGATCTTGACGTTTCTTCTCTTCGTACAAACCACGATTCTCGGATTTCCAACCTTTGAAGCGTTTCGCGAGGTAATCGCGAAGCTTGAGATTTTCGTCTTCTTGAAATTGACGTTTTGACATTTTTCTATATATGTCGAAACGTTTCTGAAACGTCGAATTCTCAGCCTATACGTTCGGTTCTCGTAGTTTTCTTGCCGTCACCCGCTTGAGACTATCCACTTTTCTAACACTCACTTTTTTTGTTGTAATGGTTATTTTATATATGCTTGAGACGTTTGAAAAAAAGAACGTTTTTTTTTCAAATTTTATTTTTTAGATTCTCGACCGTTGATTTTTTTTTTTAATTTTCTTCTTGTTGCAAATCTGAAATTTTCCTCTTGTTAGCCTCTGAGACGTCTAGATAAACGTTTATTTTATTCCTATACTTTCCATGGTTTCCTTTTCGAGTCATGTCAATAGTCACGAATCCGAAATCACCTTGGTTCCAACAGTGGGAGCAGAATTTAGAAAATAGATTGTAATTCATGTCAGCCCCTACGTAATCATCATGTGCGTGTTTTAAATTGGTGTGGTCTTGTCGAAACAAGCAAATAAAATTAGCATTATCGCGTAGCAGTTGTTTCGGAACCTTGGAAAAAGTTTGTGCCAGGTAGAAACAATCTAATCCTTTGTGACGACCTCGAGTGAAAAAATTACGAATCTCTTTTTGATTTTCCAGGATCATGTCGTCGAACACCACAACGGAATTCTCAAGACAATCGTCCAGTGGAATGATTTCAGATGCGAAAGTTGCAATGCCCAGTCCCTCGTACAGTTTCATAAGTTGCTGGTATTTTGCTTGTTCGAGACTTTTCGAAAATTCGTAGAGGTGTCTGTTTTCCCAGTCTAACCAATTGGGTGCGAGAATAAAATTATCAATGAGCAGTGTCGTCTTTCCGCACCCTGAAGGTCCTACGATCAGACACCGTATGCTATCGGGGAGCAATTCGCCGTTCCTTTTTTTCGTTTGACTTTCCGAATCAGGTAAACGTTTCACAACATTCCTCATAGAATCACTTCGTTCGAATCGATCCAACTTGTTCCCGGAAGTCCCAGCCATTTCACCAAAAGTTTGTCACCTCTCTTACGCAAAACTTTTTCGATAAGGTACGTGTCGGGGTATTTAGTTTTAGAGAGTTCCTCCTCGTAGAAGCGCCCCAATAAAATTTCACCGCCACTGTCCTTTATTATATACGTGTGACGGTTCCCGGGTAAAACGCGAACCACGGTAAAAAGTTCCGTGCTCCAGTTTCGTGTGAAACCCTTGTCGAACGTTCGCTTCAATTTACTGATCCTCACCTGGTCTCCAATTTTGTATTTAGCTCTTTTTGTCGTGGGTGTGTACTTTGGGCAGTAAACGGTAGAAATTAAACGCTGCTCGTCGGACTTCGTAACTTCAGCTGGCTTCATGCCTATCGTTCTGTGCCGTGTGTGATTATAGTCGTTAACGAGTTCCGGAAGAATGGTGACCCACTTGTAGCTTCTCTGAAGCGTAAAGCGTGACCACATGCGCGATTTCAGAGTCCGATTGAATCTTTCCACGATACTGGCTTTGACGTCACTGAAGGTCGAGTAATGTTGAACGTTGTGTTTCCGAATAAACTGCCTGAATGTGGCATTGTAGAATTCCTTCCCGTTGTCCGTGTGCAGAAACCGAGGTCGTCTCCCGCTTTCGCGAAAAATTAATTTGAATGCTTCCGTGACGCATGTTCCCGTTTTGGCTTTCAAAGGTACTGCCCATGCGAATTTCGAAAATGTGTCTATGACGGTGAGGAGGTACTTGTTGCCCTTGTTCAATTTATGTACATTTTTTAACTTGCCGCTGCTCATCTCCACGAGGTCACTTTCCCAGAGGTCATCGTAGTTGCGGTGTGCAGGTTTATGCAATTCTTCGACGATGGCTTGCCTAGACATTTAGAGATTACGTTTGAAGAGAAGCACGAGCGTAATGGGATTCAAAGAGGGTGGCACCTCGCTCGTGTTTTGAATGATCAGCTTATCGCCGGCACTCACGTCGAAAACGGTAAGATCTTCGTCTTCGTGTATTTCATATATGTTGTGCGTTTCGTTCCAACGTGCCAGAGGAATGTTTCCTGCTTTCTGGACACCACGATTCGATATCAACGTCATTGTGGGAACGCTAGCTTTTCTGCCGTAAGACCAGTACGAAAATTCGTTTATCTGAATCGTGCCATCGAGGAGAAACTTGTAATACGGATGATAAGGATGTAACATGTACAGTTTGTTACCTTCGACGAACGTGGAGATTCTCTGTTGATTGGGTACGCTGTTGATTTCGATGGCTTGCAAGGTGAACAATTTGGCGATTTTAGTATCGACGCTGAGCAGATTACTGTGAACGTGTCCAAGTTTATTTTCAATGGGTAACAAATGCTCGACTATGGTATCCGTTACGGCAGAAAATGACGGTTTGATTTTCACTTCCACGTTCAACTGCTTGTAGTTTTCGTTCAGTTCTTGCAACTTGGCACCGAAAGAGGCCAGCGTCGATTCCTGCGTGGATTCCAGCACTCCAACTTGATCTCTGATGTTGACGACAATGTTCTGAAGGTTCTCAACTTGATTCAATTTCGAACTTTTCTCGGTAAAATCGTTCACGGTGCTTCGCATCTCGGTAAACTGCGTGTGAAGATCCGTGACGCTCTGCGAAGTGGGCAACGTCGACACCAGCGAAGTAATTTCATCTCGAATCTGTTCCACGTTTGCAGTTTCCGTTTCTAGTCGTTTCAGCATTCGAGATATGTTCCTTTTCAAAGCGTGTAATTCTTTGGAGGTGGGGAGGTGGGCCACCGTACTTTCGAAATCGCTCAATGAACTTTTGATGTCACTCGAATCGGATAATGCCGTCGCCTCCGTTTTCAATTTTTCCAAATCTTCCTTCGAAGGCACACTCGTCTGTAACGATTCCAAGTCACCCTGTATGTTGTCCAGTACGTGATGAAAATGAGCAAGGTTCGATTCCACGTTCAAATTTTCTAAATATTCGATCTTCTGCTGAACCGTGCTTAACGTGTCTTGAATACTCGTCAACGCGCTTCCTTGAACTTTAATATTTTTAATTTCTTCGTTGATCAACTCCAAAGACGCCTGAAGCGTAGCGATGGTGGTTTGAATGTGTTCGAAATCTTGATAAGCCTCCAATTGAATTTTTATGTTCGCAACGCTTTTACTGATGACCTGCAGTTCGTCTGACGATGGTAGGTTTGTCATGGTATCTTCCAAAGTCTGTAACTTGGATTTAATTTCTTCCAACGTGCTGGTGAATTATTCTTGTAATTTAGAAACGACGACATGCAAGCGTTCTACATCGATATCATTCACGACGGTTTGAAGTTCAGAGAAATTCTTTTTAATTGCGGAAGTTCGTTCTTCGATTTCGAGTTTCAATTTTTCCAAATCTTTCGATTGAAATTGCAATAATTTGGCCAAATCATTTGAAGCGAATCCACGCTCAACTGTATATTTTGAACGTTGTCGTAAGAAGGTACATCAACATAATTTTCTATTAGCGTTTTCAGTCCGGAATCGATTTTCAGAATAGGATCGAGACATTGCGTTTGGAGCGTAGCGATTTCCGATTGTAAACTATTGTTTAAGGTCTCCTGCAAAGCGATCAAATCGCTCCTCAACTTTTTAACTCGAACGTCGAGCATGAGAATCTCTTCTGCGTGGTCTACACGCTTGGTGTGGCCGAAAATGTCGTTAGGCATTTTGTTAACGGTTATTTATTAAAGGATAGACGATTCGTAATTCTACGAAGAGAGGAATGAGTTTGTCGTAATCTCCGAGGAGTTCCACGTAAAGATAATCGCCTGCAGACACATCGTACGCCATGTTAGAAAGTACCTTGTCGTGCTTCATTCGAAAAATGTTCTTTCCGGTAGAAATTTTGATTTTTCGCCCTGCGTTCTCCGGATTCACGGTGATCCGAAGTTTCCCGTCGATCGGAATTTCGTAAAAATGTAAATTGTTGTTGAAGACGTAAAAGTTTTTACCCACGTCCTCGTCCAATTTTATCCAAATGCTGTTGAGGTGAATAATCAGTAGACCGTTGAGTTTAGATAACATGGAAGGTAGAAATTCATGATCTGTCGTGCGGTGTACAGTCTCCATTGTTTGCTTTCGGAAACCAAAGAGATTCATTGTCCTTGCTAGTTATTTATTGTGTATGTGATAATTTGAGACAGTTAAAGTTTTTTTTATTTTAGTTATAGTTATTTAAGTTTATTTTTTTCAATTGCATTGACTACAATTTTTACTAATTTCTAAACGATAGTGCCCCCAAGGCAACGTGTGGATTCCACAAGACAAAATACATCTTTTATAGTCATGCGGATCTAATGCTACTTTCCTAACTTTGTTTGTTGTAATCACGTGGTCTACGCTTTGGATTCTTTGTTCTATATTTAGTATCGTCGATTGCGTATCACGCCGCAGACGTGAATCGAACCTAGGACCCGGGTATCATAAATAAATAAGCTAATCACCTTATAAAAAGGGTCCCGCTGAAGCATTGAAAAAAGAGCTTCTTAAAAGCTCATCGCGACTGCGTCCTTCAGCGGAGTTGGAAAAACTCCGCTGACATTGCATTAGAAAATGAAATAAGGAATCAGCGTTCTTCCTCAGGATTGCCGTTGCGAGAGGACGCGATCGAAGCAACCGTCGTGTCCCTGGGCCGCAATCGCCGGAACTTGTCCAGAATTAGCAAGCCCCAGTTGTTGTTCGTGCCTGCACTCACCAGGACCCCCGAATGGATTCCCCCGTTCCAGAACAGTAGCAGCCAGATGACCCCGCCCCCCAAGTATCATCAGTTCGTCCCAGCAACACCCCCCCCAGAAAGTCCCAGGTGTGTGGCTAACACCTTCCCACAGTGGCTTGTAACCAGATATCACCAGCGGCTCCACCACTACTCTCAGGTTCCCGAGCCAAGGAGGACCCAGCGCCATCGGAACCCCCCTCCTGAGTCCTTAATTTCGTGACCAGCAACGCCCAATGCCCCGCACCTCCACCACGTACAAACACCCGATCGTTTTAAATTAAGGGATCGTAGATAGGCTATGTGAAGCCTGATATTCTCTCACGCGACCTATTTATGTGAAATTCGAACTATCGGCCGTTACGACGGTTGCTTCGATCGCGTCCTCTCGCAACGGCAATCCTGAGGAAGAACGCTGATTCCTTATTTCATTTTCTAATGCAATGTCAGCGGAGTATTTCCAACTCCGCTGAAGGACGCTGTCGCGATGAGCTTTTAAGAAGCTCTTTTTTCAATGCTTCAGCGGGACACTTTTTATAACGTGATTAGCTTATTTATTTATGATACCCAGGTCCTAGGTTCGATTCACGTCTGCGGCGTGATACGATTGTGAGTAAAGGCAATCGATGTAATCGTGGAAGGTGAGTTTGTTCTCCACCGTATTCTTGCACACACCTTTTGCTTTCTTCGTGACGCTACTTTCTGTTCTCATGGCATACATTTTCGAACGCAAACCCGCGAACTCGACAATAATATCACCGTTACATTCATCTTTCAGTTTACCTAGGACTTTTTTTGTTGAGGGAAGGAATCCCAAATCTGTTGGGTTGAGGATATGCAGAAGTATCGAAATACTCAAGCATGGAAGGATTTTTTATGTCTTCATAGAGGTTAGGTGTTTGTATGCTGTAAATGAAGCTGTCGGTGTCCGTGTACGAAAGTGATATCTTATCACTGAAGAAGGGTTTCATCACGTCGTAATGAAATTCGAACATGTAAAGTTTCGACAAGTCGAGAACCGTTGCGCCAACGTAAATTGGTTTTCTGAATTTCATCAATTTTATATCTAGATTGAAAAGTGCCAAATTCTCATTGTAAATTTTTCTCGACTTGAATCTAGGATCGGCCACCCACTTCATGCATTTATTTTTATCTGAAACCAATTTCACGTCTACATGATTCCGCACGTTTTCCATCGTCTTGTAATACACCGCGTTATTCATCAATTTAAAAAAATCTTTGTCTAAATCGGAAGTGGCAACTGTCCTATGTTGCGTGTTTGTTTCAATGTACGGTTTGAGCCACTCGGAATGTTTAAACCTGAGGACTCTTCTAATATTCGCTACCTTAGCACCCTTCCCGATCAAGAATCGGAGATTCGAGTAATGAACAACGTATCTCTTTTCCCCCTCTAGAGTCAATAAAAGCTTGCATTGATTAGAATGAGGCGAAGATTTGAACTCGGATGCCGGTGGTAAATCGCTGAACAGATCGTGTAAATGGTCGGGGAATTCGATATCCACCTCTGCGAAGAAGCCATCCTCACTATCATCGAAATTATCTATATCTATTGATGCCCATTCGAATCCCCCGTAAGGAAGTTTCTGTACCATGGCATGTCCGTAGAGATTATTAACGTCGGCGTAGAAGATGTAATTCGATGCTCGATTTGAATCATAATCTTCTTTCATGTGCACGTTGTTGGCTTTTGCATATCTCTGTACACATTGTACCATCCCGCCCCGAATCCCCCTCTCGATGAAAAGTAACATGTCCACGTCCGATATCAGTTCCAGCTTGACCTTTGTCTGGAATAATATTGCCGACCACGCTAATCCCGGTAGCCTGTAGAAATACGCTGGATCTAATTTATAAATATTCATTGCCGTTTTCCTGAACGCTTGAAAAACATCCGCGAGTATCGTTACGTCTAATTTTAAGTAGGCATCGTTGTAGTCTCCGAGTGTCCTACATTCTAATTTCTCCCACATGAGTTGCGCGTGTTGGTATTCTTCATCCATAATTTCTTTCTCTCTGAGTCTGCTGTAAAATTCTCTTGGAAGTGGGAGAGCGTCGTCATTAAATTTAGAATTATCACTAACATATTCGTAAGGATAAATCCCTTTACGTCTAACGAGTTCTATGTCTACGTTGGGAAAACTAGCTTTTGTAATTTTGAATTGTTCGTCTAAAAGTTTGCTGGCAAGAGCGTCCAGGCTGGCAGAGAGAAATCTGTATGAATCCAGAAACCTCATCTCGATGGTATTTTTAGTCTCAGGAATCATAACTTTCTTACTTATAGAGATGTATCGTTCTTCGTTTTGAGCAAGAATATCTATTTTTTGAGCGTCGTATCCGAGTTTCCTAATTAAGGGATGAAAGTCGTAATTAGAACCGTTGTGAAAGAATATGGGGACGAATTTTGGTTTTTGGATTTTGAGGTTGCATGCATTACAGATTCCGCTTATGAAGCGACCGTCCGTATGCGAATGGTGAAACACTTTACGATTGTCGTCCGTGAAGTGGTTATCACACACAGGACACTTGACAGTGTCATAGTAATTTTGAAGTTCGATAGCAGATAACGGAAGCATCGGTTTCGATGTTCGCAGCATGCATCCAATTTTCCCAACCTCCTCGACCATCTTTTCGAAGAAGCGTTCGATTGCATTGGGTCCTCGGTCCTCTCTTCCAGCTCTCCTAATTTTTGTTCAGTGAACATGAAGAGATTTTTTTTCCCTTCACGCAGCACAGTCGATTTCAAATACCGCTACAATACCATATGTTTTTTTTTTGCATCATGAGGAGAAAAACATCGTAGCAGGGTGGGGGCCCAAAAACATCGTAGGAGAGAGGTCCTCCCGTTAGGTCGTAGCAGGAGGGGACCACACATTTGTAGAAGATCGCACATGAGTTTTTTTTTAAAAAAAAAACAAAAAAAAAACACCATGTTTTTAGGTCGTGGCAGATTACGCTGAGAGCAAGGTCGTAGTAGATTACACTGAGGGGACCTTACAGTAAGAGGAGACAGACTTATAGGTAAGTCATTTCAAGAGTAGGTCAAAGGGCGAGGTTAGCATAAGAGCAGGAGGTAAAAAATAGCTTAAAAAAGTGATGCCAGAGCTTCTTCTCTCCATTTTTTTTATCATTGTAGGTTAGTTTAGTCCGTAAAACGTCGTAAAATAAAAAATAAATAAAAAAAACTGCGCCAAAACATTGGATTCCTGCCATAAAAAAGGAGGCCCGGTGAGGGAGGGGGTGGTAGAGAGGAGGAAGCATTAACACCGCTATTGCCAGGAGGCATCTTCTTCATCTTACTGCATACTTATCATCTTATAGAAGGCTACGCCGTCAACTTGTAACTTGTAGGTTAGCCTCGCCTCTGAAATATCATATGTTTAAAAAAAACAAGAGGTTTGTGAAGCAACTAATCAGTGTTGCCAACTCCTATTGGTAGGTTAGCTTCGCCTGTAAAATATCACCATGGTGAAATTTTCTTGGGTGGGTTGGCAACACTGAACCCCAATTAAGGTTTCTCAAGCAGGCTTATTATACTACTCTAAAGTAGGTCAAAGCACGTAGAGGCTCTCGTGTAGTTTAGCATGTAATTAAAAAAAAATGAATAGGTTAAGTTATATCACGTAAGATCGTGGCATTCGTACCAAGTATGAGTGGGAAAAAAATTAGATGCGGTGAAAATTGCACTGAAAAGTCGTCAAACGCTATAAAATCAACAAAAAAATCGTGAAAATATGCTACCACTGAGGTTAAATCCATAAAAAAAAGGGCTCGTACCAAGTATTGCATAGAAACAACAAGTTTACACTACTGTTGTTGTCTATTTCTTAGATAGTCTTTCACTATTTTTAACGTGTTTCCAGTTATATTAAATCTGTTAGCTAATTTATGAAGTAAATATTGGTGATCCACTGAATCAAAAGCTTTGGACAGATCAAAGTACACAACATCCAACTGATTACGATTAGTAATTGCTTTTATGGCATAGGATTGCATAGAAGACAGATTGGTAAGGCATGAAGAATTTGGAAGAAAGCCGTGTTGTGCTGGGTTAATGTAAGGGGATGTGAATTTCAGAAGTCTATTTTTTAGAACCTTTTCACAGACATAGCAAGTGTGGAAAGGAGAGAAATGGGCCTGTAACCTGTAGTATCGTTTGCATTGCCAGATTTAAAAATAGGAATGATATTTGCTTTCTTCCATTGAGTGGGAAAGCAGCCTTCAGAGAAGCACCTATTAAATAACATTGCAAGAGGAGTAGCTAGCGAGTGAGCTGTTTTTTGAAGGAAAATAGTAGGAATATTGTCTGGTCCAGATGCTCGGTGAGAAGAAAAGGAGTTAAGGAAGTGCAAGACTTCATCTGGTTCTGTAAAGATGGTAGAAAGAGAGTGAGAACAGATAGATTTGATAGGTGGGTGATCTAAAACATAATTTGAAACAAAATTATTTTGAAATGTTTGATTGAATAGTTCAGCTTTATCATTACCAACAGCTGAAATGCCATTGTGTGTTGCTTCGAAAGGGATGCGTTTGGTTTGTCTCCGTGAATTTATCAATGTCCAGAATCTCTTCGGATTAGTAAGGAGTTCATTTGTGACTGTGTTTACATATTCTGTGTATTTCTGTTTCATAAGGTCTTTACTATGCTTACGAAGTCCTTTGAAAGTGTTGTGTGTGTGGGGATTGGGGAAACTTTTCCACAGCTGCCATGCTCTCTTTTTGTTGTGTAACAGATGCTGCAACTCTTTATCGAACCACGGGGGAAACTTTTTACTTTTCATTGTTTTATGTGGCACATAGTCCTGAATTAGGGCATGAATAACGTCTGTAAACAGTTCGACAGCCACGGTCACGGACCCTTCAGAAAGCAGGTTCCAGTTGAAAAGGTCAATGGCTCGACGGACGGCGTCCCACGGCGTTTTCTTCCACAGCGGAATCTTATGCCTGGGGGGTGCAGAAGGGGAGCCTCCCACTTTCACCGGGATTTTGAAGGTAGCACACAGCGACTCGTGGTCCGACTGAAGCAGATTTAAAGAGGGCGTGACGTCACAGGTTTCAAACGAGGACAATATGAAGTCAAGGTTTTTATCCCTGCATATGGTTAAATTGATTGATAGTAAGCAACACTGCTAATTTCCGAACACTTACTTTGGCTGTACTTCCGGCGACGAAGCTGGACTTTAACTCAAATGAGTGTGCCAACTTCTGGGAACAGAAGTGTACCATATTAAACTATCTAATACCCCTCCTGTTTCCCCATTAAACTAAATTGACTATCCCCACCTAAGTGTCATTCTTATGATGAATATTATAGCTACAACAAAAGCATTTCACATCTAACTTCCTTTGAATGTTTTTTCAAATGTGGGTCAAAGTACACTTATTCAATTCATTGTTGCAAGAATATGATTTTTTGTGTGCAATAATAAGATACGGTATAATTTATTTGTTGCTGAAATTTAGTAATTAGTAATTAAATTCTAATTGCTTCCCCTTCAATTTTCAAACAACTTACAAATTCTCTTGTACGTACCTTGCAAATTAATACGCATTCCTTTATGGTTTTCTCGTATATAATTCATTCCATTAGAAGTTGCTTAAGATAAATAATGTACTGTTTGAAAAGTATTGACATAATTGCAATAATGAACATTCCAACAATTCATTTTTCTCCATATATTTTTTTCTCTCTTACTCTCTGCAAGCTGAATTGATTGATTCATTGATTTGGAGCTTTAAGTCTACTTTATGCACAGTAAGGCTAATCGAGTCTGGACATACAGTTTAAAATGGGATCCAGACCACATTGTGCCACAAGCAGGAATCAAACAAGGCGAAGACATCAGCAAGCTGATGATCACTTATGCTGGTCTCCGTGGTGGAGTGGTTAGCACATTGTGCTACGACAACAGGAGTCCTGGGTTCGAACCCCAGCCTGGACATGGATGTTTGTGAGTGTCCATTCATCAATTTCATCAATCATCCCCATTTTCGCAAATTAGCCAGAAGTGGCAGAAAATGCGAAATAAAATAAAGCAAAATCAATCAATCAATGAAGTGCACTTTTTTCTTACTCTCTTGAAGATTTTTTAAATCATGTCTTGTCTCTTTGAGAGGAATCTGGAAACTTTATAACTTTGATATTCGTCTATTTGTTAGCAAGTGTTTATGGTAATGTCTTAATTTAGTTTTATTACATCTGTAGGAAAAAGAAACAAGTTGAAGAGTATTGTCCATTACTTGTTAAGAATACATTAGAAATTATTAGGGCTGTAGTGGTAAGCTGTAAATACTCTTAATGGCATGGAAAATTTTCCAAATTTGAAAGACATTTTAACATACTTTATTTGAGAATGTAAGGATAATCAAAGCAAAATTACGTGAACTGTTTCATTCATATATTTTTCCACTTCTTTCTAGTGTCTCCAATTACTAGCATGTAAGAGGCATATTTGCAGATCATCAGCAGGTGATGTAAATGTTGGAACTAACTCTGTCACTTTGTATGGACTCTATCCACTTGCTCAGTATGAAATAAAGGTGGCAGCTTTCACAGGAACATTGGGACAATTTAGCAGAATACTAGAATTAGTTGAGCCTACAAGTAAGACACAGTTTGTTTTGTTACCATAATGATAATATTTTAAATGTGATTGTTCTTGTGATATTTAAGATGTTTATTAAATTTATTTCTATATTATCAGACAAATTTGATCTAACATTCATTAAACATTATTCTTCAATATTCTTCCATTTTTCTGTCTCCAATCAGTTAGTACTTAAGAGGAATATAATAATTTCAATTTTTATGTTGAACTTGGATATCTCATAGTGAAGAGCAATGACACACAAGGAAATTAATGGATGTGTAGCCAGAATATTAATTCATGTTTCCAAAATGCAAAAGTACAGATGCATATTTCAGCTGGTAAAATAAAATATTGAGTGTAGCCAGCAAGAAGTAATTCATGCAATTGGAGACATAAAATTGCATACTTGGCAGAATTTTTAATGTTGCCTCAATGATCCCAAGGCAACTTAACACAACTGGATTTGTTTTGAGGTGTATGACAATGTATGTTCTCATTGTACAGTCTATTTTTGTAATGTAAGTGCTACAAGAATGGCATCAATAGTTCTCAGAATGTAAGAGATGGCAAATGTCTGTTTTGCTTATTTATTTATTTCTTCAGAAAGCATGGTTTGGAATTTATAAACTCTTTCCATCCAGTGGTGTATATTGAAAATTTGACCTGGTTTATTGAAACAATTCTTATTTTTTGTATATATGTGTGATTATATGTATATATGTTGATTACCAGTGGTAAATCACATATGAAAGCCACTGCTTTCATCCTAGAATTTCTCTACATTAAATATGAGTGTCAGTCAAAAAGTTAGTTGCACTAGCATGAATGAAATAGCATATGGAATATGGAGAACAGTTCTTATATTTATATAAAAGCACACAATTTATGAAGTCGTGCATAAAAGGTTATGTTTTTGCACATAAAAGGTGCAGATTAAGCCAGATGACAAGCCGAAACGATATTCATTTGCCCTCTGTGCAACAAACGGAGCTCATGTGAAGCTATACTGAACTGAAACTGCTTTCAATAAAACTTGGTGAGTGTGCCTTCAAAATGTATGTTTTGGTTTCTGGCTACTCCTTACCATATTAAAATAACACACTTTTAAAAACTGTCAGTCCCACTCTGGACACCCTGTACACTACCAAAACTACTTTTGTACATAATCACCAGGTCTGTTTAAATATTTGTCATATCATGATATGGATTTTTCTATAACTTGTTTGAATAATTCCCATCCAACTTTCAATAATCGTTCTTGCATTGTAGTTTTAACTTCCAGATCAGAATGATATCTCTGTTTTGGAAGTTCATCTTCCATAGGCCCAAAAATATGAAAATCACATGGTGCAATGTCTGGATTATGAATCATTTCATCAACACATTCAACAATGTCCCTCTTTGTCTCAGTTGATGGTAATTGTCCTCAATATCCATGAGCCCATTCTCAAACAACACTCACCATTTTGCAATTGACTGGCATGAACTAACTAACTCCCTAGCTTTCTTAAACCCGAAGGTTCATGGCTGCAGCAACACAGGCCTTTCATCTTTCCCTATCTTGAGCAAGTTCTATATACTCTTTTCCATCCCTACTGATTTCCCTTAGGTCCATCTCAACGTTGTCCCTCCATCTTCGTCTTGGTCTTCCTACAGGTCTCTTACTATCATGTTTCCCAACAAGAATCCTGTAAACTCCTCTTTCCTCTCCCATTCGTGCCACATGGCCTGCCCACCTAAGTCTTCTTGATTTAATTATTCTAATAATATCTGGACATGAATACAAATTATGTAGTTCTAAATTATGTAACCTTCTCCACTCACCTGTCTCCTCATCCCTTTTAGGTCCAAAGATTTACCTAAGGATCTTATTTTCAAATACTCTCAAATTATGTTCCTCTTTCAATGTAAGAGACCAAGTTTCACATCCATATAATACTACAGGCAAAATTACTGTTTTGTATATTTTAACTTTTAGTTTCTTAGATATTAAATGAGAAGACAAAAGTTTATGAAGAGAGAAGTAACATGCATTTCCTGATTTAAGCCTACTTTTTATTTCCTCTTTATTATAATTTTAATTTGTTAATATTACTCCTAAGTATTTGAATTTGGAAACTGGTTCAAACGAGTTGTTATCAATAATTAGATTTTGATTATTACCTAACACTTGGTTTCGGCCTGTAAGCATATATTTAGTTTTCTCTTTGTTAACTTCCAAACCTATTTCTTTAGCAGTTTTGAAAAATATTTTAGCATTATTCATAATTGTATTCACATCATCCCCCAGTAAGTCTACATCATCTGCATTTGCTAACAACTGAGTCACACCATTTAATTTTAGTCCTTCTTTAGTTTCTTTTACCTTCCTAACAGCATATTCTAAGGCAAAATTAAAGAGCAATGGAGATAATGCATCTCCTTGTTTTAACCCATCATGAATTGTAAATTTGTCAGACATATTAATACTCACACGAATTTTACTTTCTGTTTCACTGGTGCATATTTTTATCATACTAACAAGCTTCTTAGGTATTCCAAACTCTATTAATATATTATATAATTTATCTCTTTTGACCGAATCATATGCTTTTTTGAAATCAATGAATAGCTGATGGATATTTTGATTATATTCCCACTTTTTTTCAAGTGTCTGTCTGATATGAAAAATTTGATCTGTAGTTGATCTGTTATGTTTAAATCCACATTGATAATCACCTATAATTTCATTAGCATATGGGGTTAGTCTTGTTTAAACAATGTTAGATAATATTCTATATGTTGTTGAGAGTAGAGAAATTCCACGGTAATTATTGCAGTTCATTTTATCACCTTTTTTAAACAGCAACAATTATGGATTCTTTCCACTGTTGAGGGATTTCTTCTTTATTCCATATTAAATAAATTAATTTATGAATTTGACATATTAATGAATTTCCACCATATTTAATTAACTCAGCTGGTATTAAATCAATGCCAGGTGCTTTGTTATTTTTTAGCCTTTTAATAGCATCTTTAACTTCAGTCAAGTTAGGTTCTGGAACTAAAAGTTCTGTTGTGTGTACTTCATTACTTCTGATTTATCTCCTACAAGGACATTTAAAAGGTCATTAAAGTAGTTCTTCCATCTATTAAGAATATCGCTTGGGTCAGCTAGAAAATCACCGTCTTTATCTTTTATCAAGTTTACTTTAGGTTGCCACCCCTTTCTAAACTCATTTACACCTTTATATAAATCTCTGATATTTTTATTTTTGCTGTTTGTTTCAATTTCGTTAATTTTGCTTTTCAAGTAATCTCTTTTTTTACTTCTGAAGGTGCGGTTAACTTCTCGCTTTATTCTATTATAATTGTTTAGATCTGTATCATCAGAGTCTAGCCTGATTTCTGATGGCTTACTTTTTCTCGGTTTATGGCATCCTATACTTTCTTTAGCTGCTGATTCCATTGCATTACGTATGTGCTCCCAATTCTTATTTACGTCTGTTTCATTTATATTTTCATCATCATTTAAATCCTGCAAAACATCAAATCTATTTGACAGTTTAATTTGGTAATCTTTCTTAATTCTTTCATCAGTAAACTTTCCTGTATCAAATTTTAGAACTTTTACATTTTGTTGCTTATGATTTATCACTGAGAGTCATTCTCTTAATTTAGCAATTACTAAATAATGGTCACCGGCACAGTCAGCACCTCTATGTGTACGAACGTCAATTATACTAGTATGCCTTCTCTTATCAATGAGAATATGATCTATCTGATTATGAGTTTTACCATCTGGAGAAGACCAGGTATATTTATGGATATCTTTATGTTTAAAAGTGGTACTTTTCACAATTAAATTCTTTGAGGTTGCAAAAGTAATCAATCTTATACCATTATCATTACTTAATTCATGAAGACTTTCTTTACCAATCGTGGGTTTAAATGTCTCTTCTTTGCCAATCTGTGCATTACAGTCACCTAACAGAATTTTCATATCATACTGGGAAAATTTATCAAAGACCTGTTCTAACTCTGTATAAAAATCATCTTTAGTATTATCATCTTTATCTTCCATTGGTGCATGAATGTTTATTAAAATAATTTTGCACCACCTACCCTGTAAAACTGCATATGATATCCTATCATTAATAAATTCTACTGTTTTAAGAGCCGAGATAGTTCTATTATTTATGAAAAAGCCTGTTCCAAAATTATGATTTTCAGTACCACCATAGAAAAAAGTATAATTTTTAGTTTTACAATTCCCTTCTCCTGGCCACCTAACTTCCTGGACAGCTACTACATCTAATTTATACTTAACTATCTCATTAACTGTACACTGAAATGCCCCAGGCCGGTAAAGGCTCAGAACATTCCAGGTGCCTAATTTAATATCCTTATTCCTAACGTAGATCTTATCCTTAGTCCAGGGACCTCCCAAAGTAGTCCCCACCTGGAGATCCAAACGGGGGACTATTTTACCAACTAACTAACTAACTCTCTAGCCTTCTTAAACCCGAAGGTTCATGGCTGCAGCAACATAGGCCTTCCATCTGTCCCTATCTTGAGCAAGATCTATATACTCTTTCCCATCCCTACCGATTTCCTTTAGGTCCATCTCAACGTTGTCCCTCCATCTTCGTCTTGGCCTTCCTACAGGTCTCTTACCATCTGGTTTCCCAACAAGAATCCTGTAAACTCCTCTTTCCTCTCCCATTCGTGCCACATGGCCTGCCCACCTAAGTCTTCTTGATTTAATTATTCTAATAATATCTGGACATGAATACAAATTATGTAGTTCTAAATTATGTAACCTTCTCCACTCACCTGTCTCCTCATCCCTTTTAGGTCCAAAGATTTTCCTAAGGATCTTATTTTCAAATACTCTCAATTTATGTTCCTCTTTCAATGTAAGGGACCAAGTTTCACACCCATATAATACTACAGGCAAAATTACTGTTTTGTATATTTTAACTTTTAGTTTCTTAGATATTAAACGAGAAGACAAAAGTTTATGAAGAGAGAAGTAACATGCATTTCCTGAATTAAGCCTACTTTTTATTTCCTCTTTAATATAATTTTCATTTGTTAATATTACTCCTAAGTATTTGAATTTGGAAACTGGTTCAAACGAGTTGTTATCAATAATTAGATTTTGATTATTACCTAACACTTGGTTTCGGCCTGTAAGCATATATTTAGTTTTCTCTTTGTTAACTTCCAAACCTATCTCTTTAGCAGTTTTGAAAAATATTTTAGCATTATTCTTAATTGTATTCACATCATCCCCCAGTAAGTCTACATCATCTGCATATGCTAACAACTGAGTCACACCATTTAATTTTAGTCCTTCTTTAGTTTCTCTTACCTTCCTTACAGCATATTCTAAGGCAAAATTAAAGAGCAATGGAGATAATGCATCTCCTTGTTTTAACCCATCATGAATTGTAAATTTGTCAGACATATTATTACCCACACGAATTTTACTTTCTGCTTCACTGGTGCATATTTTTATCATACTAACAAGCTTCTTAGGTATTCCAAACTCTACTAATATATTATATAATTTATCTCTTTGACCGAATCATATGCTTTTTTGAAATCAATGAACAGCTGATGGACATTTTGATTATATTCCCACTTTTTTTCAAGTGTCTGTCTGATGTGAAAAATTTGATCTGTAGTTGATCTGTTACGTTTAAATCCATATTGATAATCACCTATAATTTCATTAGCATATGGGGTTAGTCTTGTTAAAAGAATGTTAGACAATATTTTGTATGTTGTTGAGAGTAGAGAAATTCCACGGTAATTATTGCAGTTCATTTTATCACCTTTTTTAAACACAGGAACAATTATGGATTCTTTCCACTGTTGAGGGATTTCTTCTTTATTCCATATTAAGCAAATTAATTTATGAATTTGACATATTAATGAATTTCCTCCATATTTAATTAACTCAGCTGGTATTAAATCAATGCCAGGTGCTTTGTTATTCTTTCGCCTTTTAATAGCATCTTTAACTTCAGTCAAGTTAGGTTCTGGAACTAAAGGTTCTGCTGTGTGTACTTCATTTACTTCTGATTTATCTCCTACAAGGACATTTAAAAGGTCATTAAAGTAGTTCTTCCATCTATTTAGAATATCGCTTGGGTCAGCTAGAAAATCACCGTCTTTATCTTTTATCAAGTTTACTTTAGGTTGCCACCCCTTTCTAAATTCATTTACACCTTTATATAAATCTCTGATATTTTTATTTTTGCTGTTTGTTTCAATTTCGTTAATTTTACTTTTCAAGTAATCTCTTTTTTTACTTCTGAAGGTGCGGTTAACTTCTCGCTATATTCTATTATAATTGTTTAGATTTGTATCATCAGAGTTATTTAACCACCTAAGTCTAGCCTGATTTCTTATTTCTATTAGATTATGACATTCATTATCAAACCATGGTTTACTTTTTCTTGGTTTATGGTATCCTATACTTTCTTTAGCTGCTGATTCTATTGCATTACGTATGTGCTCCCAATTCTTATTTACGTCTGTTTCATTTATATTTTCATCATCATTTAAATCCTGCAAAACATCAAATCTATTTGACAGTTTAATTTGGTAATCTTTCTTAATTCTTTCATCAGTAAACTTTCCTGTATCAAATTTTAGAACTTTTACATTTTGTTGCTTATGATTTATCACTGAGAGTCTTTGTCTTAATTTAGCAATTACTAAATAGTGGTCACTGGCACAGTAAGCACCTCTATGTGTATGAACGTCAATTATACTAGTATGCCTTCTCTTATCAATGAGAATATGATCTATCTGATTATGAGTTTTACCATCTGGAGAAGACCAGGTATATTTATGAATATCTTTATGTTTAAAAGTGGTACTTTTCACAATTAAATTCTTTGAGGTTGCAAAAGTAATCAATCTTATACCATTATCATTACTTAATTCATGAAGACTTTCTTTACCAATCGTGGGTTTAAATGTCTCTTCTTTGCCAATCTGTGCATTACAGTCACCTAACAGAATTTTCATATCATACTGGGAAAATTTATCAAAGATCTGTTCTAACTCTGCATAAAAATCATCTTTAGTATTATCATCTTTATCTTCCGTTGGTGCATGTATGTTTATTAAAATAATTTTACACCACCTACCCTGTAAAACTGCATATGATATCCTATCATTAATAAATTCTACTGTTTTAAGAGCCAAGATAATTCTATTATTTATGAAAAAGCCTGTTCCAAAATTATGATTTTCAGTACCACCATAGAAAAAAGTATAATTTTTAGTTTTACAATTCCCTTCTCCTGGCCACCTAACTTCCTGGACAGCTACTACATCTAATTTATACTTAACTATCTCATTAACTGTACACTGAAATGCCCCAGGCCGGTAAAGGCTCAGAACATTCCAGGTGCCTAATTTAATATCCTTATTCCTAACGTAGATTTTATCCTTAGTCCAGGGACCTCCCAAAGTAGTCCCCACCCGGAGATCCGAACGGACTATTTTACCTCCGGAATATTTTACCTTGGGAACATCCATGGCCTTATATTGCTGTTTTTTGACATGTCTTTTTACAGTGCAGAGTTGTCAGCTCTACGCCTAACCTCCAATATGAATGGAGGAACTACTACACAAGACGAACACAAACACATTAGGCAGCACAACTACTACACAAGACACACACAAACACATCACAACTATAACACAATATAAACACAAACACACCACAACTACTACACAATATAAACATAAACAAACTACATACCACAACTACTTCACAAGACAAACACAAACAAATTAGACAGCACAACTACTACGCAAGACAAAACAATCATACTAGACAGCTCAACTAAACACAAGACACATGGATACACATCACCGATACTACCCAAGACAAACAGAAATACATTAGACAGCATAACTACTACATAAGATAAACACAAACACACTAGACAGCACAACTACTACACAAGACAATCCCAACTACAACTACTGCCTATTCTAACCAAAATAAATGCATGAACTCCGGTGCAAGTTATGAAAGTAATTCTTAGTTATCCTTGATAACACACACCTGGTTAGGTTAGATAAAACAAGAACAAGCAGAACATTAAGCGTCAATGAAGCAGCTTAGTGTTTCTAATCCGACTAAAGTCAGAGATTGAAGGGGGTCGAGTGGCGGATTGTTTTTGCCTACTAAAGATTGACCAAGAAATGGAGTCCTATTTTCCTTTATCTTATAGAAAATATAACAAACACCCCCGACTGCTGGATGGAATTACTTTATCACCGCACACTTCATGCAATAGGCATTGAATCTATGTAGGGTTTCACGTTATTGCCCACAGAAAATGAGTGTGCTTCCACTTTGTGCACTGCCAGTTTGGATACCACTTCCAACTGACACGTTCACCACTAATAATGTCCGATCCCTAGCAACCAGGGTGCAACCACTACTTCACCTTTTCAAGGGACCTGTAAGCAATGTTGCTAACCACATTCATCAAAATGTATATTTCCAACAAAATGTTATGTGTAAGTGCAACTTATTTTTTTACTTTCCCTTGTATATTTGTTTAATTTTGTATTGTGCTTATAATTACTTTGTTTTTATAGTTCCTGATGTCCAACCATCCATAAGTGAAAAGCATACTGAAAGAACAAATTCAAGTTTCACCATTTATTGGGGTCCACCAGAGAATTGTTCAGATTTGAATGGCTTCCTATATGGCTATAGATACGAAGTATTCTCAATTGGCAATCATGTTCCTCTTGTTAGTGCAAGTACACAAGATACTTCAGCAACTTTCACTGGACTTACTCCTCACACGGATTATGAAGTGAAAGTGTACCTGGTGACATCTGGGGGCTGGAATGTGAACCTTCCTCTTATAATCCCAGCTAGCACAAGGGCCACAAGTAAGTATATCAAGCTAATAAACCATCAGATTTTAGTTGTGATCAATGATATCATTAATATTTGAAATTTGCTGATTTTGTTATCTCCATGTTGACTTTCAATTGGATTAATTATTTTATTATTTTTTTTACTTATCGTAATTGGATGAAATATATTATATGTATTGAAATGAAAGAAATATAGTCTAAAAATTCCAAACAGCTGTGATCAATTTAACTACAGTAAATATTCTTTCATACTAATATTCAAGACAGTTCATAACTGAGATTAAAATGTTTACAGTGTTTCTTGCCTGGCCCACCCTCATTTTACCTCCCCTCTGAGGCTCGGTGCACTCTGTACTCAGCTCTGATTTGTCTAGGGGTAATCTTTCTTGTATTGCAATGCACATGGGTTTGCTACATAATCATATAATTAACTACAAAATACCAAGAGACAGATAACCTTTGGGAAACCTTATTGTTGTAGGGGATAAATTACCTTGTCCAGCAACTGTGAAATCAAAATTCGAGATTTTGTAAATTTTCTAGTTTAATTAGTGTAAATTTAAATATATTATACAAGCTGTATCCGAATATTTCTCTCCTTATCGGGCCAAAATTCTAATTTTATTATACTGAAAATCTCTAATGTTTGTACAGTGGGACCTATGAGTATTTCCAAGCAAATTGTCCATCACCAAGTTTACTCTCTTAATTTTATGTAATGAGATCTTCAAAAATTCAAACAAAATGCCAAATAGGCTGCTGGCAACCTCTTCACCAGCACAAGTAAAAATTCATTCCTTAAAAACTAACAAGATACAAAAGAGAAATTAATAAAAGTAGTCATTGACAATTTGCCGAGCAATACTTGTGGATCCCATTGTACCTGGATGCTTTACATTTCGATTAATTACACCAGGAGTATGCTTGTTACAAGACAGATTCGCGTTACCCTCAAGAACATCTTAACAGCCTCAGTTTGTCCCCGACATGCAGGGCACCATAATTACTTTAAAAAAAAATCCAGTACAAACTACATTTTACCTGTAAAAGGCCCTAGTCTGCCTGGCAATTCTATTCCTCACAGCGTCCTTTGCGGGAGATCTGTCCTGCGATCTGAGCTGATCGAAGTGAAACAGCCTCTCCCCTTCCAAATCACAGTTCCAACAGCCAACCACACCCACTCTCATCTGGATGGCATCTGTTGCCAATGGCCCTTCTTTGAAAAGTTTAAATTTGTATCAGTTTTTCCTGAATGTTCGAGGCACATAGAAAGAACAGAGTGCTAGATGGTTTCTATACAGGGAATAGATAAACCTAAAATAAAAATGCATTATAAATCGAGTTACACTAATTAATTAGCACAGTGGTTCCCAAAGTGTGTGCTATGGCAGCCTGGTGTGCCGTGGCAGCCTGGCGCACCGTGGCTGGCTTACAAGGGTGCTGGGAAATGTTCCAATATTTTCACTTCCTCTCCCCCCCCCCCTTTCCCTTCCAGATGCCTATGACACTTTTTAATCTAATGGTAAATGAGGAATTTATAAAAGCATACTGAATAATCATTGTACTAAAAATAAAAGAAATGTATTTGCTAAGTGCTTAATTTATTTCTCCTAAATCTAACATTAGCACCAGGACCAGTCGAAAACCTAGCTGTTTACAAGAAAGGTCGCAGAATGCTAGGAGTAAGGTGGACAAAACCAAACCAAGTATTTGGGGATCTGGAATCTTTCAAAATCACTTACCACAAGGAGAGTGATGGGGATATGTTGACTGTTGTAATTCCTCCTCAACCATGTTCACTGTGGAACAATATGTATTGTCACACACTATCACCATTAACACCAGAAGAGGAGTATGTTGTAACTGTATGTTCTTTTCTGCTGTTATTGCTAGATTAAATTCATGTTTTGTTCAGGAAAGATTGATGTGAAGAGATTTAGTGTTATTTTAATTATTTCACTATTACTTGAAAAGCAAATATTGATTAATAAATAGTATTACTGATATATATTGCTTATATATTTTTTTCACTGCAAAGATAAACAGTAACATGTCTTGTGAGACTCCATTGTATTAATTATCTCTCTGTGTATCTCATGTAAAACATTAATTTGGCAAAAGTTTATTTACTTTATGTTCTAAGTTTTCCCTGTATCTTTTCATGTCAATAAGACATGTTATTTGACTGGATATAGGCTACTATCTTTCACCTGCATCATTACTGTCATCACTGTCAAAATATTGATATCAGATACGCTATTTTCTTGAGTTTTTAATGCATAAAGCTTTTGATATTAGGTGTCCTATTATTAGTTAATAGTCTACTACTTCTGCAGTAAATTCATTAACTTTTGCTAACTCCATTTTTATGCTCTTATTGTTAATAAAATTGTTTCAAAAGATAAAATAAAATAAAATATTTCTATTTTGAATCTTTGAAGGTCTCAGCCAGAAATACAGAAGTTGCTGAAGATGGGGAGGAAGCTACCATTGTTGCTGTAACAAAGGAGGGAGGTAGGTTATTTCATAGATTAATTAAGTGTGAGCATGAATGGGGCATGTTACCCTAACCAAGATGTTTCAACATAGGTAATGCTCACTTTTTATATTAATATGTAGCTTCCACAGGAGTCTGGACAAGATTTGAATTGAAGCATGATTAAAGTTAGATTGTTCCAGTAGTGTGCTGTGACCATTTAGATAGCTGAAGCACTGAACATATAATTTTTAAACAAACAATAGTACATCAATGGGCAGGCTTGCCTTGATAAAAACACCGCTTTGTGACATTTTAGTCTTTCACGGGCTCCGCAAAAATGCCTCTCGACAATGTCTGGGAGTCTAAGTATCCTGGGAATTATGCAAAATTTGAATTGCATGCCGAAGCGTGCTTTGGTAGCTTACCTTGTACGTACGCCACTGGATTGTCCAGTCAAATTATGTCCAGTCTCCTAAGAAAGGCTAATGATGTGGTGAAAACTTCAGGAAGTAAAAGTAAATGCAAAAAATGGAGTACTGTCTGTGTGAAAATGTTGTCATGTGGTGTTAATTGTGCTTTATCTGAGATGTTTGAAACCATCGAGTGTAGAGTAAATTATAATTTCCTCAAATCCCTTTTGGCATTTACAAGTGCAATTAAAGTTGTGTGATCGCTTTCTGAAACATTTCAAAATAAAATAAATTAACTCTATTTAGTTCATGCACACTTATGACTTTCTGCCAAAGGGCTTTTTGTCCTAATGGCTACAATCCATTGTTTCTTTTAAGAGCATAAACACAAAACATTCTTAGGACTCAGCCCTGCCGAAGGTAAACAATTGGACCACATGTATCTAGAAGTTTCTCCCTGGATATCTAATGTAACTATACTCTGTCCTAGGAATTTGTGTAGCAAGTAAATGAAAGCGAGTCCTCTGCGGCATGAAGGTGCTACTCGATTGCAACTACCAACCATTTGCAGCAGCATTCACTACAACCTACACCTGCACCAAGAACTAATCAGCCATGGACACCCTACCCCCACCCCACATCAACAAACAAATCACCAGAACCACTCCAATGCTATCCTCACCCCATGAAGATTGAACAAGCCCTTCAGTCCCTCCTCCCCATCCTTGACAGTAATCCTTACACCAGGAATATCTTTCTTGGACAAACCCAGGCCATCGTGCGCCAACCTCAAGAACACTTGGTCTGAAATACACCAACCCTCCTCACCCAAACACTACCAAGCCCACAATAAACCCAGGTGCAAGGCCTGCACCATATTCATCACCTCCTCCACCATCCATACCCCCACCACTGCTGCTGGCAAGGTCACTCTTCACCCGAAGGGCACCTGCATCTCCCCCAACCTTATTACATACATCTTGATCTGCCAAATCTGTGGTGACTTCTACCTTGGCGAAACCTCTACCCCCTGAACCTCAGAATCAATAACCACCGTTCTTCAATCCAAAACTCTGATCTCACACCAACAGCCATAACACTACCTTAAACGACTGTTTCTGTGTGGATATTATCCACTTATTACCCCCATCCACAGACACCTCCTCCCACAGGGGATGGGAAAGGGCCTACATATTGAAAATGCACACAAACTACTGCACCCCCTGGACTAAATCAAGCCACCCAATAATCGCCACCACTCCTCTTTTTCCCTCCCAAACTTCACCTACCACCAACCAATGTCATCTGTTTTCTTCTTCTGTGAACATAAGGCAGGTTGCAAAATATCGACTCCTTATTTCTGTGTTTGGTAACTGTTTACTGTCTCCTACCTCACATATTGTTTTGTGTGTATATATATTAAGTTGTGATGTTGCAGTACAAATTCCACTTTTGGGGGAGGGGACTTCTACATAGATTTAATCAAGATGATAGTTATAATACAATATACCCCACATAATTAATTAAAGCTCATCAGATCAATGTAGATCTTACATATCTTAACAATTTTTGTGTTGAAAGTATTTTATATTATACAAATACCATTGTTTCCTTGCAGTCCCAAGCAGACTAAGAAATTTACATCTTGTATCCAGGAATTCTACATCTATAGCAGTTGAGTGGGATTATCCTGACCTTGTAAATGGAGTTCTCAGATCATTTCTAATTAATTTTGATGAGATAGACTCTTATGATGCTTCAAGTTGCTGTACATATTACCCTATTAAGGAATATCCTGTGACAAATGAAAGGCCAAGTTATCAATATGAGGTGAGTTCATAAATGTATTTGCTTTGAATTCATTGCTGTTTAGTGTGTGTAATTCAATACTCATTTTGTAGGTTATGGAGGCAATAATTGATTCATTGATTTGTTGTTTTATGTCTACTTTATGCACAGGACGGCTAATTTGGACTGGACCTACAGTTTAAAGTGGGATCCAAACCACTGTATCGTGTGCCTCCACCGGGTATCGAACCTGGGACCCCTTGATTGAAAGGCGACGACGTTACCACTACGCCACAGGGGAGGTGCGTGGAGGCATGATGTTTGTACATTTCTGTGGTACTAATCAGCTAACAAAAATTTTACGTGCATATAACCTATCATTATGTTACAATCTGTCAGAGTCACAAAGACAAAGCTTTGGAATGTCACTTCTTAAATGTAACTGAAATACTGTTAGTTGTTTTGCTTGAAAGTAATTCAGTTGGAGTTATTTACTTATTTTGTAAAGTAGTACCTTTTTTACAGTTACCATTACTTTAAGAAGTAACTATAAGTTATTTTTTACAGTTACTTTATTCTGGATAATCTATAACTTGTAAAAATACATCAAATTATAATAAACCTGATATATTTAAGTAGGGATAAATAATTCAAATTAAGCTTTACACGTAAAAACAAAAAATGTGTATAACCAAAAGTTTGCATGCCACTATTCATAACACATCATCCTATTTAGTGCCAGGGCCTGATAAGTGGCTATTTTGCATTGGTGGCATGTGGTCAGCACACAGAGTACCTTGTGCCACTGTTTACTGGCTTTCAAGATCAATACTTTACCTCACAATGGCAGCAAAGATGGGCAGGGATGAACAGCTGCCTTCCTAAAAATTCCTGTATTCGCTGCTCTTGGAGAAAGAAGGAGGAAATCATTTTGTAGATAAGTAGTAGATATGGACTTACACCTAAACAGAGAATAAGTAGTAGAAAGGGAAAACTGGGGAAAGAAATGAAACAAACAGAAAAGAGAAGAGAGTGAAGGATAAAAGCACATATGAGTGGAAGAAGAGTTGCAGAAAATGATGAAGAGCAAGCCAGAGAGAGGGAAAGAGAAATGAAGACATACAGGAACGACAAAGATTTGTGGAGATAAATTAGAAAAAAATAGGAAAAGAGAAAAAGTGGGTAAATTGAAAAACAATATTTTTAAATTTATACTGGCATTAGCTTATTATGACATATATGTTAATTTTGTTATTGTTAACTTTTCAGGATTTTGAAAGATGAGAGGTATGTTTTGCTACAATTTTTGTCAGGAAATGAAGCAAAATAAACTCTTAAACATGAGATTTAGAATTTACTTACCTGCACAACTCACTCTGGATTGTGAATTGTTCTGCAAGCAAGGATGTATTTAGCAGGGTTTCCAGGGGGTCCAGACCTTCCTGCCCCCAAAAGACTTACTATGTGCAAAAATTAAACAATCAAAACAATAAAATAATAAAATAACTAAAATTAAATAATGAAACAATGTTTCTTGTTTAATCAAGGCTTATTTAATTTTGCCAAACTTATTGGAAGGCAAGAATTATACGAGGATATTAGGATCATACAACTCTGACTGATAGTGCCATAGAAGATTTATCACTATTTATAATAATATGCATAAAATATTACTAGGAACTTTACTTTTCCTTTTCCTTTTTTGATAATCAATAAATATTCCATTCTTAATCTATTTGACATTAATTTCTTTGCCAATGCCTACCTTGTCTTACAAATTTTGCCTACCTTCACTACAGGCATGCTGGATAACGAATACGTGCTGTTATATCACTATTCTAATACCATATTTTTACCTATTTGTAATGAAAATATAATATTAATTTGAATAATTAATACTATTTTAATTAATTTAATATAATTATAATTATTTTAATTTAAAATTATTATTATTATTATTTTGAGACATTTGGTTCGGATCCCACCCCCGAATTATATTTCTAGATACGTGCCTGTCTGCGAGTTATGCAAAATCACATGAAATTGATTAATTCTGCTGTAAAAATTTGAGAAGCAAAATTGGACTTCTTTACACAGGAATGAAATTAATACCTACCATGCCCAGCTGGAAATGTTTCCAATTGGTTCCGATAGCGAATATGAGTTTTTAGATACTCTATTGGAACTGATCTGTCTATCGGAACTGATTGGCCAATTGGAACCAATTGGTCAATTATAATAAATTGGTTTCTATTGAACAGTATTTTATTGTTTTCAATATATTGCTTATGAACAATTTTTATTTACTCAAATGTAAATACAATAGAGAAATCATATAAAACAACTAAATTAAATCTTTAATAAAGCATGTTGAATTTGTAACTTAGAAAATTTAACATACAATTTTCTTTAAATATATGAACATGTTTTTAACTCTGTAGCTTCATTGTGTTTAACACGCTTATAGAAAATCGAAAAACATACTGCTTCAGTCATAAATTGATGTGTTGTTCTTCCTGCTATGGCACAGAGAGCTTAGCATTGCAAGATAAACATCTAAGAAAATTTCAAGCAATAGAGATGAAATATCTCAGAAGAACAGTGGGGAAAACTCGAAGAGACACAATAAGAAATGAAAGAATAAGAGAAGAGGTAAAACAAAAGAAGACAATGACTGAAGTAGTAGAGGAATGCCAGCTGAAGTGTTATGGACATGTAAATAGAATGAATGAAGATAGGAAAGCCAAGCAAGTGATGGAGATGAGGGTTGAGGGTAGAGTAGGAAGAGGCAGGCAAAGAAATACATGGGAAGATAGAATAGAAAAGATAGGACTAAAATATGGAAAAACTAAGAATGAAATGAGAAGAATGAGTCGAGACCGGAGGGAGTGGATGAGATGGACAGAACAAGGTACCCGATGCTTAACGGCATAAGGGAATGGAAGAGAAGAGAAGAAGAAGTTCTTCCTTTATACGTGTGAAAACAGGAACAAATTATTTTAAACAAAGAATCTGACCCACAACACTTGAAAAAATTATAAACAAACAAAATGCTGTCAAGATTGACTTAGTTGACCAAAAGATTGTTTATTTTTCCAATTGCATTACATACACATAAGAATAACATAACTATGGAAATTCCATATTGCAAAAAACAAGAACTAATATGAACATTTATTCCAACTACTAGCTGCTTTAAGGTTGAGTTGGTTCTTAAGAGTTCATCTTAAGTATTTATTAAGATAAATCTGACTTCAGTAGTATGCATTAGAATTTAGAAGAAATTCAGTTCAAGTGTGCTGTTTTTCAATGAACTTCTAAATCACAGGAAATGTGGTGTGAAGATTTAAACTACATATGCCTTGAGTCAATAAATGAATTTGTAACATATTTATTCTACAATATATACAAAGTTACAATTGGATACAATTCACCAATTGGAAAATGTCTTTATTTTCCAATTAGTTTCAGTTGAGATTCTGATTGAAACCAATACATTCTGATATCTATATTAGGCATCCAATAGAATCTGATTCATTCCAATTAAAATCAATTGAAATCAATTCAATCCAATGGAGATTTCAATTGGAAGCAATAGAAAATTCCAGCTGGGTGTAAATGTGCTATTAGGAAGGAATTGTTTATTTCTTGTAATAAGTATTTTGTATAAATCAAATTCAGTACAGTATTCACCATTTTAACACCGAATTACTTTTTGTATGTCACTTTTGAACTCAAAATATGCCCAGTTTTTGTACTGCAATTTTGATTTTTTATTTGTCATAAATATGTGGCCCCATTTTTTACATATTGATGACTTACTATAAATACTGATGTATGCCAGATATCCATTTATGAATTTGATTTTACAATGAAGTATATGCAAATATCAATTAGTTTATTTTTTCTTACACAAGTTATATTTCTATTTTCCAGTTTACTGACTTGAACCCAGCTTCTACATACTCCATTAGTGTGTCAGCCAAAACAGTTATGATGGGGCAAGCTGTGCAGCTCAGCATTTCCACGCACCCTCCTACGCCAACACTGCAGAAACCTTCTGGTATTACAAAACATGGGGATTCAACCACAATGTTTGAGGTTACATTTAGTCCACTTGAATCGCTGAAGGAGCTTGTAAGGTCAGTATGCAAGTGTGTAAGGATTGATTCAGATTACATTACATATAATTTGACTTATCAAGATCTTTCAGAGTAATTAAAAGGTAATAGTTCATCAAAAGATAGCAACTAAGTAATAGGTTTTGTTTCTTGTGCTTGCCGTTCCAGTTTTTTTAATTTGAATCATTTTATCAGTTAAATTAAAATATGGAATTACACAGTACAACATTCTACAAAAAGGAGTAACATATAATGGTATACACTTATTTAACATGCATTCAAAACATAAAGTCATTGCCAGTATACAAGTTACATCAAAAAGATCCCTAAGGGAACATAGATTTTAAACAGTGCAAGAGTACATTGACACCGTAAGTGGCAGGAATAACAACAATAATGTAACAAAATAAAACTGCCCTGTCATTAGGTTTTTATTTTTCCTTTGTAACTGTTTGCTGTTTGATTCAATTTATCTAGATGTAAGTATAGGTGACTATTTAATGATCAATATGTGTTTGTGTGTATACATATGTGTACATAATGTCATAGCAGATGAAGCAAACATTGAATATACAGGGTTTGTCTGGAAAGTAATGAGCCTCATTTTTTTTAACACAATTTATTGATCGTACACTACAAAAACTTAATATTCCTCAAAGTACATTCCTTGTGCATCAATACACTTTTGCCAGCATGATGTCCATGCTCTATAGGCCTTTTGAAACTCCTCTGGGGGGGGATGTCCTTGAGAACTGCCATCGTGGTTGCTTGGACGTTCTCCACAGTGCCCAGATGATGTCCTTTAAGCACCCGTTTCAATTGAGGGAACAAAAAGAAGTCATCCGGGGCTAGGTCGGGACTGTAGGGTGGGTGGGAAACCGTTGGTATGCTAATCCTGGTCAGGTAGGACTCACAACAAAGGAGGTGGGAGAGGGTGCATTGTCATGATGCAGTTTCCATAACCCTTGGAACCCCTTTCAGACTCGGGTGACCCTGGCGTTCAGTCTTTGAAGCACTCCCTTGTAATACTGAGCATTGACAGTCAGGCCAGCGGGGACGAACTTGTGGTGCACGATTGCTTTTGCATCAAAGAAAACAATGACCATGGATTTGACTCGGGATTTGCACATGCGAGCTTTCTTCTGGCACAGTAACAATGTTGTGTGCCACTCGGAGCTCTACCTCTTGGATTCCGGATCATATTAAAAAATCCATGATTCATCACCAGTGATAACGTCCAGGAAACTGGGATCATTCTCACAAAGTTGTTTCAGTTCCTGACATGTTTCCCCGCGATTCACTTTTTGTGCGTCGGTCAACACTTTCAGCACAAGTTTAGCACAAATTTTCCACATGCCCAATTTTTCCGATACAATCTCATGGACAACTGTTTTCGGCAGGTTTAACTGTTCAGCCATCACCCAAACACTCATTGGACGATCTGTGTTGAGCAATTCGCGCACACAGGTGACATTTTCCTCCGTTAGCGATGTTGAGGGGCATCCGAAACGAGCCTCCTCGTTGACGTCTTCCCGACCTTCTCGGAACGCTTTGTGCCACTTCTTTGCCTGCGAATAGGACATGCAGTCATCCCCAAAGGCTTCCTTCAGCATCTCGTATGATTCCTTTGGCATCTTGTTCAGCCTGACACAAAATTTCAATGTGTAACGTAGCTCTAACGTTTTCTCCATCGTAAGTACGATGAGGTCACTGCACAGAGGTTCACACCGCAGCACATCCTGACTCACCAAGAGCACTGAGGCAACTAACCCCGGTACCACTGGAAAGCTTCAGGTCCCTCCCACTCGTTTTCACCGGTACACCACTTGGCGCTGTACAGTCGCTTCACAGACAAATGGGGCTTGTTTCTTTCTGGACAAACCCTGTAGAAAACAAATTTTTAGCCAATTTGTCTCAAGAAAATAACATTGAGCATGCATCTATTCTCTTTTATTTATATTATATCTTGTATCTCATGATATCTATTGCATTTTATATTATATTATGCCTGTAATTTTATAGATGTATTCTAATTGTGCATGTACAATGTAACAATTCCAAACTTTCGTAAAGTTGAATGGATGCTAATAAATCAATCAATCAATCAATAATAGTTCATCAAAAGATAGCAACTAAGTAATAGGTTTGTTTCGTGTGCTTGCAGTTCCAGTTTTTGAGGTTGAATCATTTTCTCATTTTATCTTGACTGTGTTGGTTCATGCAGATGTATGGATAATTCTGTTCTGGTTTTCCATTCAGTAATTCCAAGCACATGACATATACTAGCAATAGTATCATATATTTATATTAATTTCCCTAAATATGGACCAACAAATATCACACACATGTATCACATATATCACACAAATATCACAAACACATATCATTACCTCATTAGATATAATTTTATTTATGATATTACATTATTCACATTCCCTGCATTTTGTTCATGAATTGATAAATAAATGTCTAATATTTTAATTTTGTTGTTACCAATGATATTAAATCTATCTTGAAGAGCATTTTTCCTCCTAGATATTGACCCATTTCTAAATCAAGATTCATTTTTGTTACTGGCAATTTTTGCATACTGGTACACAAGGGCATGTAGTGACATTTGGGGTCAAGCAAGCTACTCATTATGATTCCACTTCACATGAATGTGTAATATTACTAATAATTACAGCTATCATTATGATATTAAAAGACATATGCAGGTTCAAATCAGCAATACTATGTACCCTACTTGAAAGAATTAAGTACCCTTACAATTGTGTAATGGTTGTTCCGGTTGGATTATGTTAAAATTTGCCTCTTTAAGATTAAATATTTACTTTTTAAAAATGTAGCTACCAAGCGATTTAAATATTCACATATTCACGTTGAATATTCAAAGTGGAGGGTTGAAAATATGTTACCTTGGCTAGTACAATTGACGTAAAGCAACCCCTTCCCTCGGCTGGAACAAACATCCCTCACTTAGTAATTTCCACTTTGAGCATGAAAACTATTTAGAAATCAACTGCCGAAATATGTACATTTATTTCGTTACTTGGAAAATTCCAATCTGCATAAGCTTCAATCAGAGGTGAATACGAGTGCCTTTTTTAATTGTAGGAATATAATCTTCTTTTTCAACTGCAGATAGTGGTGCTTCATGTATTTTGTCAACTGTATTTGCCATTCATTGTGAGATTGAAGCATAATAGAAAGAAAAAGTCAAGCAAAAGTCAGTTGAAGACCACCATTTTATCCCTTATCTTCCCTGCCCTATGACAGTGTTGCATACTCTAAGCCCCTGTCACTGGAAATAAACAACATATTCATGAATATGTACATGGAACTATTTCTTTCTCAAAAAGAATAGCAAACTCTACTAATGTTTATATGGTATAATGTGAAATGTATGCAACTCTTGCAGACACCCACAGACACAAGCGATTTCTTCATCACATATCCACTCGCCAGAGCCCTGTGTAAACTTCCCAGGTGAATAGTGGAAAATCAACATAAGTCCACATGGAGGCAGGCTGTGGTAAATGCAAAAAGAGAATTGCTTCTCTCTCTTCAGTGGAGAACCAGCGTAATTGAAAAGGAAGCACGAAAACATTTTAAGTGAAGCAGAATCTTAGTTTCAGATCTTGAAAGCACTTTATGCTTTCATAGAACATGCAGGAAGAAAGAAATACATTAAATATTCTATGAGAACTTCTGAAATACTATGCAAGCAGCACTTGCCCTGCCTCTCCTTTGTACAAGCTATTGCTATCTCTTCCAGGGTATGCTTTCACTTCTTCAACATTTATGTTTCAAGGGAAAAAGAAAAAGATGGGTAGTGAGACATTAACATACCTGAAACGACTTTCTTATTTTTTAGTATTATGCATTTATTTACATTAAATTATTATCCCTAATCAAGAGGTGAAAATAAACTTTGATACATGTTTTAACTGCACAATAATTTTATATAAATGGCTAATAACCATAACCCCACAGTGCTACAGCCCTTGGCGGGCCTTGGCTTACCTACCGACTGCTGGTCTCCCTCCCACACTGTTCCTCCGTCACCTGTTATAGCGTGGAGATCTCAGACCAGTATTGGGGTGACGGGTGATCAGCCCGACGAACCTCCAGCCGTTGTTGTAGGTCTTCTTGACCGGGTTACGCTCACTCACTCGGAGCTTCCCAATTTCCTCATGATGGTGGGTTGCCACCAGCCCTATACGTAGGCCGAATAAATTCCGACCAGAGCCGGATTCGAACCTATGCCGTCCCGCAGCGAAAGATCTCAAGATGAGTGAACGCCTTAATCCGCTCGACTACGAAGGAGGACATAAATGGCTAATACTTTCACTAAGAACCATTTTGTTGATATTACAATTTTTGACTGGAAATATATGTAGTGTGTGTAAAAGTGAATGAATTTAATTTCTTTTCTAGTCATTACCTAGTCATTGTAGTAAATGATGGAGCTAAAGGCAATCTTCCAGATACACAAATATTCTCAAACACAGTCATGGAGCAATTGCAGGGGATGGTAGACACACCATTTTATGTAGCACATGAACTGAATCAGGTAAGTTAAGTAATTTATTTTCTAGTTCAATAAGAAATGTTTTCTATGTGTATAAAATAACTATATATCACTTAAATATATACTGTTACAAATCATATACATATGCTACTCTTATTACATTATTAAACATAAGTACCTACTTGTTTCAGAGGTATACATTTATTAACATTGTGAACCCTTTCAATTCACGTGCTAATAAAAAGGAAACTGCTCCATTTCAGGAAACATTAGAAAACAATCAGATGGTAGTTCTTGGTTCAGGCGGTTCCTCAAGAAGCAGTGTTGGTGTATTTCAAGATCCTCCTCTCAAAACCGATTCTGTTTATCGTGTTGGACTTGCTGTTGTCTTGGAATATGATGGGGCATATGCTGTTGGATATGCAGAGAGTGAACCTTTCTTTACTGGTTGAAAATATGTTCAGTTAAAAAATAATAATGTCTTGCAGTAATACCATAGAATGTAAAAGTATATATCTAAGCTAATCATATATAAGGGTAACATAAACATACATTTCACATATTTCAATTTGTACTTCTCATTTTTAATAAAACATATTTTAGAAGATATACTATTTTATAAGTACCCATATTTTACATTCCAAGGTTGTACATGTTACTAAAGGGTGATTAAAAAAGCACGGCAGTTTTAATATATCAAAATACGAACTTTATTTTCGAAAAATACATGCACCAAGTACAGAAACATGTTAATAAAAACTTCCCATTTCAGGTACGGAAAATTATATCGGGCATATGACCCCCTCTACTTTGCTGGCACGACAAAACTCTCTTCATGAAATTGTTGATAACAGCCTCACAAACTTGCATGTCGATCTCGCCGGTAACTCATCGAATTTCATCCTTCAACTCGCCGATGTTTCTCAACATAATCCCATAGAAAAAATCCCAAGAGGTTAAATCACATGACCTTGAGGTCCATTGCTGGTCACCACGAAGCGAGACGAGCCGATCTGGGAACTTCTCGTGAAGCAATGCAATTGTTTCGCCGGACGTGTGGCAAATCTTGCTGAAACCATAAATGTTCAATGTCCATTGCATCGAAATGAGATCACAAGAAATCTCTGATCATTGTACGGTATTGATCTCGATTAACTGTCACTGCTTGTACTGCTTCATCTTCAAAAAAATAAGGGGCGATGACACGACCTGCCCAAAAGCCACACCAAACCGTCGGTCGGTGTGAATGCATATCCTTTTCATGAACCGGGTATGGATTTTCTGATCCCCAGATACGGCAATTTTGCTTGTTGACAAAACCGTTTAAGTGGAAGTGTGCTTCGTCGCTGAAGATGATTTTCCTCGCAAAGCCGTTGTCTTCTCAGAAACCAGCCAACAAAATCTCGCCTCTTCTGATGATCAGGCACTTTCAGTTCTTGGGTTAACTGAATTTTATAGGGGTGGTAATGGAGATCATGGACAAGAATTCTCCGCAGTAAAGAATATCCTATGCCCAATTGTTGGGAACGGTGATGAACCGATTCCTTTGGACTAACACTCACACTGTCATAAACCAATGCAATGTTTTCAAAAGACCGGCCAGAACACGGACTCCCAGATGTTTTCAAGTTGACTGTTGAACCTGTTTCATTGAACTTTTCCATAAGTCTGAGAACTGTTGATTCATTCGGTGCTTCATCACGCCCGAAATTCGAATGAAGTCGTCGGACAGTTGTAGCACAACTTTCACCATTTTGATAAAACGTTTTCACAATTAGCACACGTTTCTCCATTGTGAAGCGTTCCATGTTCACACACAGACTGAATTCTGACAGTGCACAGTTGACAACAATATGGCAAGCGATTCTCAACCAATGTTTTTTTTTTAAATCGGAAGGTTCACAGAATACAATGTACTACACACCATTGTTGCCAACCACGTAATAACAACAACATGCCGAGCGATTTCAAACCAGCACGCTTTTTAAATCACCCTTTACATTATCACAGATAATAAAATGTTATATGTTGAAAATTGGTAGCTACCAGTCTCCAAAAATGCTTCATTGATTACACTGTATAATGCATGTAAATTTTCTAAAGAAAAATATATAGTTAGTATTGCAAGAGAAGAGTTTCTTATTTTCAATTATTGCTTTCTATTCATATTCTAATTATTTATTCTTTCTTTAACTGAAATTTCAATATTTTTATATAACAGCCTTTAACCTCTGATTTTTAACATTTTCTTCATAAAGTGACTTATAAAGATGGTACAATATGACTTTTTTCTGCTACTGAAAATTAAATTTACTACTCGAATGAATCAATAGGAAATTTAAAATATTCTGTGAAGAACATGAATAGTTAAGTTACTTCCATAATGTGTGTAACAAGATGAGTACAAGAAATGTAGTCTTAGAAAATGCATGTTTAAAACTTTATTTACAAAAACCAGGATATGAGCTTCGGATTCTGCAGGAAATTACAAGCTATTTATAGACATATTTTACAGATAAATCAAAATGCATGTATGAGATTATAACAGCAGAGTACTGATTAATCTAGTCAATCTCTATTGAAATATCTCAGTAGCTGTAGGATATAATGTGCCTGTGTAACTCTTCAAATCTGTCCAATGATACAATTTATGTAGAATATTGTTTGTGTTGTATACCGTTTCCTTCTGTTGTATATGACAATAAAAAATGAAGTTCATTAATTTAGGATATTTAATCAAAAAAAAATTCATTGTACCTGAAGATACTTAGATTTTTCATGATGTTGTAATTCAAATTACATAGAAAACAGATTTTTTTTTTAAAAAAAATAATTTGTTCTGGTTGCTATATATATATTTTTTTAATTAACCATGGTCTAAGGTGCATGCTTTGGTCTACAGAAGTACAACAGCCATGTCAAACTCAAATCGTAAGCATAACAATAGCATCAAAATTCTCTGGGTCGCATCTGGAACCCCAACCCCTTGAAGTCCAAAACTAAGGGATTGGCCTCTAAGGTCAGATTCCAGTGATTTGTCTTGCCAAATCGATATGTTATATGTAGAGTCCCCTCCCCAAGTGCCAAAAATTATCAATCCAAGGTGGGGGCAGGGTGCATGATACCGGAAATCACCTCATCCCCTTTCACAAACCACCCTTCTTAGAGCTAAATGATTTCATGCATGTGTAATCCCAAGCAACCAAAAGTGGTTGGCCCAACCAACCGCACTGAAAATGGTTGGCCCAATGCAAAAACATACCGTTGACCAACTGTAATTTTGGCTGTGGTTAAAACGTTGCGCCAACGTATGGTTTTACGTTGAGCCAATGTATGGTTTTATGTTGGGCCAACATATGGTCTTATGTTGGGCCAACGTATAGTTTTACGTACTGAAAACTAAAGAATGGATAGGTTTATGTTCTGGTATATACATAATATATTGTGAGAAGTTATTTATGAAAACAAGAAAAATATACAGCACTTTCTCAGTCCTTTGGTATCATTGTTTTCAAGGCATCATACCTTCAAGTGGTAGCACAAAAACGTTCTGGAGTTTACTTACTTTTACACCTTTCATTGAATTTAGTCTGCACATAACATTGTTTAACCACCTTCACAATAATATCTGTAAGAATGTTCTTGTTCTACTACAGCAAAAGAGACAAACAGTAAGCAATTCCGAACACATCTTTCATCCACGGCAGCTGTCAAAGGGCTGGTGAGTGACCGCAAGTTAAAAATAGCTTCTACTTTCATTAAAAGTATATTATATTTCCAGTATATGCTGTGACTGTAATATTCGAAAAGAAATACTGTTACATGTTACTTATTTTACATTCTAGAATTTTCAGCATACTCCTGAAAGTTGTCTTAGCATGATTGATTTGTTGATTGATTTGTTGTTTTAAGTTCACTTTATGCACAGTAAGGCTAATCGGGACTGGACCTACAGTTTAAATTGGGATCCGAACCACTTCTGCCTCCACCGGGAATCGAACACTGGACCCCTTGATTACTGTCTTAGCATGAGAAAGTTGTTTTAAAAACTGATTTTGACTCACTTTCTATGGTTGGGCAAACGTTGGCAACCACTGTTGGCCCAATGTAATGCCAACATCAATTTGCCAATCAATGTAAAGCCAACCATTCCCACATAAAAGCTGATGTTAGCCCAATGGTGGTGGTTACTTTGGATTGTAATGAAAAATATTTTAATTATAATCCTTATATTTTTTATTGAAATAAAATAAAATTGAATTTTTTTTTCATGGCGAGTGACACCATTTTACATGTTTGTTTCAAATATAAATTTATTATTACTTTTTAAATGAACCACCTATGGACATTTTTTTTTTAAGAAACTAGCTTCCCATTGTCTGCATTATGTTCTTGTGAGCAGGAAACTCTTAATGAAGACAAGAAATGTTTGTCATTCGTTATTGATTCTTGGCCTATTTTATTTATCTTCATAATGGAGAACAGCTGTTCACAAATATAAGTGTTGTCAAAAATCGCTTACATTCCAGCAACAAAATGGCTTACTCGAAGATACTACTGTAGGATATTTTTGAAAATTTTGGAACACCCACTTCGTAATATTTCCCTTTCAATATTGGCTTGCATGGTAATTCAATAAGCTTCATTTGAAGGTCAGGACTTGTGCACGCAGCATTGAACAAGGAAGTCATCGTGTTTTTTAAAGTCTTGAAACCCATTTTCAAATTAATCAAATATAATTTTTACATTGAAAGAATATTGGCTTAAATCAGGTTCAATCCTCACAAGTTCGAAAATGACTGATATTGAAAAAACTTACACTTTAAAATTATATATACTAGCTTTCGAACCCGAAAAAAACGTTATAATTTCGGAACAAAAATACCTAGGAAAATGAAATTCACAATGCATATACCTTGTTTCATGCTGAATACATGATCGTCACAGCAGGTGTTGCAAGTGTCTTCCCTGGACATCCAGACATGTTTATACACGGCGTTGCATATTGCGAAAAGTCCGATATAGAGTCTGCGGTGTGATCTCATGAATCGCATTATCGATGTTGTTTCGCAACTCTTGCAGTGATCGTGGTATGTTTCTGTAGACACAACCTTTAAGGAAACCCCATAAAAAGAAATCTGAGGATCTTGGCGGCCACAATCGTTTGGAGATGATCCTGTCACCAAAAAAGGACTCAATTTCTGCCATGGATACGTTGGAAGTATGGCATGTCGCTTTGTTTTGTTGGAAATAACGGCGACGCAGTTATTCATCATCCAGCTGATTCACAAATGCACTGAAGATGTGTAAGTAAACTTGTGTATTTACTGTATCTTCAAAGAAGATGGTTCCAATGGGAAATTGCACACCAAACTCCCACTTTCAATGGTCCTTTACGGCATCCAAATTCACATTGAACGGTCTGATACGATCCCGATATCCAATATTTCTTTACAATGAACATGCGTTCTGGTGCAATGTACCGATCCATCCTCGAGATGCAGGGACTCTTGCATCACACTAACCCACACGCACCACTTCCCCTGGCGCTACCTATCGTCTTTGTTTTGGCACGTGCATTTATGTTCAACCCTGCCTCGTGTTCAGCATGAAACAAGGTACGTGTATTGTGAATTTCATTTTCCTATGTATGTTTGTTCCGAAATTATAACTTTTTTTGGGTTCGAAAGCTAGTGGGACACCCGTTATATATATATATATATATATATACACACACACACACACCCACACACACCCACCCACGCACACACACACACACCATTTGTTCCCCGAAATCGGAAATCTGCCAACGCGCACACACACACACACACACCATCACACCACACACACACACACCATCACACACACACCATCACACCACACACACACACACCATCACACACACAGAGTGATACAGAATTTGTATTACACACTTCTAGGTGTCTAGAGGGGACTTTGTAGATCAGGTTTTGATAAGGAAACCCATGTCCGGAAACGTACTGTTTTGGTACTACACAGATGACAAGATCACATAATTTCACATATATAAGAGGGCTTTATATGGTTCAGGTGAGTTTCGTTCGGAAATGTCAAAAATATCCCATTGGGTTACATTTGTGAGCAAACAGTATGAAAAAGAGACATGATAAATAATGTTGCACATCAAAATAACTAGAGTTATGTAATATATGTACTCACCACCTAGTTGCCCACATGAAAAGCCTCAAAGCACGGGTACACACATAGTGCAACTTTGCATGCCTTGCACTCATGGAATGTTTTCTTATCTTTTTTTTTTGCTGGTAACAAACCTTGCACCTTCTGCATGTCGTAGTCAATATAGGCCAATGCCTGTTAGCCGAAGCTTCTCTTCTGACCATCTCGAGAGGTGGTGGGAGATTGGCATCGGCACCAGGCAAAGGCCTAGAAGGACCAGCCTTCTCCGCCTTCCCCCGTTTAGCCAGCTCCTCGATCAAACTTATCCGGAAATGACGATGTCAGTGATTTCGGGAGAAGTGTTTCAGGAAGATGTGAGAATTCAGGATGGACTGGTTTACAAGGTAGAAAAAGAGTTTGTTAGTCCACTTGATTGTCCGTCTGCCAGTCGGATAGGTACATGTCATCCTGTCAGCTTTGTCCACGTAACCCGTATGTCTATTATAGTTAAGAATAATTTCGGGTTTCAATGGGTTACCATGGGTGTCAAGAAAGTTCCCTTGCGCGGGGGGGTCTGTGGTAATTCGTCAGCACAAGGACGTCTCGTTTGTCACGCCACCGTACAGCTGTCAAGTCTCCCTTCGTACGTACGTCCAGGTCACCACGTTTTGTCTTGCTTGTCTTGAAGTCAATGAGCATGGAACGCCGATTCTTATTGACAGTCCCACAACATTGCACGTGCTTTGTTCTGAGATCATCAAAACGATTGGGGGAGGTTAAGGAATTGTCCATACACAATTTATGGCCAATTCCTTGAACTCTCCTACTTAGTTTGATGACCAGGGCATGGCTGGATGTCACAGTTCCAGTCTGTCTTACTCTATCCTTTCCAAGATAAACGAGAATATCAAACATATATCCCAAAGAGTCACAGAGCAAGTATAGCTTGATGCCAAATCGCTTGTGCTTCTTTGGAATATATTGTTTGAACAACACTTTACCCTTGTAAAGAACAATAGCCTTGTCAATGGCTACGTGTTCAGTGGGATGGTGCAAGTCAGCGAAGAGTTTTCAGAAAGATCAGAAGTTTTGGGACCTGGTCGGCCAGTGAAAGGGAAAGCAGTTGGACTTGGAAGATGAGCGGATCGTGAGCCCCAGGTTGACGAAGTTGAAGTCGAGCTGATGATGTTGATGGAACAGGAGCCTCATCTTCATCCGAAGAAGAATTGGATGCACTTTCCCAATCAACATCATGAGCTCCTACAGCATCTCTGTACCACTGAAGTCGGTAACTCTATTTCGTGACAAAGAAATGTTTCTGAATGAATTAACATTACCAAGGCACAAAATGCTATTTTTCACTGTTCACTTCACAACAAAAATAGGCAATCTCCAATTTCACTTCGAAAATATACATTCCTTTTCTATAGTCCTTTTCTTACTCCCACAAGGCTTAGGCAGTAGTACATCTCCTATGTGTGCCAAACAGTAAGCGACAGGGTTTCCAGAAACTGACTTTTCTTCAAGTCAAACCTTTCACAATGAAGAAACTCACTCATTAGCAACAGAAAGTATGCACCAGCCAGCAAGTACTTAAAGACTAACATGTCAATCAGTTTGCAAAACACCTCAACTTCTCCTTAATAGAATGCAAGAATGTACGTACCTGTTTGTAGAAAATAGGTCAATCTGGTGAAGTTCGGATGAGTTGAGGCTTGTTTTATGAGATAAGGAAAAGTGTACTGACAGATCGTCTTATATGTATGAATTGTACTACAAGGGCAAAGCGGGGCCGCTTCAAGAGACACTGCAGGCCGCATGCAGACCAAAATAGAAGAAAATGGTATTGAAAGCATCTTATACCATTTCTTTACTATGTATCAAACACAATTTAAAATCATGAGTGTCCATTAATGGTGCAGTCATCAAAGATTTCCCTGCCAAAAAGTATGAGTCCTTCTGGATGAAGGACAGCATTCTGCAACTGACCAACGTCACCGAGCTGTTTTCAATTTAATAGTTGGCTGGAGTTTAGCATGAAAGTAGTTCCCTGGCCCGCTGCGATACAGACACACCAAGCGACATATCAGGGAACTAGGAATTCTTCTCGGCTATCCTAATCCAGAGGCCAGCCAGAGGACTTTCCTCCCTTCACCACCCCCTCCCCTCCTCCGTGACTCCCGCAGTGAGGTTTCCAGGAAAAGAGCACCCACCTGTTTCTTTTCATTCTGGTTTCGGAGGCTAAAATTTCTCCACTGGCAAAGCAATTCAGTGCTTGCTGGCTGGCTCTTGCATGGAGCGAGAAGAGTGGCAGGCTCCCGAGACGGAACCTTCATCACTGAAGTTTTGATTGAATAAATTTATTTGATTACACTGGCTACTATAATTATGTTGAATTTTCTTGTTGATGTTGAAATTATCAATTGAGAGTAAAGATGGAGGTAGAGAATATCAGTTGAAAGAAACTAACAACGAGGATGTAGGGATAAATAATTGAAAGTACGCTGTGGCTGAATAGTTTTTCTGAATGAAAAATACAGCACAGTGGTCAGGGAGACGGAGGGATTTGCCACTCCTAAGGGCTGCAAGTCCAGGGCGAAGCCCAAAAATGAGACACTGAAGGGGCAAAGACCATCGATTAAAAATCTTTATTATTGTGATGATGATGATGATAATAATAATAGCAACAAGAACAACAACCTGTGGAGTGTGGCGTAACAGCCCATGAGTACCTTACCTACCGACTGCCAGCCTCACTCCCACATGCCTCAGCAGAGGTCATCCAACCAGTTATGTGGTGACGCGTGGTCAGAACGGCGAACCCCCGTCTTTGCTGAAGGTTTCCTTGAACAGGTTACTCTACTCATTCGTAGCTCCCCAATTTCATCACGATGGTGGGTGGCCACCGTTCCCATACACAGGCCGAAAACACAGGCGAAAAGTTGTTCCGCTTTCCCCAGGGGACCCGTACATAGACCTCACGGCCACGGTGCGGGACAATATTCTGATAAAATAATATGCCAAGTCGTCTTACTTGTTTATTTCAAGAAATAAGGAAGTGTGGAGTTTCAGGTGTTTAAATAACTTCTTATATCATAACCTAATTTTCACTACTGTATCTTAACCGGAGTGGATGTCTGAATGGCAGACTGCAAAGGAAGCCAAGCGAGATCAGGTAATGGTGCTCGACTATAAACAACTGTTTCTGATTTTGAATGCTGTTGAAAGTCAAGTGGACGGATACGGACGGTTGAACTCAACTACCTTGTTTCGCAGTTCGCGGCCAGTGTGGCTACCGCAATGTAGTGAAGGTAGTGCAATTTCAATAATTTTTAAACGATTTACACTTGACAGAAACAAAGTATGAAGTGAATTTGGCTGGTGACTATTTAAAACGTATTCGTGATAAACATTTAATTGTGATCTTCGCAAATTTTGAGATTGCTCTCAGAATGTTTGTATTTTACAATGAAATGCCAGTGCAGAGCGGTCGTTGAATAGCATACTTTCTAGTTTGTCATCCTTCACCAGGAATGCCTATGTCCTGCAATAAATTGACTTTGAGTCTCTCGTTCATCAGTTTGCTTTCATAAAGGCCAGAAGGTAACAGTTTTAGGCGAGTGTTCTCTTGTTATATCAAAATGTATTGTTTTATCAAAGTTTAATGGATAATTTTTAATCAGATGTGTCTACACTTTAAAGTTTACAAGTATTATTAATACAGAGCATGAAATTAGTAGAACTGAAGTACCATAACAAAACTGATAATAATAATAATAATAATTATTATTATTATTATTATTATTATTATAACTATAATAATAATAATTGTAATAATAAATGTCGGCAGGGCCCAAAAAAAGCATAGCCTAGGTGCCAAAATTTGATAAATCCAGCGGTAACGAGGCAGAAGCATGCGCGTCGCTAATTTTTTGGAAGGGGCCGTTTTTTATACAAAATCGATATATAATAATAATAATAAGGCAAAAGTTAGTAACAATTATTATTTCAACTATTAACGAATAGAGTCCCGATAATAATTAGAAATGGACCGGAGAGAGACTACCTGGAATTTAAAAAAAGGAAAAGAGGATATGCGTAATGACATATGGAAAAACTGAAAAGGAGAAAGACGGACAAAACAATGTAACAAAATATACAGTAGTAACAAAGATGTCAGGAAACAATAGTTTAATGTTGAACTTACACTCTGATGAAGTAGTTTTTTCTTTGTTATGATCTGAATTAAGTCCCTTTGCACAGTTGTCATCGATGGAGTTCACAGAAGTTTTAATTGGCCAAGGTTGATTGATTTTGTTTATTTTACTTCGCCTTTCTGCCACTCTTGGCTAATGATGATATGATGAAATTGATGAAGAGACGCTCACAGACGACGCGTTTGCCCAAACCGGGATTCGAACCCGGGACCACTGGTGTCGTAGCGAAATGAGATAACCACTGCCACGGAGGCCGGCTAATCGACCAAGGCTGAGGACAAACTCTCAGGGGTGACATGTATCCCGTGTTGAAACATATGACCTGTTGCACTAAACAAGTTCCTCCATCACATTATTTGTTCTCTCCCATTGTGATTTTTCCCAATGTTCATTGGTTGATTATAAAGTGAAATTTCAGTCCAACTAATGATAGTATGATCTTCAAGATCAGCACTATACGTTACAAAGTACTCTTAAAAAATCCCCAGTGAATTGGTCAAAATAAATTGACAGAATTTCGAGGAGAGACCGAGCCGCTGTGTGCCCACACCTGGCTACGCCAATATACGTAAGTAAACCCGTGGCGCAACAGCCCTTGAAGGCCAGGGCCTACCTACCGACTGCCAATCTCACTCACACTCCAACCAGTTACGGGGTGGCGTGTGGTCAGCACGACGAACTCCCAGTCTTTGTTGAAGGTTTCCGTAACCGGGTTACGCTAGTCATTCGTAGTGCCCCAATTTCCTCGGCCGATCCTATAGACTGGCCGAAATATGAAATATCAGGAGACAAATTGTTACGCTTCTCCCAGAAGACTCGAACCGGCACGCGTCCCGTAGCAGGAGACCAAAGCATTTTGCCCGCACGGTCACGATGCAGGACAGCAGGCCCGTAGGCAGAATTTTATTTCAGAGGGGCGGGGATGATGCTCATCCCTTCAGCAGATGACAACTAAGGGCGAAAAAGTGAGAACCCCTGAAGATGAGTTTTTGTTACCTAATATTGATTTTGCACCGCCAACCCCATGCCGGTCATTTGAGTATCTTGAGTTTGGGTTTGTTTTAAGTGACTGGACCTACATTTATAGTGGGATTGAACTATTGGGCGTCCACCAGGTACCAAACTCGGGACCTTTTGACATTACGAGGGTCACCTTTACCATTCCGCTATAGGGGAGGCAAAATATATCTGGAACTAAGAGGACATTTTGAATTGATGTAGAACGTAAGAGGCAGGGTTCGCACGGAAGAGGAAAAAGCTTCTCTCCCCTTTCCTAACCTGTACACCTCTAATTTAATTCTCAAGCAAGCCAAGAATTTCGTCCTTCTATATTTCATATCACTTTCGTTATTGTTAATGAAGAATTCGAAATAATAATTTGTCTTTAAATCTCAAGTTAGCAAGTTAGCCAAAATTATGTTTTTATACTAAATTTTACATTAATTGAAGATTTGCAAAGGCACAGTAAACCTTTTCATGATCGTTCCACTCGAAAAACATATGTTTCTGTAAGAGTCATATCACGTTTATGCTTGGAAGTAGTGATGTTTTATGAACCACACACACGTAAGCAACACCAATAGTATTGTAATTTGGAGAAAATGTGATTTGCGAGCGGTACAAGCATGGGAATTTAACGAACTTTCCTTGCGAAACCTACTTGCCCCGTTGACTCGCAAAGTATAACATGTGAGGTAAAACTCTTGAAATGTAAAAAGAGGAAGCGCTGCTCCCCTCTCCGCCTTTTCTAAATTTTATTCAAATCGAACGTGGTAAGCAGACACGTATCTAGAAATATATTTCGGAGGAGTCTTAACCTAATATCTCAAAATAATAATATTAATAATGTTAAATTAAAATAAGTATAATTATATTAAATTAATTAAAATATTCAAATTAATTAATATATTTTTATTACATGAATAGGCAAAAAGGCGGTATATTGACAGTGATATATCATCACGTATTGATTAGGTAGGTAGCTTACGAGTAGTTAAGGTCGACAAAATTTGTAAAAAAAAAAAATAGAAACTGCCCTGGCAAGGAAATTAATGTCAAATAGATAAAGAATATAATATTTAATGAGTATCAGAGAAGGATGTTAGATCCAGTTGACGAAAGTAAAATTCCTGGTAATATTTTATGCATGTTATGCAAGTAAATGCTTCCATACATCTTCTTTGGTACGAGTACTGTCATTCAAAGTCGTATGACCCCAATATAATCCTTGCTTTCCAATAAGTTTGCAGAAATAAATAACCCTCGATTAAACAACCATATTTTCATTATTTATTTGAGTTAATTTATGTTCTCATTATTTTCATTATTTAATTGTTGTACTTGGTAAGTCTTTCGGGGGGAGGTCCGGACTCCTGGACGTATGTCCTTGGCGATAGATGTCGAGATAAAAGTTACTGTGTCACTGGTTCTAATTTACGGTAAATATGCTCTGCTTCTCTACACTCAAACATACACAAACGGATGGTTTTCATGCTTTCCCGGTTTCTTTCCGGGGAAAGAGGCAATAATTCAAGCAGTGACAGACAACTACGGGAGCTTCTGTCGAGGAAACGGAATCCAGCTGTGCAGAGGATTCAAACACCGGCGCGAACTAGCCCTCCCCGTCAGCCTGAGGCAATTTTCCAACAGAGGCATCTAGTGGCCAAGTGGCGAACTAAGCTCGCTGCCGCGGCCGTATCTTTCGCCATTGATAATACATGATATTTTTAAACAATCATTTTGGGCTGTGCAAGTGACTTTTGAAAGAAAAGCTCTCCCTAGCTTAGTCATAAAAGGATTGAGCATTACGTTAGTATGAATCATAATGGCCATTTTCGTTGGTGCTACCCACAAATCGTATAACCATTCTGTGCTTATTTAAGTATTTCCTTATGGGGAATTGAAAAAAAATGCAATTTGTGCACATTTATCAAATTGAAATTTCATAAATGTGTATTGTACTCAAAGTTTCATAAAGTAAGTTCACATCTACTTCGTGTTTTCCGGCAAATGTTTGTCCTTAAACGTTATATTCAACAAAAAGCAAAAAAGCCCATGTTAAATTTTAGCGCTTTCCACAGCGACCTTCGCCTAACTCCACCGCCCTCTTAAGTTTCCATTGCATAGTGCTGATATTTTACATGCATTAAAGTGATCGCAAGAAACTTGTAGGTAGGTAGATGGACTTTAATTTTGAACTTGGCAATAGAAGTTGGGTCAAATTTTCTGTGTTATTAGGTAGATAGCTCTTTTTATGTATGAGTTTGGGTTTTCTTAGAATGTAAATATACGCGTACGTAGTAGTAGCCTATGTGTTTCTAAATTACGTGTAAATGTTATCATAACATTATACTGTTATCATATACAGTACAACATCATGGAATTTTGCATGTAATAATAATATGAAAGACATACTGCAAAATGTACAGAAAAGATTTGTCTCATTTCTAAATTTTAAATTCAGACTTTTTTTATTTTTTATTATGAATGTTATAAGTTGTTAGACAAACTTAACATCTCGTGTCTCTTTGAAAGAAGAAATATCAACGATTACAATTACATTTCCAAATTAATTAATGGAAAACTTGATGTTATATATTTATTATCTAAAATTAAATTAAAGACACGTCATTATGTATTCCGAAACAACTGCTCTGCAATTTCTGTCACTTCTTATTTTAGACATAATAGGTATTTTAATTTTATTATTTACCAATACGGTCATAATCCACTGGAGCCTAGTAACCTTTTATTGTGATATTAACATTTTTAATTTTACTTTTAACTGTTTTTTAACATATGTGATTGCATTGTACTTTTCAAATTTGTATATTTCTTTATTTTAACGAAACTGGTCTTCTCACTATATTTTTCATGTAGTACATATTTTATTTTATTTTTATTTTTAATTGTAATATTATGTATATGTCATATGTCATCACAAACTTTTGTATGAGGCATGTACGCTGTTTTTCAGCAGTAAAATCAAATAAATCAAATAAGATTTAATGAGCAAGGCTAGAACCAATGTTCTAAGCTTCAGATCCGCAAGGCAGTTATGAGTTATGATCCACCCGTAAGTTCGCATTCTGCAAGAAAAGTAATTTCAGGTAATTTGTATCTTCGAACGAGAGTCATTTCAACTATTTATTTCTTTTAGTATGTATAATATGATTATCGTGATTGATTAGGGTTACCAGACGTCCTTTTAACTGGACATGTCCTCTTTTATTCGGGTCCTAAAATTGGTCCGAGCGTGTTTTTAGGAAAATGGGCAAATGTCCTCCTTTTGGGGGTAGACAACTGCTTCAACTTCAAGATTCGTAACAAAATTTTATATTTCTAATAGTTGTTAATTTTGTTTCCGTTTTTAATTTCAAGGTAACGAAATACAACCCTCCCAGTTGCAAGCGCAAAGACAATAAACTTTTCTTCCAACGAAGAATGAATATAGTTTATGCAGTTCATTATTATTCTCCATTCCCGTGTTTTTTCATATCTTTTATGTCCAAATATTTTCTTGAGTTCTTTTTTTTTTTTAAAAAAAAACTCTCAATTTAAGTTCTTCTTTTAAACTTAGAGACCAAGATTCACAACTTTATAATACTACTGGAATAGTAAATAATTATTAGAATATTCAGACATTTGCCTGTAATGTTGCCCATTATTAGTTATACAGAAACAGTGTAAAATTATGTTATTATAGTAGTTAATGATGGCGGCAATAATCAAAATCTTACGTTATTTAATCGTGGGAAGGCTATACCAGGCGCTCCAGGTATTAATGGTACTAGTCAATTTCCGAACCCCCAATTAAAGTAGGTATAACTATAAAGAAAATTATAATAAATGCATGTGCAGCTTCGATTACATTAGAGATTTGGTCATCTCCAATTAGGCTTCCTGGCTGTCCTAATTCTATCCGAATTAGGATAGTTAATGATGTTCCAACTATTCCTGATCATACTCCGAAAATTAAATATATTGTACCAATATATTTATGGTTCGTAGAAAATAATCATCGTTTCAAAAATGAGATGACTGAATATAACAGGTGGTAAACTGTAAATTTATTTATGAGTTATTTTTAACTCTCTCATTAATTTTGGCTTTATAGTTAATATATAACAGTAGGGAACACAAAATTTGTGTTCGAAGTGCTGTATCTAAAAATGTCCTCTTCTTAAAGTTTGTCATCTGGTAACCCTTTGATTGATTTAGTTTATTTTATTCCTCTTCTCTTCCACTTTTGGCTAATCGCGAAGATGAAGATGAGTGATGATACGATGAAATTGATAAAGTTACACTCAGAAATAACACCCATGCCCAACCCGGGACCTCAATAGTAGCGCGCTGCGATAACCACTCCGCCACTAGATCAGTAAGCTGATTATCTAGTGAGGCTTTAGTTGAATTAGTTCTATATTAGTTTTAATATCACTTTCTTAAACTACAAGGCATATATTACAATCTTCACAAGATACCGATGACACACTTTTTATTTTTTCTCGTTCTTTCCTCTTGACAACCACGTGACTTCGCGACAACTAGTCCCCTAGAATATTTGAACAGCTCGTACATATCTGTATATCTACGAGTAATTACCTTGCGACCAATAAACAGGACGGAATTGATTGAATATGTCATGTTTTTCAACTAGACTACATGTTTATGTTCTTTATCACCAAGCGCGAGCTTCACCATTGATTTGCCAAGAAGTATTTTGTCAACGAACGTGAAGTTTGGTACAAGAATCAAACTTCGTGCACCCTTTCTTCCGACTTGTAGTACCTTCTGCTTGTTGATTTGCTTCAGAGCAGCCTGCGATTTGCCAGTGCAATTGAAAAGTGTATTTTATCTCTTCGACTTTACATTGAAGTTGCACTCTTTGTAGTACGTATGTTCTGTAACAGAAGAAAAGGATCACAGCATTTTCAGTGAAGAAAATTGTTTTATACTTTGGAGGATATTTTGTAGAATTAACTTCTCTGTGTATCAAGCTATCTTAGAAATATTTGACATGGTTAAATTATGGGTATGTAGAAACTTCTTAATATTTGACATGGTTAAATTATGGGTACGTAGAAACTTCTTTATAGTTTTTTGGGAGGGAAGCAGAAAAGAACACGACATTATGGTTACATGCAGATGGGGCAAAGGACAAAATGGCCAGAAGGGTGCCCAGGTAAACATTTGAGGGATGTTGTTAAGATCATACTGAACACAATCGCGTATACTACATGCAGTAGCGGGAATTGAGTGCCAAACTAGGAGAGAGGACGCAAGGATAGTTTACTCTCTCTTGGTAGACAAGCCTTAAGAGGCCACAGTGCGGGGGCAAAAGTGGCATAAAGTAAGGGTAAAGTTCCCCGTGTCATGAAGGCACATTTTAGGGGATGTGGTGGTAGAACCCCACACATTCTCGATCTCGGCAATTTTGGAGGTGATGTAATCAGCACCATGCTCCGACCGCCTTCCCCCCAGAATTGTTCCTCCAGGTAACCATTCATTTGAGGCTATGCGATACCCAGAGCCACTTTATGCAGGGACAAGAACGGAAAAATTCCGACCATAGACCACCCACCTCGGAAATCATACCTGGGTCTCCCGCGTAGCAGTCAGACGCCCTACCAACTACAGCATCGCACCGTTCAAAAAATGGAGGGAGGAAACTGCTCCCTCCTCCCACGTCCCCACTATTTTGAAAGAGAGAGAAAAAGAGAGAGAGAGTACTTTTAGAGGCATTAGTCAGAACTTCGCGGCTTACTGGCTATAACAGCGCGCTACGGCAACGAGGCCCCAGATTCGAATCCTGTGTAAGACAGGAATGGTTGTATTTGTCTGAATTTCCAGAATGAAGAAGTAAAGAATTAAATATAAGTGATATGAAAAGATGTTAAAGAAAATAAGAGAGGAAACTACCGCTTAGGAGTTTTCTTCTAAAAAATGACGATTGGGAGTCTGACTGCCTCGTGCGGAACCCAGGTTCGATTTCCAATGTGAGCGATTACAGATATAATTTTTTGGTAGCAATTTTCATTAGGTAGTAAGTATTTGAAGATATCAATAGTATGAACTTATTCTTCGTTTAAGGCAAGAATTATTTAATTATGTAGATATGGACGTAATTAATCCATGGCAATTTTGGTGCCAGTTCAACTTGGTGCAAGCAACATACATCTTACTGCAAAGAAACAAATTAATTGTCTGTTGAATTGATTGTTCTTTATCACGTTTCTTATATACAAGCAATGTTACATGGAAAAGTTATGTGCAACACCTCGTAAGTAGCGAACATGCTTCTCTTGTTATAAGCAGGTAGAAGTGTTTCAAGTCTAACACAAGAGTCTTTCTACTCCTTTCTTGGCTGCTTTAGTTGTTAATAGCTAGTTTCGTTCAGTTCTACTTCTGGACACAGGGCTTCTAGGAACAGCCAAATCCAAGATGGTCAGCGGTAATATGAGAGTGAAATCCCCGTTACCAGCCATCCCCAGTTTTATTTGTTTTTCCATCTCCATTTAGGACAGGTTCGTAGTATTTAGGACAGGTTCGTAGTATTTAGGACAGGTTCGTAGTAGGGATGGTCAGATCTGGATCCTAGCGGATCCGAAATCCGGATCCGGTTGGTTCCGGATCCAGAACTTTCGGATCCGGATCCGTTTTCCCATCCCACATGCGCTTCTTTGGAAAGTAAGAATGTGTTTAAACATATTGTTACCTGTTAATATACATATTTATATATATATAATATACATACATACACACACATATATATAGTGTGTGTGTGCGCGTGCGCTATTTATAATTAATTAATACACTTACAAGGGAGGGCTAAGTCTCCCCCTCCGATTTCCATGAAACTTGGCAGGTGTATAGAGTGGCCCAAAGGAAGAAATAGGATACGTGTTTTTGTATTTCAGCTAAAAAAAAAACTTTTATTTTATCTAAAGTTTCAGATACAGTACTGAATGAAGGGGCAAAAACCCCTTCAAAGGTCAAGATGAAGACAAATTGAAGTGGGGATCTGACCCCGAAACCACGTAAATATGGCATAGGAAGAAACAGGGGGCATAGAGCCTCTCTATACACCTGCCAAATTTCATGGAAATCGGAGGGGGACACAGGGGTCACATGATCCCTACGTCAATTTGTCCTCATATTGACATTTGAGGCGGCGAAACAAAAAAAAACACGTATTTCTTCTTTTGGCCCCTCTATACACCTGCGAAGTTTCATGAAAATCGGAGGGGTACACAGGGATCAGATCCTTACTTCAATTTGTCCTCATCTCGACATTTGAGGGGATTTTTCACCCTAAAACAGTTTTTAGCTGAAACAGAAAAACACGTATTTCTTCCTTTGGGCCCTTCTATACACCTGCCACGTTTCATGGAAATCAGAGGGGAACACAGGGGTCAGATCCCCACTTCAATTTGTCCTCATCTTGACATTTTAGGGGAGGTTGCCCCCTAGAACAGATTTTTAGCCGAAACAAAAAAACACGCATTTCTTCCATTGGGCCCCACTATACACCTGCTTAGTTTCATGGAAATCGTAGGGGAACACTTAGATAACCTCCCTTGTTAGTCTTACACTTTGTAATTATATAACAATGCATATATTATAATGTTTTATTTTAATTTTTAAAACTGTAACTGTAGAACAATTGTATAATTTTTGTATAACATTTCTATCTGGTTAAATGTGTTAAAAGGTTTCATCCTGGAATGGAATGTCTCACATTTATGTGTGTTTCCATTTCCAATACATTCGAATGAATACATATTCGTTTCAATGGCATTTACAAAATCACCTCCGACATTTTATGTTAAACAAGTAAGATTATTTTTGTGCACGAGTGTGTTAGCCGATGCGTAGCAAAGTATTTTAGGAATAATAACACTTGAAAAAAATATTGTAGGACTAACTAATGAAAAATTTCTTTGTAATCGAAGATCATAATACCTTTTAAGGTGTGGTAATATTATAATGGGATTGAGATCCGAAACTTTCGGACCCGGATCCGGATCCAGACCCGTTTGGCCATCCCTAGTTCGTAGTGGTTCCAAAGTTCGACAGAGGACTTCCACCGCTTCGCTGCGGAGATCCTACGTAGTTGTCTTCGAAATAATCCACAACTGGTGGAAGATCGTTATTTGACTGCAAAGTTCTTCAAAAGCTTCCGATACATCCACTTCTGGTACCAATACTAAACTTGAGTATCATAAGGCATTTGAGAATGTTGCGCCGTTTGCATATCTCATCTGCAACCCTTCCGACTGCACTCGGCGATATACGCATTGTGCCAAGTGGAAAGAACAAAACTACATTTGTAGTCCTTGGAAGATTTGGCGGAAAGGGTTTGAGGCTGCTTACAACAAACTCGTAAAGCCTTTAATTTTGCAAAAATGTTGCCTATGTTCGTTCTGTTTATTTGCCATCAACACGTAAAACGCTAGAAGTAGAGAGTTCTCTATCTGCACATGGATTGCTCATAAAATCAACTAGATGCAACCTTAAATGTCCCATCTGCAAACCATCCCGAAGAATTCTTGATAAGTTCTAGACTGGTTTAGTTCCAAATAGAAGAATCATCATTAGTCTTCTCTTAGCCAGAATCGTAATTAGAAACTGCTGTCCTGTTTTTTATATTCTGTATTCTTATCTCATCTCCGTTTGAGAAAGGTTAGTAGGCAGTCAATATACTGTTACAGACTGCTGCATCTTCCTGCGTAGTGTTCTTTTATTGGTTCAATAGGTGACAGATAATATCCCACCTCAGTTTCAGCACGCTCCAAAGATCTTCCCAAAAGTTGTTGATTGCTTTCTTGCGTTTTTCGTTTTTGCCTTCATTTCACTGTACAGTAATCCTGGGTTTTGTCCCAAACTTTGGTAGGAACAGAAAATATCTATCAAATACTACATGAGATCTAGCGCTCTAAAACTTTGGCCTACAGCTACAAAGCACAAACTTACAACAATAGGGAATTTACTTAATTGGAAAGCATTAAATACTACTTTTATTTAGAACATAAGTTGTATAATAATATAGTATAGTAAGTGGGAATTTACCTTAATTGATTCGATTTGTATTTTCATATATTTACAGGAACAACCAAGATGATTGCATTTGTGTTTTTCTCCCTTTCGTTTTCAAGATGGTTTTCTGATGGAAACATACATGAAATTGATGAGGATAGACTCAGTGGTGATATGCTGCAACTCCATCCTACGTTGTTTCATATATTACGAAATCAATTTTCAGACGTTAAACTTATATGTGTATCGTTAATAAAATCAAATAATGATATAGTTGGCAGAATTCTTCGTGAAATGCATAAAATGATGATGCCTTTTCTATATAGAATGATGAGACAAACACCACAAATGAACAGAAAAATTGACAAAAATCCTGCGAAATTACACTCCATCATAAAATGTGGTGGATTCATTTCATTGGTTGAAGACAAAGACGAGTTAAAGGAAACTCTGATAGAACAGAAGACATATCCTGATTGGAATGTGCGGGTTAATTTTCTGATCATTTGCACATCAAGTATATCGGTCGACGAACAGAGACAACTGGCACTCATAGCGTGGGAATTTAAAATTTTAAACATAGCAGTTCTTTCTTTTGGAAGTAGTTGTTCTATGAAGAAGGAAAATCCTCAGTCAGTGCCAACTAGACTTATAACTTACAATCCTTTTCGTGAAATGTACCACTGTGTGATTATTCAAGACGGTAGTCATAGCTTGGATGACATGTTTGAGGACAAATGTTCAAATTTTTATGGCAACCGAATTGTTACGTCTCACTATACCTTCTTACCTTTCTCCGACACAAAAATAATTAACAATTCTGATGTTAAATACTTCGGCATAAGTGGGAAAACCTTTGAAACTCTGGCTAAGTACATGAACTTTACGCCTCACCACTTAATACAGTACCAGGAGGTTAACGTTGGAAGGCGATTTGAAAATGGATCTTGGGATGGTATGTTGGGAGACATCCAAAGTGGAAGGGCTGATATGAGTGTTAATGCATTGTTTCATACGATGGTATGGGATGAAGTCGCCGATTTTGCATCCACGCTTGATGTTGATAAGTTTTCCTTTGTCGTTCCAAAAATTGAACCTGCACCGATATGGACTGCCATATTTAGGGCGTTTAGGAAACTTACCTGGGTGGCTACACTTACCATATTTTCTGCTTGCGGCGTTTTCTTGTGGTTGCATCATGTGGTTGAGAAACTAGAGCAAGCTCAAAGTGCATCTAGTTCTTTACTTTACGTATTTTCAATGTTTGTCTCGCAGTCCGTGAAACAACCGGACACGGCTTTAAGGAGGTTCGTTGCTTCCTCGATCTTAATATTTGTATTAATTATGAGCAACTTATACCAGGCATCTTTCTTCAAAATGTTCAGTGTTCAGAGTAAACATACTCAAATGGATACATTCAAGGATGTTGATGAATCCATGATGAAGTCTATTGTTATTGTGAAAGCTGCAAAACATTTTCTAAATAACCCTGATAATCCACATCTATACAGCATATACAAAAGAACGACTGTGTCAAAGCATGCTCGTTACTCGACGATCTTTGACGAAATTGCAAAGCAGAGGAATGTAGTATCCTGCGCAAGTCGGAGTGTAACGGAATATGAATTTGGATCATCCAGGTATTCATCTCTTCATATCGTTAGCGAACCCATAAGGGTGTTCAAACATTCATTTCCTGTTGGGAAACAATTTCCTTGCTTACATAAGATAAATGATATTATAGATCACCTGGTGGCAGCGGGATTTACCACAAAGTGGTACCAAGAAACTGTCCAAGGTTCCAGAACTGTACAGCGTTCTGCACCATCTTCTCTGTCGTTGATCCATCTACAGGGTTCGTTCTATCTTCTTGTAGGAGGTTTCGTATTCTCGACTGCTGTATTTTGTTTGGAATGCTCTTGAAAACATAAGATGCAGCTTGCAGCAGTATACGTCAGACGTGTGCATTGTTTCCCCTTTTCATTTTTTTTTTTTTTTTTTTTGTTAAAAAGTGATACATTTCTGTATTGCGGCGTTTAATGGCTGAAGGCACCTAAAAGTCAAACTCACTTTCACGTAGTAATAGCTTCACTGGCAGTACAGAATCGAATTTACTTTGCATGCGAGCTAGTTTGCTTTTCTAGTTATATTCAAATTCTTTGAGCGGGTTTAGAATTTAAGGATGTTTTCCAATACAACACATCGCAGTCGGCGGTTTGATCACAAATTCACCCCATTTGTAAGCAATAAAATGAGTTTTCGCATTTTTGCAAATACCTAGGTATAAAAGACGTGAAGAAAGAAGGAGGTATTCTTACATGCTATATTTGTGTTCAATTAATTTTACAGACGTTTCAACGGAGTTGTCCCAACAACCTACCTTTCGGAACGCCCTTGACGAGTTTACAATTATGAGTCCAAATTATTACTATGCTACGAATACAAGTACCATTAATATCACTCATAATATCCAAATGGAAAACATGAATATTTTATGACCAAAATGAACTAAATCAATATGCTACACAAGCATAATTTTACAGCATACGAACTCTTGAAGAAGATCTTAAATCGATAATGATTAAATTCTGTTTACAATGTGGCCAGTTATTGGGAATAATGGAGCAATCTACACTTTACCAATATGATCTTTTGTTGGCTTGTACGTCTTTATAAAGCTCACGATTTCAAAGAATCGTAAACAAATTGCAATCTAAAATTGGTAAACTGTCAATTCAGTCATGTTTATTATTCGGAAATATTCTATCATTCAAGTACGTATTTTTGCTTTGGACTGAGGACATTTCTGATCAGACTCATTCATTAAGTTGAATAATAACATTTTCCAGTGTTCTTCGTACATTACTAGGAAAACCTTTACACGAAACGAACATAAAACATTTAAAGGAACTTGGATCAGGGAGAATTGTACGTACGTTAAGAGGTAAAAAAATTAACAAATTGATTAATTTTAAATACTTGCTTAGGTATATATATATTACTTTACGTAATATAGAATAATATAATAGAAGATATTATTTCAAGGCAAATGTATTTTACCAATAAAAAATGTAAATGTTTTGAATATTTGATATTATGATCAACATGGTTTTGTTTGCTTCATTGCAACCTTTTTATTAGAGTTTTAAATAAATATTATTTGCTTAAAAACGTTGTAGTTAATACTGCAATTAAAAAGATTCACTTATGTCGACCTCCGTGGCGGAGTGGTTAGCACAGATACGACGCCAGGGATCCCACGTTCGAATCCCTGCCTAGGAGTGTTCTTTGTGGGAGTACCTTCCTCGATTTCATCATATCACTCATCCTCAGCTTTGCGATTAGCCAAAAGTGGCAGAAAACGAAGTAAAATGAACAAAATCAATCAATGTACGCATGTAATGATTTAACATCATTATGATAAATTGATTTCGTCTTTCTAATGAAAAACATTTTATTTTGAATTTAAGTGGAGCTTTCGATGTAAATCTGTGTCTGTTAAAGTGATATCGAGAATCGTCGGTTATAATAGTTTCAACAACTGAATGTATAGTTGTATAATATTTTCTTTCAGAATTGGCGTAAAACACTTGGAGGCGTTTCTAGTTTCTAATTGTATAATAACAGTGCTGACTACGATTATGACTGACGGAAACAAATGCGAATAATTATTCACTAAGATACCTGCTGTATTGATAGAACTGATGTTATATTGTCAGTTTCTGAATGCCGATTGTTAACTCTAGCGAGCAAATGAGAAAATGATTTAGATGTCTTACTTTGACCTTGGTTGTATCTACGAAGATCGATTGGATAGTAATATCGTGGCACACCTCATTCTTCTCTGGTTGCCGATTTATCAATATATCATGTCAGTTTGGTGACGAAATCAAGCAATTGAAGCGGAGGGGATAACTAACTAACTAACTCTCTAGCCTTCTTAAACCCGAAGGTTCATGGCTGCAGCAACACAGGCCTTCCATCTGTCCCTATCTTGAGCAAGATCTATATACTCTTTTTCATCCCTACCGATTTCCCTTAGGTCCATCTCGACGTTGTCTCTCCATCTTCGTCTTGGCCTTCCTACTGGTCTCTTACCATCAGGTTTCCCAACAAGAATCCTGTAAACTCCTCTTTCCTCTCCCATTCGTGCCACATGGCCTGCCCACCTAAGTCTTCTTGATTTAATTATTCTAATAATATCTGGACATGAATACAAATTATGTAGTTCTAAATTATGTAACCTTCTCCACTCACCTGTCTCCTCATCCCTTTTAGGTCCAAAGATTTTCCTAAGGATCCTATTTTCAAATACTCTCAATTTATGTTCCTCTTTCAATGTAAGGGACCAAGTTTCACACCCATATAATATTACAGGCAAAATTACTGTTTTGTATATTTTAACTTTTAGTTTCTTAGATATTAAACGAGAAGAAAAAAGTTTATGAAGAGAGAAGTAACATGCATTTCCTGAATTAAGCCTACTTTTTATTTCCTCTTTAATATAATTTTCATTTGTTAATATTACTCCTAAGTATTTGAATTTGGAAACTGGTTCAAACGAGTTGTTATCAATAATTAGATTTTGATTATTACCTAACACTTGGTTTCGGCCTGTAAGCATATATTTAGTTTTCTCTTTGTTAACTTCCAAACCTATCTCTTTAGCAGTTTTGAAAAATATTTTAGCATTATTCTTAATTGTATTCACATCATCCCCCAGTAAGCGGAGGGGATTAGCGGGTAAAACATGTTAGAGATTGCCAACAGATGTATTTCGTTCTAATGGGTCCATAACGATGTCGGAATTCCTAAATTTCTGAATATCTGCCAGAAGCCATCATGTGGTTGACTATACTCTGTCCCGGTTATCACTGGAGCAAGACCGCACATAGCGTCAGAGAAGGGGAGGAAATCGAGTGGGCAGAGCGAAGCAGTACACGCTGATAACTGCAGTAGCTTTCCCCCTCCACGCAAGTCCCGGGTTTCGGCACCATTACTAAGTTCCGTTCCCTCTCACGTGGAGTCGTCTCGCGTCACTACTTGCGCAGAGACTTGTTTTCGTTCTCTTGCTCTAGAGATTCCAGGGACAGAGTATGTACCGTATTAATTGTTTCATTTCACGTTGAGGTTAGCCATCAAATCGTGACATCCTGTAAGTCTCCACGTTTCACATTCCGTAATATAATACCGTATTTCATCGCAAAATCGGCGCACCCTGTTATTTCGGTACAAAAATTTGTTGATAACCCTTCATGGCGTAATCATCGCATCGGCTCTTCAGATAACGAAACCAATGATATCGGCGCAGAATCTTCAGACACAGAAGATTATTTTGTAAGTCCGCAATTGGCAACACGGTATAACATTTTCCCAAGTGCAATATTTCGGCTACGATGCACAAATCAATAACAATTAATGTGTTAACTTTTTTCAGACAGGAAAAATGTTCGCTTAACTGTCACGAAGAAAAATGATGTGCGTCTATTTGGACTTTTCAAATTTATATTTACGAGTATATCTTACACCCTTACACCAAAGACAGTTTAACTACTAACAAGGGCACAATATATTTCTTTCTTGTTTTTTTTAAAAAATAAAAAGGTTCCCGTTGGCATAAAATCTACGACAATTATGGGATGAAATACGGTATTTGTATACGTTTAGGAGAAAATCCTGGTGGACCCGTCAAAAATATTAAACAAAGATAGGTTGAGCTCCTCTATTGTCTAAAGAATAATATTGTTTTTAATTGTAACAGTTTTATACAAATAATTCTATTTTTCAGGTTTTTAGTGGTTTTTTCCAGTCCTTTACCTTTAATCTTTGACCTTTCGCACTTCTACTTTTGGTATCCTTGAGAGTATACAGCCAACTTTCTTTGAAAAGGTCATAACTCATAACATACGAGATTTCTTTTATGTTCCAAAGTGCATAATTACGGATTATATATGAAAAAGAAACATTAAGGGCAAGTATATTTTACTCTGTCCATGGGCGTCAGAAGGGGTGGGGTCACCGGGTTCGTTGATCGTCCCCTGGATTGGTTTGGTTTGATTTGGTGTTTAAGTACACTTTGTGCACAGTAAGGCTAATCGGGACTGGACCTACAGTTTAAAGTGGGATCCGAACCACTATGTGCCTCCACCGGGTATCGAACCCGAGACCCCTTGATTACAAGGCAACGACGAATCGTGCCCTAGAAATTGGCATCATTCATTTCAAGTTACAAGAAAGAATAAAGGTTATTTTTATTGTTAATAACAGAAATAAAATTCATTAGTTACTATTCGAACAGAATAACCACATTAGATCTAAGTAAATTTGTAACGAATGCAGGAACCAGTTTGTATTTCCATATTCTACCATTTAATTCAGCCCCCCCCCAAAATGGTCCCACAGTTTTTAAAGTTCCAAAAATTATAGTTTTAGGTGAGAGGTCATATAACATAAACCTTACGAGTTAAATTTCCACCTAACTTTAACAGCCTTTTCTTGAATGAGGCATACAAAGTTAATAACAAAATTACAGTGGCTAAGAATTTCAGTACACAAACTGTATAAAATGTTTAAAAAATGAAATGGCAGTTGTGCTGGATATTCACTCACCTGTTGAATCTACTTTTGTCAACTCTCCCCATTCATATAGGCTATTATTATTATTATTATTATTAAGAAGAATAAGATGAAGAACAACAACAACAACAGTTAGAATATAATTGGCTTATATTTTATGGGTTATAATATTTATTATTGTACAGTGACCTTTTCGATCGAGTTGCCCACGGAACGGCGGCTAGCTCCGCTGGAAGTAAGATCGCATCTGCCGGCATTTAAACCCACAGCTGTCCGCTGACTTGCCAATAGGAAATACTTCAATATCCAGATAGCTGGTGTCCAGTTTGCAAGTGTTTGTGAGGTGTTAAGGTGTTAACAATTGTTTTAGATTATTTTGTTTTAGTTTACGTATTACTGGTACTTTTCTGCAGTCTAATAATGCCACGCTATCCGTACAATTTGAAACAACGCATTTTTATGCACGAGTCTTACGTCATTCTTGCAGGGAAATTAAAATACGTTTTGCAGCAGAATTCCCAGATGTTTCTGTTTCACACAGAGACAGTGTTCGGATACCTGTGAACAAATTGAAGTAATAAGGGTCTGTTCTTGATAAGAAGCAAAGGATAAGATGGCGTTTACTTAATGAGGAGAAAAGTTGAAGTACGATCAAAAATCCCTCCGGTGCCTTGCACAAGAAACAGACATTTTCATGACGTCTGCGTGGCGTGCTACCAATCTCTCAAACCTGAAACCATACATTAGAAGAATTGAAAGAAAATATCAGGAGGGAAATTGAAGCAATTTTGGAAGAGGAACTGATAGTCTACGTGTTAGTGAAAATTTCCTTTAAAAATGCCGTAAATGTGTGGATGCAGTAGGACATAATTTCCAACACCTAGTGTAACAAGGTACGTGCTAATTTTAATTGTAACTGTTACTGTAATTGTACGAACTTCTTTCATTACATTACGTGGATGTTGCATCCTGTTTGCCGGCAGAAGCAATCTTACTTTCCGCCTAACTAACCGCGCAACTCGACCGAAAAAGGCACTGTGTAATATCAATCATATTTTTCATTTTTTATCTATTTTTATTATAATAATTATTGCCTGTATTTATACTATTCAAGTTTTATCTTTGGCTGACCACCCTGCAAAAAATGTCTGGCGACGCCCAGCAGGGGGAAAAAGCGAGTGGTTGGAGTGAAGCATTGCGCGCTGCTGCAAACAGCTGGAGCTGGCCTGTCCGTGTAATCTCTTTCCCTCTCAGATGTCATCCGTCGTGCCCTGTATATCTTCTACAGAACACATAACTGTGTCATAGAGCATATGGTCGCATATAGCAAGCAGCACAGGCCAACCAATTTAGCGTGGGAACCCGCTGAGTTCAGTGCATTTAATTTTCAGTTTTTCGCAAGTTTTCTTTGCTTGAATGTCACCTGGGAGAGCGGGAGTTCGAGTTTAGGTGAGTTATCTCAGATGGGAATTTTCTTTCAATTACACCGAATACACTGTCCAACAATGGTTTTGTTAAAAGTAAAATTTCAACGGTTCTCTATGTTTTGCCACCTGCTGATTCCGAAAATGGGGTCGAAATTGTCAATCACCCACCATTTTTTTGTAACAATAAAAATATAATTCTGCATTATTATTGCAACATGCAGTCCATAACAAGCTGATTGGTAGGCAATATTTAAAATATTTTTATGTCTTTGCTCCAACAATACACTAGTAACTTTAGGCCATTGATGTCTTCATGAATGACAACAATTAACTTTTCAACACAATGCTGTGATTTAACTGTTATGTCTACTTCTCATATCAGTAGCAAGTTGTCTGGAGGAAAGAAGCTTTTCCTGAGTGTTCTTCAGTTCCAGTGAGTGTTTTGAAGCAAAGACAGAATCATGTCAAGAAGTTGGGTAAACGACAGGAACAATTTCTGTTATATCTGTGGTGAGTTGACCTTAAAAGCAAATAGGAGAACTTTTATTCCTCATGTAAGAAGAGCTTATGAGTGTTACTTTGAGAATAAGATAGACGATTTTTGATTGATTGATTGATTTAGTTTATTTTACTTCGCGTTTTATGGCTCTTGGCTAATTTGCGAAGATGGGGATGAGTGACGAAATGATGAAATTGATGAATGGACTTTCACAAACAACCAAGCCCGAGCGGGATTCGAACCCGGGACCCTTGGCGTCATAGCGCGATGTGCTAACCACTCGGCCACAGGGTCCGGCAATAAGGTAGACGAAAACAAGAAATGGGCCCCTGATATCTGTTGTGCGAACTGTGTAACGCTTTTGAGAGGTTGGCTGACAGGATCTCGTCATATGCCTTTTGGAGTTCCTATGATATGGAGGGAACCTAAGGATCATATAACAGACTGCTATTTTTGCTTGACAAATATATCTGGAATAAATTCGAAATCAAGGCATACAGTGAAATATCCATCCATTAGTAGAATCAGCAACTCGACCGGTGCCTCATGGACCTGGAGTTCCCATACCTGCTCCACCAGATGACGTAAGTCTAACGGAAGAAAGTGAAAGTCTTCCTAACAAATGTAGTGAATTGTATAATGATCCTGATTTTGTGGGGAGTGTTTCCACAGCTGAACCTCACTTAATAACTGAAGAGGATCTTAACGATGTAGTTCGAGATCTAGAGTTAAGTAAGGGTAAAACAGAACTGCTTGCATCGCGATTAAAAGGATGGCATTTGTTGGAGAGTAACACTAGAGTTACTTTTTTCCGGCAACGCCAAAAAGACTTTGTAGATATGTATGCTGAAGATAAGGACCTTGTTTTCTGTTGTAACATCGATGGTCTACTAGAGTCACTAGGTGTTGTCCATAAAAGTGAAGAATGGCGTTTGTTTTTAGACTCTCCGAAAACAAGTTTGAAAGGAGTGCTACTGCACAATGGAAATAAATATCCAAGCATTCCCGTAGCATATTCCTGGGGCATGAAGGAAAGTTATGAAAACATGAAACTGTTATTAACAAATATCCAGTACTGTAAATACTCTTGGCAGATATGTGGAGATTTAATCCTAAGGGGAAAGCAACTAGGTTACACCAAACTTTGCTGTTTCCTGTGTAAATGGGACAGCAGAGATAGAAAAAATCATTATGTTAAAAAAAAAAAACTGGCCGAAGAGAGAGTCACTCACCGCAGGACAGGATAATTTGCTCGGAAACTACAAGTCAGAAAATTACAGAGAACTTGTCAGTAATTTTATTCAGAACCATCATGCTCTGGGGTGTAATATGTCTCTGAAGATACACTTTTTAGACTCCCACCTCGACTTCTTCCCACAAAACCTTGGGACAATGAGCGACGAACATGGAGAACGTTTCCACCGGGAAACTGGTGAAATGGAAAGGCGCCACCAGGAAAAATGGACTCCAAATAAGTTGGCAGATTATTGCTGGACACTAAAAAGAGATGTTCCTCAAGCAAAGTACAGCCGAAAATCAAGTTCGAAGACATTTTAGATATGCCATTGTGAATAATATTGCATCGTATCACTATGAGGCTATATAAGATTTGTATGTACCTGATATTTTGTGTGTACCCTGTTACTCAAACTTCATGGGTGATGGAAAAATTCTGTAATTAGATTTGAAATCAGCACATCAAATTCATTTAGAATCACCCCCAACTTCTCTTTTAACAGAGAAAAACTTCAATTTTGTTGGACAGTGATATTGAAGCTAGGGAGCTTTTGAAAGCTCTAACCAATGGGTACCTGAGGACAACCCTGGATGGTTTAAGTGTGATGTTCATAACATACAAAAAAGAGTAAGGTCTATTCTGAAAGGTTGTGTCCTAATTGCGAACAAATAAATGCGAGAAATAATTCCGTGTCCTAACTGCGAACACATGTAACTGATAAACCTGTTTGCAAAAGCAAATAAGGATAGTGACCCAGAGAGACAGCTGACATGACTAGCAACAATGGCCAATCTGATTGACTTATCATGCTCTTCTACTCTGTAAATCCCTCCAAGGTAATCTCACCCCTTCAGTCTGTCAGCATAATTCGTTAAAAAGACAGCGGTAGTGTGAGAAGTTGTAGGTCCCAAGGCAGAAAAAATATGTTCGCAATTAGGACACCGCCCTTCGAGGTTCTTCCTGTTCAGGTAACAAGTGTTCGCAATTATAACCTGCCGCAAAATTAGTTTGGTATTGACGCTTGTGAAGCACGTGGAGAAAGCGGGTCTACGTCACTGCGGGAGGGTGGTTGCTGGTATGTGAGCCAATCAAAATCTTCCCAGTGCTTCACCCAAGTCCTGGTTACCTAGCAACAGAAAACGTTTTTCTCGGTGTTGCCGCTTATCGGGCGATTCTTCCTGCGATCAGTTTTCATGTTGTTGGGAGAGGACGTGTTTGTTTGTTGCGTTGCTGTGATATTTTAACCGGTCCGTTTGTTTAGTGTATACTGAATTTAGAGTATTCTTTGTTGTATATAGCGTGTTGTTTTAGTGTGTTATTTTTTTATACATAATTTTCTGTTTTCTGCTTGAATGCGTCGTGTGCTTGTGTGAAGAATGTCAAGCACAGGAGACAATACTCGAGATGACAATGTACCAAAGAGGCCATGCACTAAAAGAAAAAGGAATTCCTCTCAAAGGCCAAACGCGCAAATAATTTGAGCAAGAGAAAAACAATGGGGCTCCAATCATTTCTGTAAATAAAGTTCTGGACAGGACTGCTGCTGCTGTTGGCGTGTCTAAGAACAACCATAGGGAAAGAAAAATATAATGTGGTAGAAATAAATAAATACATAAATCAATGCTAGGCTTCAAAACTGGAATACCCCAGGAAAGAAGAGGAATATCAATAAACGCGTGACAAATTTTGATACCTTTCAACAAGACACTATTCGTCGCCATATTTACTCTTATTATAGAAGGAAAGATCATCCCACTGTTGGGAAACTGCGCGTTGAAAGATTCGGGACTTTTTCAAGGTGGGGAAACATCTTTAAGGACAGTCCTAACATCTCTGGGATTCTCATACAAGAAACTTAATGGACGCAAAATAAAGTAAAGTATGGAGGCATATGGGGATGTGGAGGTTCCTAATTGCGAACACATTCTCGACCTCGACCTATGACATATTATGGAGGTGATGAGGTGATGTGGTTCACCAACCGCCTTTACTCCAGGTTTGCCCCAGATACTCACTTGGGCTGAGTCGACCCCGGAGCCGCTCGGGATATTTGAAAAAGTTCCACAAACCACCGCGGGTCTCCCGTGTGAAAGTCAGACACCCCACCAACTGGACTTTGTGCAATTCAGTTGCTGTCTAATTGAAAGATGGGCAGACTTTAACGGCGACTTCGGAAAAAAATTGTTATTGCAAGTGTAGATATTCAGTATTTTCAGAATGGATTGAAAATGTAACCTGTAAAAAATGCTCGATTAGTTAATTCGTTCATGTTGTAAGGGAAATGGAAATGAAGAGAGAAAACAATAACACATTTCATCATTGTTGTTCCTTTTCATAACACGTTTTCCTCGACACAGCGTCAGATGGCTACACTGCGTACCGTACCGTACCGTACTGCATGATATGGCAACACCGTGACGCGTGTTCCTTCAGCTCTCAATACCAAACTAATTTTGCTGTAGGTTTTAGGATGACATCTTTCTGAAATGCTTATTTTATTAATTTATTTACTTTTCTATTCAGCTTAAAACAGAAAACACTTCAAACACGTGGTAGAAGGCTGTTCTAAACAATCTTCTAACCCTATAATATGTATTGTTGACTCTTTATCTTTAATATCAAACTTTTTTGTTTCGAGCTAACTTCGTTCCTGAGATATACAGATTTTAAAATACAATTTTCGTAAATAAGCAATTTTGGAAATCAAATTTCGGATCAAACCGTTTCTATATCATCAAAATCTTTGCGTAACTTTAGTAGAAATATAACTCTAATGACGCACCAAAAGTGACAAATATGGAATAAAGTAAGATCAATAACTGATTTGACGTAGAATAATGCAAGGAATACTGACCAATTTTCCATCAGTTCCTTGACAATTCGTAATAACACAAGAACTCTTACTAAGCTATTTATACATTGCATTAGCAGAAAATATATTTATGTTAGTGTCTTATGCAATCAGCAAACATGCTTATTCATTTATTTGCGTGACTACGGAAGTAAACTTATTCAAAGTACATTAGTGACAATTAAGTATAATGGACATTCCTTAATGCAATACAGAATTTTGAAAAGAAAGGCTTTCTTTTGTGCTGCATGACGAATGGGTTGAATCGATACTGACGAACAGTATTAATTGTTCGAGACAGGACAATCTTACGTAACAGGTGGTGATAAACTATTTTCTAGTCAAATCGAGTTTTTCATGTTCTAATCAAGTTAATGAGCTCTATACAAAGGGACATTGCACGCCTATAATAGACCCGCTCCAAGGAGAGTTCTGTTCACTAACATGGAAATCTGTGCAAGTATGTAAAGCACAGCAAATGGCTGTTTTGAGCGACAAACGTCAAAACGTCATGACTCAATGCAAACATAAATTTATTATTGCAATTAGCACCATTACAATAGGCACAATTTTGTCAACAATTAGGCAGTGAGTTTACGGAACACGGATGAACGGTGGTTTCACTGGAGTAGACAAACTGTCAGAAGTAATTTTGACCTGGTAAGCATAGTTTTTCACCTATGTACATGGAGGTTTCGAAATGGGTGATAATTGGCACAGATCCTGTGAATAGGCAGGGTGTGGAACCTAGATGCCTAAGTGCGTCAGTTGTCTCCTCTTGCTTCACGGTTTTCCTTTATGTTATAGCAGTTGAACGCAGCTTTTGTACACCACTGTTTGTCTATGCAATGGCGAAAAATCACCGCGTATCCTATGTTAGAGAAGATGATCGCTTAAAACCTGGGGAAGACTGAATTCAAAGCATTTAACGAACGGTTGGAGAGTTTTCACAAAATACATCACTAGTTTTTAACGAAGTGTGTCGTGAACTGAATGAGGTAAGAATTTATTTAAGTGTTTGTTATACATTACACCTCTGCATTAAACGGAAACCTTGTTTTAGCGGGAGAATGTCCTGATTCCTTCCAATTCCGTTAAAGGCAGGTTTCACTGTATCTATCCATCTGTCTGTCTGTCTCTGTCTCCCTCCCTCCTTCCTCTTCCTCTCTCTCTCTCTCTATCTCTGTTAGTATTTAGGAATGTTCTTGATACCGGAAAGTCGGTACCAGAATCGGAAACAAAGTCCCGTCTGGATTTGAGGAATTATTCACCGACTTTTCGAGATGCCGAACAGTCGAAAGATCCAAATTATAGTATTTTCTACACTATAAATGTTCTGAAATTTCTTGAAGCAATGCAAAAATAGCACATAATGGGGAAATAGTATGTAGAATTCAGGCGAATATCTCGTACCGATCCCGTCTAGACCAAAAGTTTTTCATCCCACACACTCCTACGTGCGTATGTGTGTGTGGAGAGAGAGAGAGAGAGAGAGAGGGTGAGAGAAATAAGACTAATAACACATAAGCTGCTCTAAATTCATGTAACCATAAGTTGAAGTCCGGTCCAAATTGTGCCAAGCCATGTTTATTTACTCCACACGTTAGTTTTCGACAAAATTGTTTCAACAGTCTAAGAAGAGAATGTGACATTTGTATTTGAAAATCCTGGAACTACAAGTTGTAAAGATAAGATTTCTCTTTCCAAAAATCTTTTTAATTTTACTTTATAAAAACTTTTAGTTTCAAAATGACGTTCAGTAAACTGCACCTTCCGTTCTACAGGGTGGCTCAATAAGTCACTTAACACCCTCAGTACAAGGCCACTGCAGCGCGCAACATGGAAATGGTGATGACCAATCGTTATCAGGCCAAGGGGGAACCACATTGACGCCACCCACACGATCGGCGGCCATCCTGATGTCCGCCATCTTGAATTCAACTTCAGAATTTTAAATGGGAAGGGGGTCGTGCGACATATCAAAATGGGCTAGAATTTCACGAGAAATGCAATGGTAAAGGTTTTTTTGACGTATCTTTAACCAGTAAAAAGTTATGACTGAATTCTTATACCAATTTGCTCCTTTCGAGATGTTAGAAAAATGCCTTAAAATTTGTTTAGCGCTTCGGTAATGCATCGAGATCAAAGTGACGTCTATGGAGAGACGTTCGCATGCCATTGCACATTATTTTAATCGGATACATCCATGAAGAGCTGTGCATTATGAATGGTTGTCGCGAACAATTTACAGTGTGACGCTTCCATTGAATTAAAAGTCCTTCACAGTGACAAGGCTAATGTTTATGTTCATGAGGAAGTTTATAAACAGAATATTCGATGATTTTTATCTGATAACCCATTTTCGACAGATCAAAGCTGAATGGTTAGTGTTGGTAAGTTAATGGTGTGGCGTGCTGTGTGGAACACGATTGGTTAGTTAATTTTCCATCAACGGAAACTTAAATGCTTAGGGCTACTTGGATTTGTTAAATAAACAGTTTTTTTCACCCTTGCTTATGGAAGAAGGTACTTTTTACAGAGTTTTTTCAATAGGGAAGAACACCAGAACACTTATGGGAACGTTATGAACCAGTTTTTGTCCAAAGTTAGTTATCAGATGTAAGCCGGGCTTACACTTTATTAGTTCTAGTAAAATATATGTAATTATATGGCAAAATTCGTAAAAACTTCAAAGTTAAGTTCAACTCGGCCCGATACCAGTCTTCGAGATCCTGTTTGTTAGATTGTAACACTTCAGCACCAGGGGGCACATGGTAACTCCCGCCTTCTGCTTGCGGAAAGTTGTAAGCCGTCTGAATGTTGCCTTACAAATTTCTGACTTGGAAGGAGCAGTGCCTACCGTTTCTGGATGGAGAAGAGCAAGGAATATAGCATGGAATATAGGGAGAAGAGCGGGCCAAATCCTAGGTTTGTAAACCTACGGCCACAGTCTTACAGCAGCGTTGCAAACCTCATGTTTAGAAAAAGTGTTGTTCATGGACGACAACAGTATTTCTTTCCACCATGGAGGATTAAGCAAAGTATTTTTTTTTTCAGGGTTGGGGTAAACTATGTATATTTCTCTTCTCAAAATATACTAATTCAATTTGAAGTTAACATTTTTCTGCAACGCCCTTACAATAATTAACAATTTGGTGTGACTGAAATGAAATTGTAGGATATGTGTGAAAATGGTTGACATTCATTTTTCAGGAAGTGTCTCCTTGCCTTGCCCCTTCTGGACATCCATGGTGTGGTTTAAACTCCGAAATTATGCTACATACTACTAAATTGTTCTGTGATTTTTATATTAATATTAATTTATAACAAAAACATAAATATAAATTCGAATGGTTCAACCAATGGCATGGGTTCGACGTTATACGTGAAAAGTTTGAGAAAATTCAACCACAACGAAAAGTGGCCCTTTTGTTTTATTTATATCCCCAACTTACAAACGACTTTTTAAACTTGTGCGATATTTAGCACCATTATGCGGTTGATTTCACTGAATACGCGCCAGCGAAACACAGGTCCTGCAAGAGGAGGGGCTCCAGCGTTGTCGGGTATGAATGGTTGAAATTTGAGCAGGCGGTGCTTCAAAGAGGTTTTTTCCAGGAACAGGGAATTCTGAAGCAAAAATCTAACAGGAAGGGGAAAAAGGAGAAACCTAAAAATGAGCGGGATACTAGATACACGTTGATGTGCTAAATTCTTGTTTCTGTTTCTAGCATGTAGGATAGCATAAACATCAGAAATATTAAGATCTCTGTTTTCCGTTTATGTATGAACTCAGCTGGAAATAATTGAGCTAAAAAGTGCAAAAATAAATAAATAAATAAATGTTAATGGAAGCTGAAGATTGAACCAATTTTACAAATCTCAAGTCAAATGTGAACCAAATATTATTAATTACGTAGTCCGTAATTCAAACACTCTTCGAACAGCGTTCGAAAAGCCTGTTTATGATCTTTTAGGTGCTAGATTTGCTTTTACAGTATCCTAAGAAAGCACTTACATGTCCTTTGATAGAAATTTCTGGATATGTTCCTACAATTAGTAATCATTTCTTTTATAATTAATATTGTATTTTTTTTATTAAATATAGGGAATTTTAAGGCAAGAGAGGGAATTTATTTATATCCGAAAGGGATATTCCCCTCACAGTCCGAAAGATCACTGCTTTGAGCAGTGACCAGTTTTGGATCTGGTTTCTTTTTTTTCCCCGTTCTTGATGTCGAGGTATTGCTTTTTGCGAATTCCATCTATTGAAAGGGAACTGTCGGCCCTGTGCTGTTGTGTGATAGTGAAGTGCATTATGGAATAAAATTAGTGTGATTGTGCGGTGTGGTGGAGAACTTGTTGTAGACGCCGTTATCCAGCAAGGAATTTGCTGCCAAGAAGAAACTTGTGGATGTAGATAGGCCCACCCCTTCCTTCTCTAGCGCGCATAGTAACAGAAACGAAAAATAAAATGCGCCGATTTTGTGATTCAGGGCACGAAGCTGATACTTGGTTATGCGGTTGTAAAAAGTATTCAGCACTTTTCTATTTTAGTTTCTTTATTATTATTATTATTATTATTATTATTCATTTTATCTAACTTTGCATATTTTTCTCGTTACGTTACTCATTGTGATAGGAATAAGACTGATTTAATTATCAGTTGAAATGTAGGAGATACACAGCCTAGCAAAGAAAACACCAATCCCAGGGATTTATCCAGAATTTTTAATTTGGTGAAAAATTCCAGGGAAGTGTTCTGAAAAAATGGGGGGGGGGGAGGTCGATGTGTGTGGATAAATCACTAACCATGTCAGCCCAAAAATAAGCACAGCGGGAAATAGCCTTCATCATGATAGGCATGCGCTGTTGGACATGTCACGCTCCGCCACTGCATTACACATAAGAACTTGGATCTCAAAAGCAATAAACTAAGAAATAATCATAGAATATGACGATTACAAGTGGATTTCTCTCTTTCTAGCTTTCAATAATACGCATTATAGCATTTTTTTAAAATACTTCAGTATCGTATTTTGTCAAATAATGTTGTAACTCTGCATCCATTAGTTTGAAAGTTGTGTAATGAAAAATACACATTATATAACAAATAATTTAGTCATATCATGCATGTCAAAATTATCATAATCGTCTAAAATGTTGGTGATGTTAGTGTAATGTAAGCTTTAAATCACAGAACTAAGTAAATGATAACGTCAGATGGGAGCAGGGGTGATTACGCGTACCCCCTTACTCATCAACAACCTATTCCGCACCCTCACCTCAATCCACAAACAGATAGAAGGAAAGCGGTGATTAAACGATATATGCTTTTTCTTGTCATATTTAGAGGTACGAGGGGTGATCAGGTTGCTCTGACCCTAACATAGAAAGAGCGGCAATACGGTTTCAATTTTTTTAAATTTTTCAACATACTCCCCTGCAACTCCAATGCACTTTTCCCATCGGTGCTCCAACGCCTGGATACCTTGCAAAAAAAATCTTCCAACTGGTCCTCCAACCATGAGTCCACAGCCCTTATCACCACACAATCATCAGAAAATTTTTGCCCACGAATGTCATTCTTCAAATGTTTGAACAAATGAATATCACTGGGGGCCAAATCTGGGGAATAGGGTGGGTGGGGCAACAATTCGAACGATGCATCGGCAATAGCGGTCCTCGGAATGCGTGAGGTGTGGACAGGTGCATTGTCCTGGTGAAGGAGCATACCGCGAGTCAACATCCCACGCCTCTTTTTCTTGATGGAATCACGTAATTTCTTGATTAGATCACTGTAGTATGTGCCAGTGATGGTTTGGCCTCTTTGTAGATAGTCCACAACAAGGACACCGTTGCAGTCCTAGAAAATTGAGGCCATCACCTTCTTGGCTGACGTTTGCACCTTGAACTTCTTCGTTGGTGGAGAATGTGAGTGTTTCCACTCCATGCTTTGTGATTTTGTTTCTGGGTCCAAGTGATGGACCCATGTTTCAACCATAGTTACAAATCGAGCAAGGAAATCGTCTTTATCAGCACGAAACTTGTTAAGAAGTTCTTGACTGATGAGCACTCGGGTGCGCTTCTGATCTGGGGTGAGGTTTCGAGGGACTCATCTTGCAGCATTTTTTTTAATTTGCAATTCCTGGGTAATTATGTTTTGCACAGTGCCATATGACAGGCCACACATCTCAGCAACATGACGGATAGTGACTCGACGATCCTTCAGTACGATATCGTGGACTTTGTTAATGTTTTCGGTCGTCATGGCAGTTTTTGGTGCTCCACCTGCATGTTCATCCTCACACGACTCTCTCCCACAATTAAACTCACGACACCATCTCTTCACCATACTGTATGAAGGAGCAGTGTCCCCTAGCATATCCACCAAGTCCTCATGGATTTTGGATACCGTCCACTTCTTCTTCACAAAATATTTGATCACCGCTCTCACTTCAGTTTTCTCCATTCTGGCACATTGACACAACTTCACTCAGTTATACCCCTGTAAAAAGAAAACTGTACGCTACTCAGACTTGCAATTCAGAATGAAAGCCTACAAAGGATCACTAAACAATAACAAAATACAAAATCAATCATAACGTCATTCCTTCTATGTTAGGGTCGGAGCAACCTGATCGCCCCTCGTATAATACGTAAATGTGTCTGTGCCAACAAAGTATTGTTACTCACACCCCTTCCATATGCTTTATTGTTGGGACGTTACTGAGCTACATTCCTTTGTTGCTAGATTTTCTATTCATCTATTCAGACTGCCGAGAGTAAAAATTTGTTCTGGAGACAATTGAAATTTTGAAAAAGCCCCGCTGCACTGAATCCTTCTATGAACACAAAGGAAATATAGAAGAAAGGCTCCTCATGTTCTCGACATTGACAACAGGTTTGGCCAAGTTTTGACCCTAAGTCTATTCTCTAGCCATCGATAGGAAATTAGATAAAATATAAAGAAGGGATATTTTTATTTGCAATCACCGAGCAAGAAGGATTCACTTCATTGATCAGAAAAACTCTCTTCATGTTTTTTATGTGTAATTTCAGTTACTTTATAGGTCAAGAGAATGAGTAACACGTTATACCTTTCGTGACGGTCCACGTCACATTCTGCATGTCTAGTTAGGAACGGTGAGGTTATTTGCGAGTCATTGCTCCCGAAGCCACCAATCAACGAGTGAGTCGCTGACGTCATCTCAACCCAGCACCTATTGCTAAGCCCCTTACTTATGCTCTGCACTGTTGGTAGGCTCTTTGGCTAGACTCACGAACTCTGCTGGAGATTTTCCAAAATAATTCGACTCTACTATCAAGTTGAAGATGATACACGAAGCATATTGTAAACCTGACAAAGAAATATCCACCTATAAACAAGGGTGTAGAGCTGTGTCTGATGGTTGGATACAAAATAATGAACTTTAAATTGGCGTGACTTGGCACACAACAAATGGGTACAAAGCATTAAAATTCTTAAAAATTTGCTTCCTTGTAACTTTAGTTTTGTTGTTACCAATAATATATGTTTTATCCTATTCTGAAAGAAATGCAATAAAATGGGCATGAATGAAAAAGTAGGTCAAAGAAAATAATAAATTAAGATAACATAAAAATATATTTTATAATTTTCATTCCATAGACTGAAGACATGCAACGAATACTAGTTTATAATTTTAAATTTAAAAATAGAAACGTGCTTTGTACTTAGTTTTACTCATTGTTTATACTAAAAAGTTTCTAATACTAAAGATGATTTTCTTCTGCATTTCAGTTACGAACAACCTCCAAATAATGAAAATGGATTTCATCGTTCTAATTTCTATAATTTTTATTTCTTCTACACCAGTCGATATCTTCGGAGGAACGATTCCAGATATATTGTCAAGAGACTTGCTCCATGATATATTTTACACAGAACTGTCAAGTATTCTCTCTGATTTAAGTTCATATTACTTGAGAGGAAGTACACTCTTTCTAATGGATATCACAAACGACGGAGTAGCAGCAAGAATTACTTCTAGCTTTGAAAATAATTTCTTGGCTATGGTTATTCTTAATGTGAGAGATTCCACCAACCTTGAACTTACAAAATTTCTGGTAAACAATGCTCAGTTTTCTTCATTGATAGAGGGTAAACCAAAAATAATACTGGTTGATGATTTTTCATTTACTTTCAGTTTGATCGTGAAATTGCAGGAATGGTTATTTTTCAATGGTGATAGTAAATTTGTAATAATAATAATGTCCACAATTAAAATTGAAGAAGTACAAAGAAGAATGAATGAATTATTTACATTCACGTGGAAGCGAAATATGCTTAATGTGTTAGTCGTTACTGTTTATTGTGCAAGTTCTGTTATTGCTCGATCTTTGTGTAGTCCGGTGTTTGTAGTAAATACTCAGAATCCTTTTACACATATGAACACCTACATGGAACTTGTAGGAAAACCTTCTCAAAATCAACTATCTAACGCGGCAATTGTTTTTAACAACTATTATTTAAAAGACATGAACGGATATCCCCTTCGTGTTTCCAGCAATCGTGACTTGCTCCCTTATAACCTGAAAGTGATTATAAAAGGTAAATACCAATATTTAGGACTTTATGGACAAACGTTTAATGCCCTCAGGCGATACATGAACTTCACACCAGTACACATTGCAGAATATAATACACTCAGCGCAGGAGTGAAACTAGAAAATGGTTCATGGGATTCAGTCATGGGAGACCTTACGAGTAACCGTGCTGACATAAGCGACAAGGGCTTTATTATCTTATTCGAGAGATTTCAAGATGTATCTTTCACATATCCTATTACCGTACATACAGTCATTTTAGTAGTATGGAAATCTCAAGAGCTACCAAAGTGGATGTCTTTGTTTTTGCCGTTTGAGCTTACCACCTGGGTGGCAATTCTGGGCAGCATACTTCTTCTACAATTAGTTGACTATGTAGGTAGAAAGGTAATTACTCTTTCACACACTTTTATCTCTACTTTCATGAATTTTCTACGCATTTCTTTAGCTCACTCAATTAAACAACCTAAAGCATTTATCCAGAGATATATTTTCATCCTTGCAACGTACTTCAGCATAATTGTGGTCACTGCATATGAAGGCTCATTAGTAAGCTGCCTAACAGTACCAAGACATTATCGGGAAATACACACTTTCAAAGATATTTTTGATTATAAATTTACAGTGACAGGAGTTTCAATTGGACGAAGTATGCTAAAGGGTACCTCGAACCCCTATATGGATTACATGTATCAGGTATTTAAAGGAACAGATAGTTTACCAATGGCACTAGAATTGGCATCAAATTCAAGCAATGTTGTTGTAATTGGGGACATGTCAATTTTGGCTTATGCTACACAATCTTTTGCAAATGTGTATATTCTCAAAGATCATATTGGCTTTAATATGGGCGGCATTGCTCTTTCTAAGCATTCTCCTTATGTGCAACGTGTGAATGAAATCATCAGGAGAACTCAATCTGCTGGTCTCCTGGATAAGTGGTTCAACGACCTCAAGAGGGAAAATAGTACAAAGGCTCACTTCAGAATCACCAATTATGGCGAAAAACCAACTACATCTAATGCATCTATTTCTTTAGAAGGCATTCAATCTGCTTTCTACCTCTTGTTCATATTATTGTTTCTTGCAACTTTCACTTTCTTCGGTGAACTTTGTTTGAAGATATTCATAAACTACAGAAATAACTAACACCAATCTCTATCATTGATTTTTTTCCAGTACAGTTGTTAACCTCCGCCCACATATTTTAAGATTAATTTTATCAAGTAAATATATAAAATGATTTTCAAATTTTGTGTACCAATAACAGTTATTAACTCCACATGTTTGTAAATAAAATGTATTTAGTTTTGACAAAGTAATATGAACATATTGACTAAAAATTTTCTTTCAGAATCACAAGAAAATATTGAAAAAGTTATTTCGAAGCAATATAATGCATGTCTGAAAAAGTTTCAAACCAATTGTTTCGTGTACATAGATTTCTTATATGCCGCAACCAATTGTCGGTGTTACTTCATGTTAGCTTTGTGGCTATAAGATTTAAGGTTGTGTAAGAAAGGTCCCAAGGGAGGCTTTAAGTACGGTCATGTCGGAAGTTGCGTCACCTAGAACAGTTTGAAAGGGCCAATTAAACTATCAATAGAGCCCGCAGAATGCTGCACGCATCATTGCAAGCTTGAATACTTGACTCATTCCTTTATTGTTCATTTGTTTGAAATTATGGAAGGCGAAAGTCAGTCAGGTGTTGGTTGAAGTTCTTCTAATGCGTGGTAATGTAAGCATAAGAACATTTTAAAATGCTAAGCGATTTATATGGTGAAAAACAAGTGTTTCTAGCGCGGGAAAAATTGTATTGTTCTTTTATTTAGTGATCGTATTTGGCGCTGCGTTGGAAGTGCAATTCGAAATATTTTTGCTTCCAGTCCAAGGCTTCAAGACTAAACTGGGAGACCATTCTCGAAGGTTGTCTGCTTTAAGGGCGGCGGTCATGCACCTCTCGGACATGGCCTTAGATATGGTTTCAATATATGGAACATATTTGTTCATTTTTATTTGATCTAACTGTAACTCTCAAGGTATAGTTTTAGCTCATTCCATATATCAGAAACAACACTGTATTTTTTTTAAAAAAATACAGTACATACAGATTTTAGTGTAAGTTAAATCCAAATTTTGCTCTACAGAACAAGAGGGGAAATTTTAAATTCATAACTCAACTCAACAAAGTTTTATTGGACTTACAGCTCTACAAGTGGCTGTTATGCCCAGCATACATTAAATTCATAGGATTCTCAGCGCAACTTCAGAAAATGCATGTTGTACACAATTTGCTCTAATTGTAGCTGATTTGTTAATCTTACGTAACTTCATCTGTTTATAAATAAAACATATTTAGCAATTTGTTTTCACAATCACAGAAGATGTTGAACACTTTTCAAGACAATGTAACACATGTATCGAGATAATTACCTTTTGGACAAACAAAAGTTGATAATTTTGTTCCTGTTTTTACAATATACGCAAAAATTACTGTTCTGAAACTTACCTATTAAAATTAACTGAGTTCCAGTTAACAAATAAACTGAGTTACAGTTATAGTTACTCAATTTATAAAGTAACTCAGAGTTAGTTACTGGTACTTAAAAACTAACAGTAAATTGCTTTTAAGAGTTGCTTCCTGCTGGAAATTTTCTTGCAAACAAGTTACACACAATCAACGCACATTAATTGTAATAAAGTAAATATGTGAATTCTTAGGGTTGTTTCTGGTCCATAATATAAAGTCATCATGTATTAGGCTACTACAACAGATCGAAAATAAACAAATAGATTTGTCATTTTATTTTACCCTCTCTCTATACATGCATTACCTTAAGCAATTTATATTAAAAAATGGCCCTTTTAGCTCGATAAACACCTTCCAAATGAATGTAGCAAACCACCCAAAACACTGAAGTCATCACGAGCATTTAGATATGACGAATTAAAAGAAATCGTCATGTTCTCAATTTATTATGCAACGAAGCCTAGCTCCCATGCCTTATTCGATTCGACGAAAATCCTTTTAGCTTAGCATCCAGAGAAGACACATAATTGGAAACAGAGTTAACAAATGTATGGTAGACCATGGGAGTACGGATCAATTTAGGCTTTACAACCGTTTTATTTCCTGTCGAATAATGTTAGCTATATAAAACGTTACTAAAAAATAATTGAAGTTTCTACTACATGTTCACAGCATCGTATGAGCCAGAAGTTAATGACACAATTTATTTAAAATTATTTTGTTAGTCATTTCAGTTGATCCGTTTTATCCCGAAAGCATGGATAAAGCGGATCACTAACGGGACAATAGGGGTCAGTGTAATTATAATATCACAAAAATACTACAAAATATTAAAATAACGCAAGTGCTGGATTAAAGTGGTGGAAACTGACATATGTCACACACATTGTCTTCTCCCAACAGCATTTACACAACGCTCGTGATTCCATTTTTACAGCAGGACTGACACTGAATCCAGTCTCCAATCTGTGTACTTCTTGGGTCATCGTATGAAATGTGACAAAATCTGCAAGAATTGCTAGGAAAGTCAACACAAGATATCAAATTTCTTCTTATGTCCTGTCCTGGATTTGGAAACTTCCTGCTTTCTTCTTGGATATGGAAGTGGATGCCATTTTTCCGTTTTGTTTTGCCTATATTATTATATATTATGTGTAGTGGCGAAGTGACGTGCAATGTTGTTGGGCGCTTCGCTTTCTGTGGTGTTGGCAATAATTTATGAACTTGTTCTTGTGCGTCATCGCCCCTTTCTCTACTGCTTTTTTGATTGTGCAGGCTGTTGATTCGATGAGGTATATCTCGGTAAGAAGTCAACTTGCTCCTCATTTGCTACTACAAATACTGTTGTATCAGCATTGCCATCACTAGCGGGAAATGCACGTCGGTAATGTTGACCACGGGACGAGACGGGACAGGCTTTTAAAAATTCGAGACGAGACGAGATTGATCATGTGTCCCGAGACAAACGAATATTTTCGAGACGAGACAGCATTTCACAGCATTTCCACGAGACGAGACAGGCCAAAGTCTCACTACACTACACGTCGGTTTAGTTGGAAGATCCCAGTGATCTCCCGTTAGAAGAGGGAAACCCGTTTTGCCCCGTTTTGGGTGATCCGTAGTTTAGTTTTGAAACATGCCAAATTAAGTAGGAACAAGTTGAGTTAGCCATATCAAATACTAACACAACAAAATTACACATCCTACGTTTTGACATGTGAAATAATGGAACAGTTACACCACTACATTGATGAATGAGCCCGACCCTGTGGCCGAGTGGTTAGCACATCGCGCTGCGACGCCAAGGGTCCCGGGTTCGAATCCCGGTCGGGCTTGGTTGTTTGTGAATGTCCATTCATCAATTTCATCATTTCATCACTCATCCCCATCTTCGCAAATTAGCCAAGAGGCACAAAACGCGAAGTAAAATGAACTAAATCAATCAATCAATCAAACATTGATGAATGAAACCTCACTTAATGTCGAAGAACTTTTACAATCCCTACTTTTCTCGCACAGTCTTCATCAACATGCTTAGCAACAATCACATCTCACAGACGCGCGTCAAATGCCACAGTGAACATAGGCAGTTTGCAGATAAGAGGAAAGATGACAGTGTGATCTGCTTTTGTTTGCACGTTCTTAACTGCAACAGTTTTCGAGTTACGTCTCGAAAACCTTAGAGCAATACGTAATGTCCTGGTTTACCCTAACTTGTTTAACCTAACTACCGTGCTTGTTAGAATCTGTCCCATTTTCCCATTTCCCGCGCGACAGTTTCTGTGCCAATGAGAAACGAGGAAAAGTCCTCTGCTGGGCAGCTAGGAGCGAATGGAAGGCAGAAGAGAGGCACTTACATAGGCGCTGTTGCCACGTTGCGGTCTAACTCACGTGTTTTGTTTGTGTCTTGTTGAAGAAGCTTGTTTTGTAAGCGTGGTTCTGATCAGTGTGCGTTTTAAAATATCCAGGATGAAATTTTTTCTGGTGAAATTTGCTTGTGTCCTTTTTGGATTAAAGCCCCTATCACACGGAACTGGATTTCCAGTAGGTATGCCCTTGTTGGCCCTGAACTGGCTACCAATTTGCTAGTTTTCGCCTCACACGATACTTATCAGCATACTTGTCAATAGACTTTTGTTCCCATACGAGGAAAGTTGTAATGGCGGCCGCGTGAGATGTAAACAATGTATTACTTCACATTTTTAAAAGCCGATAACTATTCAACCGAGAGGAATAGCGTTTCGTATAAAACGTTATTAGGTAAAAAAAAACAAAAAAAAACAATGGCGCTGCTTAAATACATACTTTACAACGTTTACTGTACACGTATGGAAGAACATTTTAGTTCTTTCAAATGTAAACACCATGCACTCAGCATAGATGGTGAACGCGCCTTTCATGCTGTATACGTTATATATTGCTGGAGTAACACTCGGAAACCACAGACAAACGTGCCCCTTTGCACAATCACAGATTATCTTCACATGGCCAAACTTTGCTCTGATTGGCTGTTCCACAGAATCCAGTCGAGGAAAGCAAGTAGCAATTAGAACATGTCCTATTCCTCCAAACCAGTCAAGCAGTCAGTCAGGCGGCCATGATTGCTACCTAGAAAGTTAGTTCAGCGCGAACTAGGGCATTCCTACTAGAAATCCAGTTCCGTGTGATAGGGGCTTTAGTGTTATCTTAGCTGGAACATTCAGGAAGGGGAATTGTGTATATTTGTGCATTTCCGCGTATTTTATTCACAGCCTGGCTTCGGCTTCCCAGCACGGAGTTCACGCGGTCTGCAGCTGCAATGCCGCGTGGTTTCTGCTAGAGAAGCCAGCGATCAGCAAGCGCGGGAAGCGGGACAGGTTGTAAGAAACGCGGTATAGCTCTTCCCTCACGTTAAAAAATTTTAACTTACCAATTCTAGGGTGTTCTGGAACACAAAAGTCACAAACTGCGATTTTCTGTTCCTCTCTCTTAAGTCTGACTGAATCAAGTATGGGGCATATGATAAGTATAATTTTGTATTGGGCAATGATTCTTAGCAGTTGTGATCCAACATGTATATCATGTCTACAATGTTTACTATTAAATAGGGTGACCATACGTCCCATTTTGACCGGGCAGTCCGTTTTAGGATACGTATCCCGATCGTCCCGTCCATATTTTACATTTTCTCAATATGTCCCGTTTTATAAAAATCTAGAAATTAGCTCGAAGATTAATTGTAAAATTGAGACATTTCATGCTATAAAAAAGTCGATGGAATTTTTAAACTAGTGTCATAGAAACACTGTTTCTAGTTATTCATAGTTAGCTTGCGTCGCTGATATTGTTTTGTGTGGGTTCCATTATTTCTAGTTCAGTGAATAAGTATGGCCAAATAGCGTGCATGTAGTTTCAATTCGGGCCTGCAAGAAAAATTCAAATTCCTGCTTTTCGACAGAAAATCAAATGACAATTCTTAATGAATTAGTGAATTCTAATTTATTTTCTAGTTCAGAAGACAAAACAAAACCGTTCGATCAGTGGTAATTTGCAGGAGGAATCGTGACACAACTTCAAGAAGTTTGGAAAGAAAATAAAAATAAGGTGTGCTTGTCCGATAAATAAGTACAATTTTTTTGCTAAGTTAGGAGTGGACCACTTAAAGTATGACGTCCTTCTGAATGCGGTGGGAATTGTGTTACGCTCGCCTAGTACAGTTTTGGACACTTCTGGGTTGTAACGATGAAAGCCAATTGTATCCTTACAATCCAGAAGTGTCCGTGACTGTACTTCCCTTCCCGTTGATCATGTTTGCTCAATCCTGAACAATATGTGGACAGATGCAAAATTTGGCCTGAATGTTTCAACAATGAAGTCTATCTTGTTGGTACGAGTTACCTTTACAGAGAGTTGGGGACGTGAGCTGGGGGGGGGGGAGAGATTATGAATTATGGCATCAAAGGCTGATAAGTGAGCTAACAATTATCCTTTTGATAATGGGAGATCATATTTTATTTGTTGTTCATAATGTATAGTTTATGTAATCCATACTTTATCTAATAATGATAATAATAATGATAGTTTATTTATTGCAGATTTTTCAGGTAGGGTAAACTGACTTCCTTGTAACGTCCCGTTCTTGGGTCAAAATATTACGGTCACCCTACTATTAAAAGAATAAACATAAAAATTTACCTGCCGTAAAATTGTGTTTTATTTGACTAGAGTGCTTTTTCCCGAAGACACTAAAATTGAAGTCTCGTAAAGTGACTTTCAAAGTAATAGCTGTTAATAACGTGACGTCTGTTGCAAAAAGTAACTCTCCTATCGTTGCAGCTAATTACTTTTAAAAGAAGCTAGTTAAAGTTAAAATTCCTTAAACCTGGATTACAAGAAATTTATTACTTCCAAACACTGGGTAAAATAATCCGTTTATTTGATTTCACTCTCTCTTTCTCTCTGTTCATGTTCGTGCGCTCAAGTCTAGAATAACCTGAGTGTTTCAGGGCAACAACAGGGGCTGATTTAGCAGGGCACAGGGGCATGGCCCATCCAAAAAATACTAACTGTTTTGAAAATTCATGACTTCATTAAAGTTCAAAAATCAAAAACATTTCCAACAGGATAGTGCAGGAAAATGCAATAATATAATTTTCCAAACTGCCAAAGAATAGAAAAAAATAGCAAACTCAGCTAATCGGTACTGGATCGACACTATTAAAATATGGAAGAAAAATGGAAATAATAATAATGTGGTTATATTTTACAAACACTACGATAAACATTATAGCAATACTAAGGCAGAATTTTTCTCTACTTAGGCTAAAACATTCATCTTGGATTCTACCTCGAACCCTACTTGCTACCAAGGACGTATTTAGGGGGGAAGGGGTTCATGGGGTCCGAACTCCCCGAAAGACTTACTACAAATAAATAATCAAAATATAATTGTTTTGCATTTCTTGCATAATCGATGTTTATTTATTGCCGCTGAACTTATTGGAAGGCAAGGAATTGGGATCATGCAGCTTTTAAGGACAGTTCCGAAGATCTATGCACACCACCACTTATGATAATGTGCATAACAAATATTAATCACCAACATTACTTTTCGTCAATTGTAATAGGCAATTAAAAGTGATCGCCGTACAATTATTATTCTCTATTACAATTGGATCTAACTCATTTTTTGTTATTCAATAAATATTCAAATCTTTATGTATTTAACATTAATTTCCTTGCCAGGGCAGTTGTTTTTATTCAAATTTTGGCAGTCTTAATTACATGTAAGGTAATATTAATGAATACATGCTGTTATATCTCTATTATTTTACCTAATAAAATTATTTTTCTAATAATTTACTTATAATTTACTTATTTAATATAATTTGTCTAATTATAGTATTATTATTATTATTATTATTATTATTATTATTATTATTATTATTGAGGTACTTGGTCGAAACCCCCCGAAATGTATTTCTAGACACGTGCCTGCTTGCTACGTAAGCGAGTACCTTTCAGCAATATACACATTGTACAGTTACGTATAGATCAGTTTGCAAACTATCGTATGCAAGGTTAGAATTGTGTTGTTTTTTAATGCTGAAAAACACTCAGGAAATAAATAGGAACCCCTGTATTAATGAATTGTTTCGATTACAGAGTGAATACTATTTTTATTATTTAGCGTCGCTTTTATTACACACTAGAGCTTCATCGCGACAATGAAATAGATGAATGAACAAGTTCAATGGACCACTTGGGGCTTGAACCCATCCATCATTGATGAAGGTGTAAATTTGCGGCACAGTAAATTATGAAAATGGAGGTTATTAATGTTATGTATGTGTATATACACACGCACACACTCTCCCTCTCTCTAATAAACACATGCACGCACGCGAATGTACTGCATGTACATCGGAAAATGGCGTAATGTACAGCCACTAATCAACTGTGTCATCAGTTACATGGCAACTGATAATTACTCTGAAACGTATTAACCTATCCATTACATCTACATTACGAAAGAATGTCTGCACATTAGAGTGTAATGCAACTATTCAACCTTTTTTGTTTGTTTGTTTGGTTATTGTGTGAAGTAAAGGCATGCAATGTAAGTACATTAGTGATAATAAGGATAATTGACATTCTTTGAATCGATTTTCCGAACATTGTTGTTTGTTCTGGAAACGACGAGGTAATAGCTATTGTGCACAGCGTAAAACTACAATAACCAGGAGAATGTTCTCCTTGCATGCGAGGTGGTCCTCTTAATGTACTCTATGTAAAGAAAAGTTGCAACGCACGGAGACAAACAAGCTTAAAGGAGAAGTTTATAACGTCGATGTCTGTAAGTATGTACTGGGTAGGGGCAAAAAGTGGCTGCGTTGGTGACAATCATTAAAACATCATAATTTGACCAAAATACACGATTGTTGCTACAGTTAAAAGCACTAAAAGTGGCATAATATTGGCAAGAATTTAAAATTAAACTGCTCAAGCAAATCAGCGGAGGAAAATGAAAGTACAGTTAATTTTCAACGGAGAAAAATTACTGCCAACTAAACGCGAGGCTATGAAATTAGGCGGGTGGCAGAAGTTCGCACTGTTGCCACGTCGGAGCACAACTCTGTGTATTCGGATTTTTAAGAGCATTTGGACGTGTAGATATGGGACTCCACTTCTGGGGCCTGTAACGAACTTTCAATTCACACGATCATTTTCGTTCTTTACTTTTTTCAATTACTCTGGAAAGAAATATGAAAATTAAAGTTATTTTTACTTACTTCTTAGCATACGTGTGAATGATCATAAAGATTGTAAACATAGGAACACCATTCCAAAGTGCCCCGGAGAGAGGTCGGTCTGACGCTCGAACTAGGCAACGCAGCCCGGTTGACGTTGCCACACAGTGCGCTGGAACCAGCGGCTTTTGTCCCGCTCTCGCTTTGCTTTTCCCTATGTGGCACCAACGCAATTCTGCCCAGCCGCCTATTTTCTTGGCCGGTTTCTTGCATGTAACCGCTTTCGCCCGCTCGTACTCGTTTGAGTCTCCCTCGCTTGAGCGTTTAGAATGAAATATCATTTTAAAGTGGCAATAATCGTAGGTAAAATATCAGTCCTGGCAGATTCAGCCCACAATCATTTGTTTCATTTTCATATACAGGGTGTCTATAAAAGAACTCCGGCGTTTTAAACAATGATAGCGCGCAAACAGTAATAGGTAAATCCGGTTAGTTAATTACTTTGAAATCAGTAGCTCATCAAGTTTTATTCACGCCGTTTGGAGTTTTTTCCACCAAAGGTTAGCAACGTTGTGCAGCATTGACCTTGAAGTGGCCGAGCCGAACCGAACACAGTCAGTGCAGTTGAGTGCAACGGTGATATGGCTTGTATATAGAAACTGGATCTGGTATTACTGTACAACGGAACTTTCGACGCGAATATGGTGGTGTTTAGCCTTCGGACAAACCATTCGTCAATGGCTTAAGGCGTTTAAAGAAACTGGAAGTGTGGATTGAAGGAAAGAGCCCATTCCATTGCCTCCAAGAAGTCCGGACCTTACTCCCTTATACTATTTCCTATGGGGACATGTGAAGATCATGGTTTATGCGGAGAAAGTTCAAGATGTCAACCATCTAAGGCAAAGAATTATCGCATCTGTGGTAACCATCACGCCAGACATGCTGGCCAGGACGTGGCAAGAAGTTGATTATCGTTTGGATGTGTGCCGTGCTACAAACGGGTCACACATTGGAATTTACTAAATTGTAAACAAAACTTGATAAAATTACCTTCAAAAATATGTATTTACTTTTTCCTGAGTTTCAGTTTTTAATAAAATATTTAGCTTCAAAACCCAGGAGTTATTTTATAGATACCCTGTATTACAGTATTGGTAAGGTAGACCAAACTCGTACATTTTAGCATGGAGATAACGATTATGTCTCAATTTCACTGCGTCTCTCATCTCACGATCCATATTTGAGGTCCCACTACCACAGACAAATTACGGTTATACGTGTACTTCTGGTCATCGATCGTATACAGCTCGTTTTGCCTGTTCGAGTGTTATTCGCTCGAGCGAAGAAACTCTCCATTCCGTACACTATCTAGAGTCGTCCGTGTGAACTATTTGGCGGTCGAGCGAAATGTTCTTCCTGCAAGCACTCAACTGCCAACACTATTCACTATTAAATGAATAGGGAGTGAAATTTCTAGAGAATAATGGCTGTCCATATGAATCACAATTAAATGGAGGGGAAGGTGAATTTTCTGACCAGAAACATGAAAGGGGGGATACACTTCTATAAAGAAAATGGACGGTATGCGTTTAATAGTCGGTAAACATGTTTTTAGTAGAAAATCGATCCTTCCTGCTTTTTAATAACAAATCGGATGAACAATAATTTTTGTCCGCTTGAAATTAACTCCCCTACATCAAATAGTAAATAATTTCAAAACAGTCAATTTTCTCCGTAGAATTATATTTGTAGCTATTTTTTTATTAACTTAATATATATTGTTGTGGAGAATCACTTTTCTCTGGCCTGAAACCACTGTTACATGAGAACTGAATTTCATTGGATATCAGCAAAGACATGAAGGAAAACTAATTATGACCATTAAAGAACACAATTTTTAAAAATTGTTGTTTCAAGTCCACTTTATGCACAGATAGGCTAATCGGGACTGGACCTACAGTTTGAAGTGGAATCCGAACTACTGTGCAATGTGCCTCCACCAGGTATCGAATCCGGGAATCCTGATTACAAGGAGACGACGTTACCACTACACCAGCGGGGAGGCCCCTGAAGAACACAAAAGTAGCCACACAAGACTGCATGGGGTGATTGTTTCAAGACAATATACCACAGGTACCGTACATTGGAGGATATATACACAAAATTATTGGGACTTAATTTGGAAAACGATTTACCTCCTTGCAAGTTTTTTTTTCATTTGAGAACTTGATATCAACAAAATATATTTTGATACTTGATCTTAATTCTAACACATATTAGATTAAATTATTTTAAATTGTCAGGCAATACCTAGAAAATAATAAATTAATATATATCATAAAATCCTTCTTGATACTTTAAACTAATTTACACTAATTGTATTGTATAACCTAAAATTATTAAACCATGAAGATTTTGAATGTCAAAGCACTACATAATACACATAATCCAGATATTTAAGCATGTAGCTATCATAATTTATTTTTAAAATTACCCAATTCTAAAGTTTAAATATTTCTGCATTTCAGTGGCACATAATATTCAAATGATGAAATTGAAGCTCGTCTTTGGAAGTTCTATAATACTCATTTTCTCTACTTCGTTCGATGTCTGTGGAGGGACTATCCGAAATATGTTGTCCACAAACATATTTCATGATATTTGTTGCACAGAAGTGTCCAAATTTGTCTCTCTTTTAAGTAAGAATTACTTGAAAGAGAGCACACTGGTGTTGGTGGACAGCACAAGCAAAGGATTAAGATCAGGAATTACTTCGACCATTCAAAGTAATTTCTTAGCAACCATTATTCTTAATGTAGAAGGTGGTACAAAAATCCATAGTAAGCAATTTCGGGATAAAAGTGCTCAATTTTCTTCATTGATAAGGAGTAAACCAAAAGTACTGTTCGTTGATAATTTTTCACTTAATTTGGATTTGATTGTGAACCTACAGAAGTGGTTATTCTTCACGGGCGATAGTAACTTTATAATAATGATAATGTTCACAACTAAAACTGAAGAAAGGTTACTGACGATAGAAGCTGATGAATTATTAGCGTTCACCTGGAAACAAAATATGCTTAATGTGTTAATCGTTGCAGTTTATTGTGAATGCTTCTCTGTGACTGATCTCTCGTGTAATCCTGTGTTTGAAATATATGTTAGGAACCCTTTTTCAAACACGACTACACATGCGAAATTTATAGGGGAACCATCTCAAAACCAACTACCGAATATGGCAGCGGCTTTTAACAACTATTATTTAAAAGACATGAATAGATATCCTCTTCGTGTTTCCAGCAATAGGGATGTCTTCCCTTTTAATCTGAAAGTATTGATCAATGGGAAATATCAATATTCGGGACTTTATGGACAAATGTTTAATGTTCTGAAGCGATATATGAACTTCACACCAGTCCACATCGAGGAATATAATACACTGAACATGGGGGTGAAAATAGAAAATGGTTCATGGGATTCAGTAACTGGAGACCTTACAAGCAACCGTGCTGACATTAGCGAAAAGGGTTTTATCATCAAATATGAAAAGCTTCAAGTAATAAAGTACGCGTATCCAATTACTGTACACAGAGTCATTTTAGTTGTGCAGAAACCTCAGCAGATACCCAAATGGATGTCTCTGTTTTTGCCCTTTGAGCTTACCACCTGGGTGGCAATTGTGGGTAGCATACTTCTTCTTGGATTAACTGATTTCTTCTGCAGGAAGACGCTTGTCAATGGGGATTCGCACATTTGTGCCTCTACATGCATGGACATCATGCGTGTTATTTTAACACATTCCGTTAAGCAACCTGAAAAATGTAACCGCAGATATATCTTCATCCTTGCAACGTACTTCAGCATAATTGTGGTAACTATTTATCAAGGCTCGTTAGTAAGCTGCCTAACAGTACCAAGGTACTATCCCGAAATACACAGTTTGAAAGATATTTTTGAATACAAGTTTACAGTGGCAGGAGTTTCAATTATAAGAAGTATGCTAAAGGATGCTTCCAATCCTTATATGGATTATATGTATCAGACATTTCAAGGAACACAAACTTTACCAAAGGCTCTTGAGTTGGCCTCAAATTCAAACAATGTTGCTGTAATTGGTGACATGTCGGTACTAGCTTTTGCAACACAATCTTTTGCAAATGTATATATTCTCAAAGAGCACATTGGCTTCAAAATGGTCAGTCTCGCTCTTTCTAAGCACTCCCCTTATGTTCATCGTGTGAATGAAATTATCAGGAGAACGCAATCTGTTGGTCTCCTGGAAAAGTGGTTCAACGACCTCACGAGGGAAGAGCGTGCAAAGGCTCAGTTCAGAATCACCAATTATGGAGAACAGCCAACTACATCTAATGTATCTATTTCTTTAGAAAGTATTCAATCTGCTTTCTATCTTTTGTTAATATTATTGTTCCTTGCAATTTTTACTTTCTTCCTTGAACTTTGTTGAGAGACATTTGGAAATCAAAGATATTACTAACATCAATCTGTCATGTGAAAATCTCTTTCAATCCATCCCTTGAAAGATGTATTTTATTTTTTTAGATGGGAATATATGTAGTGAACATTTCAATATTACGACGCAAACAATTTATCAACTATATGTTTCATGTGCATAGGTATTCTCTCAATTTACCTTTGGATTCTTGGTGTACAGTGGTGGCGATTATAGGGGCGGGGGCGGGCAGTTGTCCCCCCACCACTTTTTGCCACCCTTGCTCCCACACTATGCTAAACCTTATCTACCAAGGGAAAATAAACTGTCCTTGCACTTCCAGTTGTGGAACCCAATCGCATCCACTGTTGGTGTAACATTAGCAATGACTATTAAGTGAATAGATTTAGCAGGATAAAAATGTAAGAAATTCATGTTTTAAAAAAATAAATTAAATTGTTTGTTAATAATTTGTCTACGCGGGTTGACATCACTGATCTCAGGCTTCTCCACAATCTCTCTTGGTGGAGTGGCGTGGGAACACTTAATGTTTCGAAGGAGATAGAGTTCAATAAATAAGTATAATAATAATGATTTGCATTACAGATTTATTTGGGTATGCACGTGCGAATGTGCGAATAGGCAGAAGCCGCTAATGGTCTGAGGTAATTGAAATCAGCGTATTCGAGAAGAGGGTGAGATGTGTGAGACGGCTGTGTCCGATTCGAAGCAGTGTTAAAATGACTTCATATCGGCGGGAGGGGCGGGACGAATAATGCCAATTACCAGTGGTGGGCTTGATAGCGCGAAGCATGTTCCCACTTACCTCATCCCACTCTGCCTACCACGTGTCAAGAAGGGAACTACGAAAAACATTCTGGAAGTCCCTTTCTGGCAGAAGGTTGACGAGGACGTCGGCATCTGCATCAGCAGACTCGAAGGCAGTGTTCGGAAGTAACTAGTTACAAGTAACAGTTACTCTTTTTGAAGAATTGTAACTGTAACTAGTTACTTTTAAAATGAAGTAACTGTAAGAGAGTTACTTTTTTCAATAGAAGTAACGTTTCAACAGTTACTTTACGACACTTAAATTGCCAACTTGGATATTTGTAAGGTGGAAGAAGAGCTAATTTTCCTACTCTAAAGATTTTCGTTGGATCACCTAAGGCAAATTTAAAGGCTGGCTGAAAGCTTTGAGGACGCCAACTATCAGCTTGGCACCCCCTGTTGTTCAAAGACCAGCGGGGGAGGAGAAAGGGGAGCGCATTTAATCCATCCCAGGTCAAGGGGTCTTCTCTTCGTGAAAATTTCCAGATTTCAACATTCCTCACACTGAGGATGCAATCTGCTTCATAAAGTCACCTGGGGGGGGGGGGGGGGGTAACAAACAGGTCCACTCGGTTGATAGCTTCAGAACAAGGAGTCATTTTATTTCATCTGTGATAGCGATAGAGAATGCAAGTGGTTTGTTGCTGATTTTCTGAAGTGGTAAATGGCTACTGCTCGTAAACCAAAATCCGCCAATGAACAAATAAACACACCTTCAGGTATGTCAACATGGATCTTAAATAGTTCTTAATTATTTCGATTTCCTTTTTGGCGTTATGTTGTTCGCCTACGCGCGGTGTATACTTGCTTATAGACTGAAGGTCCTGTGTCGCTTGTCTCTTTGATCTAAAATCTTCCTTAACGGAGCATTCGTAACGAAGAGAGAGGCAACAAGCGAAGCGGAAGTTTCACACCGAAACGACAAGCGACACTTCGGTCAATCTGCATGCACTCAACGTGCGAATAACAAACAGAGGCAACACGATACTCAGTCCGAGAATCATGCAAGTGACAAGCGACACATGGAGCTTGTCGTGTCGCTTCAGTTCGAAAGGTTTCATGTATTATTAAGGGTTCGTTTCCGAGCGTCACGTGTCGCTTGTTGCCTCCAAGTGACAAATGATGTGGCCCCTTCAATGTAGAAGAAAGCATTCATCGTGCATTCGCTAACAACAGCTTGCAGTGTCGCCGCAGTTCGAAAGACTGCGTTCATTTCTGAACATTGCTTACCAAATGATATGTGTTGCGTGTCACTTCGGTCTGAAAGTTCGAGTGAGTGATCTTTTTGATTACTGTTGTAATTCTTATATGAACTTCTGTGCACTGTGAAAATGGATTGCTTTCTTTAAATCCTAAGCTTGACGCTGGAAGCAACAAAACATATATTTCTAAATGTGCATTGTGACAAAAAGGAAACTATTCAGAACTGCAATTCTTAGCTCATTACAGAAAGGATATTGATACCGTATTCTCGCGTCTATAAGCCGCACTTTTTCCCCCGAAAAGTGGACCAAAAAATGGGGTGCGGCTTATACACGCGAATGATAAGAAAGGCATGTGCGGCTTATACACGCGAATGAAAGAAAGTGCAGCTACTGCTAGGATACTAAAATACGTACGTTGATTTGTTATCTTTATCACATAACGGATTCATTAACAGCAAATCCAACAACAATGCATCTGTAGCAGGCTTTGCAACAATATGATATCTTATCTTTAAATATTTTTTTGCAACAATATGATAATATCTTATCTTTGAACACAAATCATCCTTACTGTCGTATTGATCTGGAAACCATTCAGTAAAGTGAAGTTGTTAAAGAAGGTTGTGGGCCTGAGGTCAAGGTTGGTACTATCAAAGGGAGGATGTCTGGCAGAAGAATCAGCTACGATGCTCATTTTAAACTTCAAGCGATACGATATGCTGAAGGAAACGGCAACAGATCTGCAGCGCGATATTACGATGTGGACGAGTCTAACATTCCTCGATGGAGAAATCGGAAGGAACAACTTGCTGCAACAAGTGGCAAGAGAAAGACATTTCGTGGAAAAGGAGCCAAATTTCCACAGGTAGAAGAAGAAGTTTTGGCCTTTGTAAATGAGAGAAGAAGTGCTGGCTATGCTGTAACCGTAGACATGATACGTTTTCAAGCTCGTGAAGTAGCTTCAAAGTTAGACATCAGTCGTCAAGCTTTCCGAGCTAGTGCGGGATGGTGTTCACGTTTTATGCGTAGGAAAAGTTTATCGCTTCGCCGTAGGACAACAATTGCGCAACATTTCCCTGCAGACTTTGATCAGAAAATTGTTAAATTTCACAAATATGTGATTCGAATGCGAAAGTCCGATGATTATAGCTTGTCTCAGATCGGCAACGCGGACGAAACACCTATTTACTGGGACATGCCTATGCCCAGCACAGTTGCACCGAGAGGCTCGCACACCGTATCGATCAAGACCACGGGTGGAGAGAAACAACGATGCACCGTAATGTTGGGTGTTCTTGCAGATGGAAGGAAACTGCCACCGTATGTTGTGCTGAAGCGTAAGAATGTGCCAAGGTAGGCATTTCCGCCGGGTATTATCATACGTGCCCACCAGAAAGGATGGATGGAAGAAGAACTGGTATTGGACTGGATAGACAAAGTGTGGAATAGAAGGTCTGGTGCATTGCTGAAGCAAAAGAGTTTGCTGGTGTGGGACAGCTTTCGTGGTCACCTAACAGACAGAATACAGACAAAATTGCAACAGTTGAAAACGGATGTAGCTGTGATTCCTGGGGGTCTAACGTCTGTACTGCAGCCCCTAGACGTTTGTGTAATTAGCTTGTTTAAAACTGCGTTCCGGCGTCTGTATAATGACTGGATTAGTGCAGGAAACCACGAGCTTACAGCAACAGGAAAGATCAAACGTCCTACTGTCAAGCAAGTGTGTGAATGGATTCTGGCAGCATGGGAAAGTGTAAAGTCGGAGACAATTGTGAAGGGTTTTCTGAAGTGCGGCATATCCAATGCCCTAGATGGTACCCAGGATGAAATGTTGTGGGATGATGATGTTAGTGATGAAGATGACAATACCTCTTGTGCAGAAAATATTTCAACGAGTAGCAGCAACGACAGTGAATAAGGGCTTTGAGGACTCAAACTGAATGATACGGTATTAATATGTAGATCATTGCGCTAAAATAAAGGTTAAAATACTTTTAAAATACTTACTTGAAATTGGCTACCTACGCAAAAAAAAAAAAAGTCACTCGTGCGGCTTATACACGAGGTGCGGCTTATACACGAGACATTTTATTTTCCTGAAATCTAAGGCCAAAAAAGGGGGTGCGGCTTATACACGCGTGCGGCTAATAGACGCGAGAATACGGTAAATATCCCTTTCTATAATAAAGGCTTTATAAAATATTTCTAGGGAGTTAAAAACACATGAACTTTTAAAAGGATAAACAAATAATAAATTTTATTAAAAACAAAGCCCGCAATATTCTTCGAACAGTTTACGATATCTTCTTAAACTGCCTATTCTCTAATAATTTTTTTCACAAAAAAACAGGTATCTGAATCAGTGTTCTATGAATTGCATTTGTATCTAGAATATTATTACAACATAAAATTAGTAACCTTGAATAAATTGAAAAATGGGAAGTAACGATGCGTTTCGAAAGAGTAGATATTCGTTCACTACTCTTGTACGATCTTTCTTTAGACGTAATAAACGCTGGTCTGGGTTTCTAAGGAATCTACCTTATTCCAAGTAAATTAGTATTTGCAACTGTTTAGATATTTTGTTTGTATTATTTTTCGTGATATCTAGACGGTACCAGTCGTCTTGTCTCGTCTTGTGTCTCATCTGAACAATGAGATAGGCATCCAGTCTCGTCTCGAATTTCAAAAGGCCTGTTCCGTATTGTGTCTCATTTCGTTAGCAACACTACAGATCATGCATGTGTTCTATTAATCATAATTGCAAAGTTAATCCATCAGTGGCAGCTGATCATTTTTTACATTACCAGCTGTGTGTGTATGTGTAGTTAAAATATGGGATATTTTTTCTATTTAAAATATGTGTTATTTATTGTTATGGGGAATTGGAAAAGTGGTTTTCGTATTTGAAACTGAAACCCCCACGAGAAATGATTGGACATTTGTCTCTTCCCTACATTAATACCTTCCACCTACAATGATTAACATAAATATATGAAGACTTATGTTATGTACCAGCCAGAAGCATAAATAAAACACATGTACATCTTCTATGTTTATTTTATTCCAATTAATGATCACCAGTTGTATGTAATTGTTTGCAAGAAAATTTCCGGCAAAAAGTAACTGTAAAAGTAACTTAGTTACTTTTCAAGCACCAGCAACTCTAACTGAGTTACTTTTTTAAATGAGTAACTGTAACTGTAACTCTGTTACTTTTTGAAGCAAGTATGTAACTGTAACTGTAACTAGTTACTATTTAAAAAGTAAGTTTCCAAACACTGCTCGAAGGCAGCATCGGCTGTTTCTTTCCCTTGGTTGCCTAAGATAAAGAAAGAACATCATCACCTTTAGCTTTAACACACATGTTTGGAAATTTGACTGTTGTTCCCTCGTAGGTATACGAGTTTACAAAAAATGTAGGATGTTTGTATTTTTTTCCCTTCGAATAGCCAGTTAAGGTCTGAAGATATTAAAAGGACAATTCTTGTGTCATTCACATCAATCATAAACACAAAACCAAAGTTACAATCACTACTAGCGATAGCGAGTACCTTACGAAATTTTCTATTCAAAATTACTCCCATTCATTTCCAGGGATGCCCATTGCTAGGGATGCCCATCCTTCCCTAGACCAATGGCGCATAACACCCCTTCCCATTCCTCCCACGATCAAGTCATAATCTCTATAAAGTATTTAATTACGATAGCGTGCCTACTACTACTTTTACAGAACACAGTAGTAGTGGAGCCGTATAGATCCATGAGTCAGCGGAAATTTGACACATCCGCTGTAAGTAAACCTCTTTTGACCTTGATTGCATTCCTGGATGAGGAGTACGGATAGCTGACTCAGCAGGAATTTGATGTTGCTATTGACCTTGAATACATCAATCCAGTCGATTAGCCCTGTGCAGAGGTCCAAGGGGTTATCGACGCTGATATGTTTATCTCTGTGTGACAGGGTAATGTGTGCGCGTGTGTGTAGATATATGCGCGTTTCCAAAGTAAATGGATGGATCTATATCAAGCGAACGAAAACAAGTCTCTGGGCAAATGCGAGGGTAGGTTGATAAGTTCTCAGCCTACCTAGGTTCGAACGCAGCAATATATAAATGTTAGCTACCCTCGTGAAGCTTAGAATGTGTGAACCTACTATGCAATTTTCTGTTCGGAGGAACTAATTTCAACTTTTTTTTAGGTCCAAAGTGAGGATGGCAGCCCACATGCCAGAAATTAGCAAATTTGAGCAGCGCGCTTTCATGAAAAAACCTCTTACTGAAGAGGCTCCCGCCGAAGGAGATCCACAACGACTTTGTCATGACATTGGGGGACAAGGCACCGTCGTATGCCACTGTGAAGAAATGGGCAGCAAATTTCAAACGTGGACAGTTTGGGCTGGAGTATGACTCAAGGTCCGGCCGACCAATTTCTGTCACCACCCCCGAGATGATTGACGCCATTGATGATCCTCTACAATCGCCGAATCCCACTCAGACGGATAGGGGAGGAACTGGTCATCAGTCATAAATGGTGAAGGTTATTCATGAAGACTTGGGAATAAGGAAGGTCGCGGCAAAATGGATTCCGAAACTTTTGAATGCCAATCAGAAGCGTGAACGGGTGGAGGCAAGTAGGGCAGTTTTTCAAGTGGACAGTGCCACTTTTGTTCAACGACTGGTAACCATGGATGAATCCTGGTTGTACTCTACAAAACAGCAATCGGTGGAATCGCGCCACAGCAGTTCTCCACATCCAAAGAAGGCCAGGGCACAGCGATCCTCTGCAAAGGTCCTAGCCACGGTCTTCTGGGATTGTGATGGAATCCTAGTGGTCGATTACCTGAAATATGGCGAAACCAGCAATACAACATATTATACATCCCTGCTGGAGAAACTGAAGGCGGCATCGAAGGAAAAGCAACGTGGAAAGCATACGAAAGGGTTAATCTTTCTCCAAGAAAATGGGCCCGCACACAAGGCACGTCAGACAATGGCAAAACTGGAGGACCTACGGTTCCAGACACAGGAGCACCCACCTTATTATCCGGATCTAGCACCGTCAGACTATCATCTGTTCCCCAGATTGAAAATGGTTCTAAAGGGAACGCATTTCGAAGGTGCAGAGGACGTCATTTCTCACACAGAGGCCTGATTTGCAGAGCAATCGTCTGACTTATATTTGTCTGGTCTGCAGGCTTTGCAGCAGCGATGTGAAAAATGTGTTGCGCTAAAGGGGGATTATGTTGAATGAAACCACCATGCATAGCTTGATATCTACCTGTTTTCTTGATGAGGCTGAGAACTTATAAACCTACCCTCGTATTGACGCGAGACGGCTTCACCAATGAACACCTGAGAGGGAATGACATTACCTGGAGGGAGAAAGCGATTGCAGTTACCAGCCTTCGCAACAGCGTGCAATATATTTCATGGTTTAGGAGAGGAGTGGTGGTAAAATCGCAAACATACATTTTGTCATAAATGTAAACCTTTTGAGTTACAATTTTTAGAGTTACATTTTTTAGAGTTACAAGATAACTTAAAGGATTGTTGTCATATTGTATTTGAGAAAAAAAATTGTCACCATGTTTAAAGATGATGGACGATTTAACATATCTTGCGAGAGCTTTAAGTTATGCAAATATTTGAGGTTAGATTTTCGTAGATTAAAAAAAATTAAGTCTCAGTTACATTAAGACATTACTTGAGCTTGAAGTTTTTAATAAAAACTCTGTAATATAGTGTGAGGTTTAGGAAGGGTGGAGGAAAATCACCAATTTTGAGACCACGATATCTGTAGCAAATTTAGAGTTTTTAAGCTGAAATTCATGTTGCAAATAGGTACACCCAGGGAATGATTTTATTTTGCATTTGCATTTGTTGAAAAGATTTCAAGATGGTGGATGAAACATTTATTTTTCATATTCTGAGGTAGCTCCAAATTCTGATGCCACTTTCAAATATCTGCCTAAACTTCATTTTTGTACATTAAGAAAAGAGACTTAGATATTTTAGAACATTTCTTAAGCTATGGCATGACAAATAATTTTTTAACAATATAGTGCATATGTATGTTTGGATCCAAATGGGGCAACTAATGTTTTGTCCATGAGAACTGTTAGTTTCATAGCAACCAGATATTTTGGAGGCTGGATGTGGTATTCCATTTGGATGAAATCAGTCAAGACAATTAAATATGTCAGCCTTATAATTTTGGCACGATTAATACACGGAGGAGATATTTAAACTTGAAATATCCACAAAAATAATGAAAAAAACAACAACTGTGAACAAACTGTATTGAAGCAGATTTAAAAGTGTGCCTGCAACTATCGTATGGTGTATAGTAGGTAAAGGTAAAGTTTCCCGTACATATAACACCGCGCCATGAAGGCACATTCAGGGGATATGAAGGGTAGGGCTCGACATATTCTTGATATCGGCCAAACTCAGAACCCATTGAGGCTGGGTGAGCTCCAGAGCTGTTTTAGTTTTTTTTATATTTGTAATTAAAGTAATACCCCTAAGCAGTAATATCCCCCTTGTTCTTTCTATTTTCTCAATTTTCACACACATCAATTTTCTTTTTCTCTATTATCATTGAGACAAACACAAACATCCACGTCCGAACCAGGATTCGAACCCTGGAGCCCTGGCATTGCAGTGTGCTGTGCTAACCACTCTGCCACGGAGGTTGACTAAACCACGACAGCTATCAAGTATTAGTATAGTATTGCAAATACACAACACTGGGAACTGATCATAGATCTATTAACTGTTACGTCATCCAGGAAGAGTAGAATCAAACTATTGGTCAAATTTTTCAGAACATAGTATTTTAGATAATTTAATAATTTGTCCCGCACTGTGGCTGTGCGGTCATGCTTTGGGCTCTGGCTATGGAACGTGTGCAGGTTAGAGTCTCTTGAGATTTCGGCCTGTGTATGAGACTGGTGAACACTCACCATCATGATTAAATTAGGGAGTTACGAATGAGTAGCGTAACCCGGTGATGAAAACCTACGACGACGACTGGGGGTTCGTCGTGCTGACCACACGTCGCCCCAGAGTAGGATGAGGTGGGAGATAGACCGGCAGTCGGTAGGTAGGCCTGGGCCCTCAATGGTCCTGTTGCGGCACGGGTTATGTATGTTTTTAGTTAAATCATTTCAAGACGTGAGACCTTCATTGTCAAATCTTAACTATATTAATAGAAAATATTAAATAGTTCTCGATTCACTGAACTAAAACAATACAAATTGAATGTTCCAATATCAGGGGAAAATGTATTTAATTTTTAAAATATATATATTTATAAACATAACCTGAGAAAATCCAATAAAACCCAGTTTTGGCCGGGTTTTATCGGGTTTTATCAGAAAAAAAACGAAAAACCCACCCGGGTTGGTTTTTTTTCGAAAAAAACTGGGCAAGCCAACCCTGGTAAAAACACAATATTTCTGTTGGATGTAAAAACATTCAAAAACTGATACGAAAGAAATAATAAAATAGGTATTGAATGCATATACAGTATAACATACATAATCACTACAAATATATAAAAAGAGTAGAACAAGCAAAACATAAGGTAAAATAATGTAGAGTGAAATGTAGAATAAACTGGACGTGTGTGTATCATATTTTAAAAATTGGTCTGAATAAAAATGTGCGAAGTAAGTGGTAGACTGAAATCCAGATTTTCATGTGTCGTTGAAATTTTATTATATGTAGAACAGATTCTGAATAAACGCAAAGATTTGTATTTCTCTGTTTTCGGTATATAACAAAATAAAAGATGTCGCATCCGAAGGTTAGATTTTCTAGCATTACATTGAATCTTGTGTAGAAAATTACTATCATCTAGAATTCTATTTATCGTTTTGTAAATAAATATTTGTTGAGCTAATTCTCTCCTATTACTGAGACTTACATAACAAAATTATTTTAATAATCTCAATGTAAGGATTTCTTAAAAATGTAAAAAGTGAGAAGAGAGAAAATATCATAAGTGAAAAGTAAATGATCACAATATTTTTTTAAAAAAAACAACATAAATACGGTACATTCCATCACACATCTAGCGCAGTGTACGTTAGTTCTCATGCTTTATAGCCGATAAGTAAATTTTGTGTTGTATATTTATAAGTTTTCATTGTGTACATAGTTTTGTAAATTTTTATATGGGTGGGTGTTGCTGTTCTGGTAACACTCAATGTATCAGTATTCAAAACTATAAATAAACAATATAGGAATATATTTAAAGCAGTAATAAATAAAACAAGAATGCTCCATATAGATTCTATCTAGTTTATTAACAATATTCCAAAATGTGATAAAAAAAACCACGCATATGTGTACCTTTTTATCCATAGATTGTTGGCTTTAAACTGCCGAATGTCTTTAGGAACAGGCACAACACCCAGAATCCGATTTGTGATCAACACAGTGTGCGCACTCCGCCACTTTCTGACTAGCTATTATTACATGTTAAGTTTCTGCGTGCACACGAGGTTGTATACTGACAAGAAGTGGGTGGTTCTTGGACTGTGCATACGCCTACAATAATTGTTCTTTTCTAAGGACGATGTAAACGAGCAACCTATGAAATTTCTCTGAAACAAGTGGAAGTAAAATTGCTTCTAAATTTCCATACGTGTCTTGAATTGCGTGTTGAAATTTCAAAGTAATGCAGAAATGTTCTTTAAAGGTTGACCAGGTTTTGTTTTTGACTTACTGTAGCTATAACATTCTAATGGATCTTCTTATTGAAAATAATAAACTTTCTACCAATATTTGCCATGGTAATTTTTGTGTTCTATGACAAAAGGAGATTGTAAAAATTTTAAAACCTTTTGGTCCTTGAGCTCTGCTTGCCTAACTACAAAATTCTTGTTTCAAAAGGCAAACACGTCACTTGAGCAATGGATGGTTTATAAAAATTTGGGGGCAAAAATTAATTCTGGAAACTTTTACTCTCATAAGCTGCATTGACTAGAAAATAAAATAAATCTGTGTCGAATGACTACATGTTGTATGCAAGTATTGGCGTTTCCATATAACAGAGAACACTGTTTATAACTATAAACGTTATGGACATAGAATCAACTTTCTTCTTAGGCCTCCTCGATGACGTAGTGGTAACTCTGCCGCCTTGTAATCATCGGGATCCCTGGTTCAATACCCTGATAAAGGCACATAGTGTTCTTTAAACTGAAGGTCCAGTCCAAATTACCCTATATGTGCAGACAGTAGACTAAGAACAAAGTTAAAACGTCCTTCTTGCTCAACATCTCCAAGCTTTATCTGCCGTTATTATACACACACAAACAAAAAAAAATTGTAAAATCAATGCTCGTCTAACCCACCCTGCTCTTAACAACATATATTTTAATTCTTCTTAAATATTGCCATTATTTCTGGATTCATGGAGAAACAAATAAAACGCAGCTGGTGTTGTTGAATTAATGTATATTTGTGTCTGTGTGCACTGGCGTACGCAGAATTTTTTTTCGCAGGGGCTGAAATTGTAAAAGTGAATATTACATAGCTGTGTTCTAGAAGAGGGGATACTCTATCAAATATTTCATAATTACTATTTTTCACATCTTATTAAAGGTTGTTCAAAGACAAAAATTTTAATTGGGGTCATTTTTGGTTTCAGTTACTACTTTGGTTTCTAGCCAAGTTCTTTACTGCTTTCATTAAAAAAAAATCTTAACATTTCAGGAGGGGCTGAAGCCCCATCATCCCCCTCTCTGCGTACGCCAGTGTCTGTGTGTCTATTGAGTTTCAAACTATTAAAAAATATTTACAAACATACTCTGAGAGTTATAGATAGTTGACAGATTGGTGAAAATACTCGCAATGTGAAAATTAATTAGAAGGTAAGCTGGATGAAGTAACTCCAGGCCAAAACCTATTAAGAAAAAAATTGTTACGCTATGAAGCTCTTGGTATATTGTTGTCCGTCCTTTTTAAAGTCGTTGGCACTCCGATACATGCAATTTTCAATAAGTTCATGAAAAGTAAGAATAAAGTGCCGACGCACCCAAAACTTTTAATTCAATCAATCAATGATATATGAGAAGACAAATGACGAAACAAAAGATAAGAAGCTTTCATTGTGGCAAAGTTTTGAAAATGTATTTTTCATCTCAACAACCTAAGAAAAAATTAAAATAAAATATGATAGCATTGAAGGGGATGCACAGAAAGAGTTTCACATTAGATATATGTGTGTTATTTTTCCTTATGCCTTGCACATTTCTCTAAATAAATTTCTACGAAGAAAGTACATATTGAAAGAGACAATAGCATACACAACAGATAAAAAGCAGACTGGATGCTGTCTAAAGAAATAGGCACATGTTCAGTTTGTTGTTTTTCATGAATGGCGATTCCAAGCTGAGTCTTTGTATGCTTTTCCATTTTAACGTCGTTGAACCACTTTTCAAGGAGACCAGCAGATTGAGTTCTCGTGATAATGTCATTCACACGTTGGACGTATGGAGAACGCTTAGAAAGTGCGATACCGGCGGGGTTAGAGCCAATATGCTCGTTGAGAACGTATATATTTGCAAAAGATTGTGTTTCATAAGCTAGGGTTAGCATGTCAGAAATCACTGCAACATTGCTTGATTTCGATGCAAGTTCCAGTGCACTTGGTAGATTTTCTTTTTCCTGAAATGCTTGATACATATAATCTATGTAGGGGTTGTTTGTATCTTTTAGCAAACTTCTTAGAACTGGAACACCTTCCACTATAATCCCAGAATCATAAATATCTTTGAGGTTGTGTTTTTCTGGAAAGTATCTTGGTACAGTTAGGCAACTCACTAATGCTCCTTGATACAAAGTTACCGCCACTAGGCCGAAGTGTGTTGCAAGGATAAAAATATATCTCTTGATCAGAGTTTTGGGTTGCTTAATTGAGTGCCATAACACAACGCGGAGTAAATCCATGAAGGTAGACACGAGAATATGTAAACTACCATTGGAACTCCGTATCATTGTATGTAAACAGTCGGCTAATCCAAGAAGAATTATTGTATTCACTATTGCCATCCAAGTGAGGGGTTCGAATGGTAAGAATAGAGACATCCACTTTGGTAACTGTTGAGGTTTATGTAAAACTAAAACGAATCTCAATTCTGTGGATGAGTAGGTGAATGTAACCTCCTGAAACTTGTCGTGCATCATGATAATTAATATCTCGCTTATATCAGCACGGTTGCTTGCAAGATCTCCCATTATGGAATCCCATGAACCGTTTTCTTGTTTGTTTCCTGTGTTCACACCATCATGTTCTGCAGTGTGTACTGGTGTGAAGTTCATATGGCGTCGCAGCGCATTAAACAATTTTCTATAAACTCCGGAGTATTTATATCTTCCGTTGGTCATCACTTTCTTGTTAAAAGGGAGGAAGTCGCCATTGCTTGATACACGAAGATGATACCCGTTCATGTCATTTAAATAATCATTAATGTCGTTAAATGGACTTGCCAATCTAGAAGCTTCTCCCAGTAACTTCAGAGCCACACTTGTCTGTGTAAAAGGATTCCGAGCATATACTTCAAACATCAAATTACACGAAGAACACAATACAAAAGAACATTCACAATAAACTGCAATTATTATCACATTGAGCATATTTTGTTCCCAGGTGAACGTTAATAATTCACCAGCTTCTATTCTCCTTTGTTTTCCTTCAGATTTCATTGTGGAAATCATTATTAATATTATGAAGTTATTATCACTATTGAAAAGTAACCGCCTCCGTATGTTCTCAACTAGTTTGAAAGCAGATGGAAAATCATCAACCAATATTATTTTCGGTTTACTCTCTATCAGCGACTGAAAATGAGCACTTCTACCCCCAAATTGTGTGATGTGAATGTTTCTTTTCTCTCTCACATTAAGTATAATCGTTGTTACGAGATTGTTTTGAATACTCGAAGTAATTCTCGCTGTTAATCCGTTACTTTTGCTGTCCACCACTATCAACGTACTCTCTTTGAAGTGATTCCAACTCAAATCAGAGAAGAATCTTGAAAGTTCTGTACAAAATATATGATACGATGTATTTTCAAACAAGGCATCTTTTATAGTCCTTCCAAGGACATCGATTGGATAGAAAACGAGGAAACAACTTATTATTGTAGACATTCCAAGGACGAGTTCCATCTTAATTATTGGAGGTTAGGTGCAACTGAAATGTATAAATATTTTGTTATCAATATTTGTCCTAGCTGTACATAAGTAATTTTCAAACCTTAAATTAATATTATTACACATTACATACTACACGTTCAACTCCATTTCAAAATGTTAAAATATTAATGAAAGCGCAAATCCAATCTATGAGTTTAAAAAATTTGTTAATTAACAGTCACGCTCTATCTGGAAATATATTTCGGGGGAAAGGGTCTGAGCCAAGTGCCTAAATAGTAGTAGTAGTAGTAGTAGTAGTAATGACATTAAAATGATTAATTATATTAAAAATTAATTAAAATAAGTAAAATAATATTGTATTGTTATTATTACATGAATCATACACGCCAACTTAATGAGGTCAAGTCACTTTCTGCCTCAACAAAATTCCTCAAGAAGTAAGTGTGTGTGTATATATATATATATATATATATATATATATATATATATATATATATATATATATATATATACACACACACACACACACACACACGTAAAAATATTGTTGTCAATCTTGCCCCCAATATTTATATATGGCTAATATATATATATATATACAAAGGCTGTCGCAGAGAAGGTGAGACTAATTCCTGTATAGGAAAACAACGACCTCCATTGGCTAGCAAATGTACTAGGGTGAAAATTTGGTTCATTAGATGCCGATTGAGACCAAAATGAGCGCAATAGGTCAAAAAGTAGTGACTGCGTAGCAGTTAAAAGACAAGCATGTACATGGACCCCTCCAAGAATCATTAAAATGAAACAAAAAAAATTACAAACCACAAAATTTTCATTCAGAATCAGCCATATCGAGTAGACGTACATCTTTTTCAAAATAGGCACCATTGACAGCTAAGCAAGCGTACATACGCTCCTGCCACTTTGTGAATGTCTTTGAAAATTCGTCGTCAGGTAGCGAACTGAAGAAAACTTGCGCTGGGGTGATCACTTCTTTGTTCGTCATGAAATGACAACCACGTAAAGCGGCCTTTAAAAGTTGAAATATCCAAAAGTCGCAGGGTGCAAGGTCCGGGCTGTATGCTGGAATATTTCTATTTTTCTCTTCGTCGCGTAATCCTGAAAAGCCCGCGCGTTATGCGGGCATGCGTTATCGTGGTGCAATATGAAGGAGTTCTTCAAATGTGGCCTCTTTTTTGTTACGTGCGCGCAGAGTCTCAATGACTCCTTGCTAATACTGTGGCTCTACTCAGTCTGCCTTGATCTGCATATGCCTGTTGGAACATTGCATATGTTTCCGCAGCACTTTTCCCTAAATGCCAACAAAATTTTATGGCACGTCGCTGTTCATCTTGAATAATCATCGCGAAAGCTATGTTATACACAAAAACCTGGAGGAGTAAACGAAACACGTTCCACGTAAATCAACACAGCTGCTCACTAACGTGGTTTCGCAACATGTGACAACTTGCTACGGAAACAGAATGCGTCATCCTACACGACGCGACTAGTGCCGAAACCATAGGCAGTGTTGCCAAGCCAGGAAAAAATCTGTCTCACCTTCTCTGCGACAGCCTTTGTACCGGGTGAGTTTTTTAGCTTGACAAAACAAAATATCTCGAAAAGTACGCATCTGATAAAAAAAAAGTTCTGAAGAAATTTGTTCGTCTCGACGGGGCTCATCCAATTAGTGTTGCCCACGAGACGAGACGAGACGAGACATTGGTCTGTCTCGTCCCGTCTCGTGAAAGTGCTGTCCCGTCTCGTGTCTCGTCTCGAAAATATTCGTTTGTCCCGTCCCGTGTCTCGTCTCGAAGGCTTCTGTCTCGTCCCGTCTCGTCTCGTCTCGTTTTTTCTCGTCTCGTCTCGTAAAAGTAATATGGGATATCTTGCTAACAAAAGTCAGAAGTGGGAGAACCAGAAAACATTATTCCGGATAGTGGGATAAATCTCCAAATACGTAATTTACTCATTGTGTGGTGAGAATAAATGAGGTTCGTTAATCATGGAAACATTAATATGTATTTGAAAATCAGTTTGTTGGTTACTGATAGTTAGCTAGGTATCTTATGAAATTTATCTTGTGTTTTTTTCTGGCTTCCATCCAACTCTCTATCCATCGTACTACATTTAAGTGAGTGCTCTCACATAAAACTTATCCCTCATATTTTGTGTAGCAGTCGTCACTTCCAACGGTGTTCATCCCCTCTCCCCACCAATACCACCAGGAGTCAAGACACTCTCACATCTCGTCATAATACTCGTATAGTATATAATTAGGACAGCGTGATTATCCTATTACTGAAAGTCACTTTTGTAGCTTCACTGAACACTTGACTTGATCCCCTAATTATTTTCTTTTCTTCATCTAACGGATTAAATATGGTGCACCGTAGCAAAAGTGACTTGGAATTAGCTAAAGTAAATAATTTACTAAGGCTCATCGCACATATTGCAGCATGGTATAAGTGTGTAAACTTTTTTACGTATACTTTAGTTTAGAAAAATGTATACATGTTGAATGTTACATTATTTTAAGAAACATTATCCCGCTCTGTAGGCGCTCCTAGTCAATCCCAACATCGAAATCAAATTTTGACGCCATATCACTTTCTGTCGCTAATCTAGCGAGGGAGGAGAGCTCATTGTGCTATTTGAAAAATTTCAAGTGGGAGGAATTTATTTCAGTTAACTGCTCCTGCCGGACCCTGTGGCTGAGTGGTTAGCACATCGCGCTGCGACGCCAAGAGTCCCGGGTTCGAATCCCGCTCGAGCATGGTTGTTTGTGAATTTCCATTCATCAATTTCATCACTCATCCCCATCTTTGCAAATTATCCAAGATGCACAAAACGCGAAGTAAAATAAAATAAATCAAATCAAAATCAAAAAAAGTTAACTGCTCCTGAAGCAACGGGCGACACATTCGAAAAATCCCATGCATACCGCTCCCCCTGGCAAAAGCATTAGCAACCACAGAAGAAGGTTCTTCGACCTCTACATTCCCCCGAAAAGCGGGCGGGAGTCAGGTCAAATGACCTTGACTAAAGGGGGACTCATTCGCTCTTCACACAGTCTCGGGTTAGTCTTTTTCGGTTGTTGGCATAATGCTAAAATCCGCAAAATCTGCCCCACCTCTGGGTTTTAAGAAAGCGGAAATAAAAGTATCTCTAGATCTTTATTTCTATTTTTGCTGCGGATCAGGTTCACACAAAAGAAAATATGCCGACCGGGACAAGTTTCTCTGCGACGGTCTATCCTCCTCTTGTCATTTGTTCTCAATTTAGCTCCATCGTAAATTTCACATCGTCAAATTTCAGACCACGGCGCTCGGCTTCAATGCAAAGGATCTCAATGATGCTTCCTTCGGTAGAAGGCTGGGGGTCACAAACAAGAAATTCAACTGTGTTAGGGCGGAAATTTCCTTTTCACGGCAGGCTCCATGTCACCTTTTTAAACTTCGGTTTTATTTCTCTATCGGACATGTGCTGATTGAACATGCAGTTGCATTGCTAATGTAGGCTGATTTTCTTTCTTCTATTCTAATGTGGTCAATTTTACACAAGAAACGAATGTTTATTTATTTAAGGCTGGGTGTACTACAGAGCCGTTTTGTGATTGACAAGATCGGAACATTCCGACTTTAGATCACCTACGCCGGGAATCGAACTAAGGTCTCCCACATGACCGGCAGACACCCTTCCGACTAAACCACGGCGGCTCGCGTGCGTCTTTAGACTAAGTAATTTTCTGAATCGCTTTCTTGTTTGTGTTTGTTTTTAAGTCAACTTTATGCACAGAAAGGCTAATCTGGACTGGATCTACAGTTTAAAGTTGTGTCCGAACCACTATACGATTCCACCGGGTATCGAACTCGGGACGCCTTGGTTCTAGTTCAGTAAACCGATACATTTTCTCCCTTTTTCTTAAGAATTTAAGAAATTCAAGACCCAGCAAAAAACTTGATGTCCACTTTGCCCAATAACCTGCTCCATAGCTGAAATGCAAGTGATAAACAATATCGAAAGGGATAGGGCGGCTCACTGACTACATTAAATTTCATTCCATACCTGAATTGCATCGTGGTGACAAGATGACGAACTGTAACATGCTAGTGTAATTGGAGTTGGTATTTTCTTACACTGTCTGTAAGCTTCCTTCGTATTCCTGTCCTGTATAGTTTTGCTGTTGTAAAGGACGTTAATCTCAAACTAACAAACTGATCGGTTTTGTGGTGGCGTAGTTACTAGTGCGTCACCCTGTGGTTTCAATAGTCCGCGGTTCGACTTCATGTTCGTTATTTAGCGTCGCTTTTTGTTCAATTGTAATTGATAGAGAGACACTCACAGAGAACTCCCATTTCCAGGCCAGGATTCGAATCCTGGTGCTCTGGTGTCATGGCAAGGTGTTGACCACTACGCAATATGTGGTTTTGATTCCGGCCGTAGAAGCTACGTGGGTGTTCTACATACAACTCGGCAAGTGGTTTGGATCCAACATAAAACTGCATGTAGGTCCTGTCCTATATAACCGTGGTGGTCCAATGCACATGTTTAAACAACAACACAGAACATTGACCTTATTGAAATATTATATTTACATTCACATTATTTTATTTGATATTTTAAAGAAAACGGAATCCAGAGCTACTAAGTCTCCACAATCTCTCCTAATTAAAATTTTATGTTCATGGAACGTTGTTTGCATCTGCATACAGCAAGGCTGCGAGGGGGGAGCTGAAGGGTGCCATTCAAAGTTGCTTTCTTCTTTTTTTTTTCCAAACAACAAAGTCAGAATATGCGACGGAGAAATTTGCATTTGGCAGGGGTGTATTCCGTTAACACACTGCTGAAATTTTCTGTTCCCCAAAGTAGTAGTAGTAACAGTACCTTTTAAAATATGTTCTTTAGGCACTAAGACATACCTGAAATATTCTTAAATATACCAAACTTATCTTGAATCAGAAATGTAAACAATGAATCTTTAAATATTATTTTCAATGAGCTTTTCTTTGTTTCTTCTTTTCAAATTTTGTAGGATGTAATATCACAAACCATGGTGTAAGAAAATATCGAAGGACGAGCATAAAATATTGGTGCATTATAGTGCGGTGGAGAAAGGCTCCAAACCACAATCCTGCCTAGGGCATCAAAAAAGTCTAGCTACGGGACTGTCTGAATACATGGTTGACTTAATTTGGTTCGCAATTTGTTTTATGGAAAACATATTTTTTCTTTCAGCGAAAGGAAGGAAGGGATAACAAACTAAGGGGAAGTTATGGGAATTACAAACGGCAAAGGAGGTTACGTGTCAGAAATCAGTTTCCTCCATTGGAAGACTACAAAACTTTTTTGAGGCTCAGTTCATTAGATTGCACTATTTTATGTGGAATTTCTCTTACATTGAAAGTGTAATGAGAATAAATTGTGTAGACCGACCACACACAAGACTTCTGAAACCTCCGAAAATATGTGAACTACAAGCTTCCCATGACATCACTAGCGTCATTACTTCCATGCCAAGGTTTCAAATGCCTTGGTAGATCTATAGTAGTAGTTCCACTCTTAAAGACGCTAACATATTTCAGTTTTTTCTTTAAAGGCTAAACAAATAACAAACTATATTAATATAGAAAATCAAACACAAGTCATTTTCCCCTTTGCGTTCATAAACGTTTCCAGTAAAGTTTTAAATTCTTCTCAAAGAAGCTGTCCTAGGATTGATTGATTGAATTAGTGTATTAAGTCCACTTTATGCACAGTAAGGCTAATCGGGACGACATACAATTTAAAATGGGATCTGAACCACTATGTGCTTCCACCTGGTATCGAACCCGGGACCCCTTGATTAAAACCACTGCGCATTTTTTTAAAAAGAAATACCCCTATGTGGTAGTATCCCCTGTCATTCGCTCCTTTCTCAACTTTCACACATACCATTTTTTACTGTATCCTTGTTTTTTCTCATTACGGACAAACACAAACATCCATGTCCTAGCCTGGATCCGAACCTGGGACCCCTGGCTTCGTAGCGCGATGCGCTGACCACTCTTTTTTTATTTTTAAAAGGAATACCCCTACGCGGTGGTATCCCCGTCATTCACACTTTCTCAAATTTTTACACTTATCAATTGTTGCAGTATTCTAGTTTTACCTTCATCTGGACAAACACAAATACCCATGTCTTACCCGGGACTCGAACCCGGAAACCTTGGAGTTGTAGAGCGCTGTGTTAACCACTCCGCCACCCAGGCCGACTAGCCATCGGGGAGGCCTAGACCGGACTCTAATTGCAAATGGCTTCTCTGGCTGATGCTGTGTTAACAACCAATCACAGTGAAAGTTTGAAGATAATCTAAGTTTGGTAACGAAAAGGGATCCTTTTTTGGCTGTGCTTTCCGACTGTTGTTTTTCCGCTGCTCGATGAAAAAAGAAAGCAACAGAAACAAAGTGCATTCGTGTTCATTAATATATAGGAATTCATCCATAGAAATGAGATTTGTATACGACAGGCGTGATTAGTCAGGAGCTGCGGTGGTCTAGTCGGTGGGGTGTCTAACTCCCACGCGGGAGACCCGGGTTCGGTTCCCGGTGTGGATGATCTAAGGTCTGAACTTTTCCGACTAGCCACGCATGAAGCGGCTCTGGGGCTCACCCAGCTTCAAATCAATGGGTGCCTGAGAGGTAAAGGTGGCCGGAGCGTGGTTCTGATCACATTGCCTCCAAAATGACCGAGATCGAGAATGTGTGGGGGCCCTACCCGACATCCTATGAACTTTTTTCGTCAACTGGATCTAACATCCTTTTTTGATATTCAATAAATATTCAATTCGTTATATATTTAACATTAATTTCCTTACCACGTCGGCAGGCACGTATCTAGAAATATGTTTCGGCCGGGGGGCGTGCCCGAAGCAAGTGTCTCAGGGATGATGATGATGATGATGATGATAATGATAATAATAATAATAATAATAACAATAATAATAATAATGTTTAAATTAAAATAATTATATTAAATCAAATTAATACAAATTACAATACATAAATTAATATTATATTATTATTACACTAATAGGTAAAGAGATAATAGCTTACCTGTAGTTAAGATCAGAATAATTTACGTAAGAACAAGTGCCCTAGCAATGAAATTAATGTCAATTGAATATTTATCGAATAACAAAAATTATGTTACATGTGGTTGGAGAAAAGTAATAAGTTTCTGATTAATATTTTATGCATATTATTTTGAGTAGTAGTGTACAGTCATTCAAAGGCGTATGATCACAATATGATCCTTGTCTTCCAATAAGTTAAGAGGAAATAATGCAACAAATGTTAAACGAGTATATTTAAATTATTTAATTTTTGTACTTAATAAGTCTTTCGGGTGAAGGGGCCGGACCCCCTAAATATGTCCTTCCTGTCCTTGAAAGCTGCATGATCCCAATATAATCCTTGTGTTCCAATAAGTCCAAAGGAAATTATACAACAAAGGCTAAACTAATATATTTTTCATTATTTAATTTTAGTACTTAATAAGTCTTTCGGTGGGGTCCGGACGCTCCCCCTAAATACGTCCTTGCACATCGGTTTATTAACAAAAATTACCGAGCATGACTATATGTAAGCTGCATAATGAATACGTGCTGCACTATCCTCATACCGGCTTTTTGCCTATTTTTGTAAAAAAAAAATATTTTAATTAATACTATTTAAATTAAATATAATTATAATTATTTTAATTTAAACATTATCATTATTATTATTATGGAACACTTGGTTCGGATCCCCCCGAAATATATTTCTAGATACTTGTCTGATATATATATATATTTGATAGGCTAGAAATTAAACCCATATTTTCATAATGATTAAGTAGGCATTTAAAAACTTGAACAAGTTACACTTGATATTATAACAGAAGTTTTTTTTGTTGGTGGACCGTGTTTCTTTTCTTTTTCACAGTTGGTAGAAAATAACAAAACACTACACCCTCGCGTGATCATTGCTTTGTGTCCGTGAACTTTGTTTCCTTACGTACTGTGAGCGACTTGCAGATAGGGAGTTACCAGTGTGCGCCTTATTTTGGTGAAGATTACGCGGTGATTTGTTTTTTGCCAAGCGTGGACTACATAAGGATGGAGGGCTAAAGAAGATTGAGAAGGGAGTCTGTCGACTTCCCTGACCCCGCAACGATGCATCGCCATCTTCCGATGAAGCCAGTCAGCCAACGCCAAAGACGACATCAAAGCCAAACACTGCCCAAAGCCCGAAGGACGTCTCCAGAACGACGCCGATCGAAGCCAGAGGGAGAGATTGAAGGACGACTCCAGAACGACGCTTCCAGAACGACGCCGAATCGAAGTCCGCCACCAGAGAGATTCCGAACCGGCGCGTGACCACGTACACCCGACGCTAGTGACAAGAGGAAAGCCCGAAGTACTAAGGAGGTGCAAGTACAACAGATCGTCGCAATTATTCTTCGTCGCGATCGACCTCGGAGGACAATTTCGCCACAAAGGAACCGTGTGCAAGTCCCGCGTCCAGGAGAGATGAATGACCGCGCCATGTAGCAGAGTCTGGTACAGTATACTTCAGAGGGTCTCATGTCAATGTAAACGTGCGTCGTTAGTATCAACACCGTACAGTTAACGCCGAAGTCTCATTTATTTGCAAAGTTACTCAGGAAAAACCTAAACCTAATTTCCGCGTCTAAAAATTGTTTTGGTATTGTTATAAAAAAGGGTCATTTCGTGTTCAGATATCCTAATTTAATTGTCTGCATTCAGCGTTAGAAGCTCCATTTCATTTCTTTAATATTTAGTGTAAATTGTCAATGTGTGCTCCATTTATTGTGTAACCGACCGCCCCGTCGCGCCATTTAATTTGTCAATAGTTGACTGATGAGTCCTTTTTAATTGTGGAAAGCGTAGTTGTTTTTATTGCAAGGTCGTGCGCATGAAATAGTATTATTTGTGGCATAGTGGTTTTTAAGGTAATTTTTGCTCGCGCCGACGATTGATTAGTGTATTCCGGCAGCTGGAGCCAATTAAGTTTTTGCATCACTATGTAATTGAGTAGTTGTTCTCATTGGACGAGAGAGGCTTGTGTGTAAGACCCCCGTCCGAGAAACTTGTATAATGTCGTCCTTACGACTCGATGCACACGTTCATTCGAACGAAAGATTTAACCACGCCGACCCAATTGTCTTAGTTAACCGCTTTCCGAGGGCTGGCACTTAAGTTAATTTAAAAGAGCACAGGAGCTGGCAGACAAATGCCCTAAATTCACATAAAGGTTTAAAAATTAAAAGGAATGATATGTTAATGAGATCCATGATTTGTATCCATACTTCACATGTAAAAATACCTCATGTGTGTGAAAGAGAGATAGCGTGAATGTTGTGAGAGTGAGGAGGTTTTGTAAACAGTTGTTGATTGCAATATTTTATTTGTTGTTACAATATATATTCACTTTTTTACCATTCGTCAGTGTTGTTATTTGACGTTTTTCAGGTACCAGATACTATGCTATTAGTGTTTTATGATTGTTCGAATCTACATATCAAAGGTAAACAAAAGTGTAACATTTCAAGGTATTAATCTCCGCCTCGCAATAGTATGACAATAAACGACCGTCTCAGTACCGAACTTGATAACTGGACCGTGAGTCACGACCGGTTTCCCGTACACATAACGACGTTTGGCCCCGTGCCGGGGTATGATTGACACGTCATTTCGGGGACCGGGAGTGCACTCGTTACATTTGACGCCGCGAACATGGGACGGCAACTTTTGCCATGCCTTTCTTGGAAAGCCAGGTTGCGAGAGCGGTGGAAATTTCATTGTTGTATACGTCATGCATAAAATTCTTGTGTTAGGTTCCTGATGGTGTGTGTTTTTCGTTTTGTAATTTCGAGGGTTATTTTCATGTATTTGTCGTAGGTTCACGTGTAAGGACACGTTTTTGGGCGTAATTGGTAACAATAGGGCAGATATTTTTTTCGGCGAAAGCAGCAAGGGCAGCTGCATAGGGCATTTTTATGTACTTTTTGTGCATTTTTTTTGGTTGTTGGCGTAATTTATGGCATCAGGCTGAGTTGCGGGATAAGGGATTCCCGACGGACCTCCTCTTTCTTTTTATGTATCGATTTGTAATTCACATTTTTTGTGAGCTCACGTAAGTTTGCGTAACTGTTCCTAAGTGCGACAGAAAATTGAGCAGATATTTTGCGAAAGGCCTACATGAGATTAAGAAATCGCCGTATAGACTGTTTGAACAAGAGTGACGTCATGAGGGTTTGCGAGGCTTGTGGAAAAGAATTTGCTGATTTCGAAATCGACAGCGAGGGAGCCGAACCGGTTTGTCCCCAGTGCAAGGGCCCGTTGGAAATGGAAAGGGAGATACCAAGTGCCCAAGGGGGTACATCGTCACGTGCGGACAGCGACCACAGCAAGGAACAAGATGACGTAGGAAGTGGCAGTGGTGCCAACCAATTCCAGCTTATCCTCCAGATGCTCCAAGGGATGCGTACCGACTCCGAGAGGTTGCAAGCCAACATGCAAGAAATGCAAACCGAGATGCAAGCCAACATCCAGGGATTGGAGACTAGGATGCAGACCGACGTACGAGGGATGGAAGAACGCCTCCAAGGGACGGTTCGCGCCTCCGGAGAAGAAGTGACGCAACAACTCCTTCAGACGATCCAAGAATCCGAGGCTCGAATCGAATCCAGGATCGCCAGGACCGATGCTCGCATCAATGAACAGGAAGCCAAGGTGGCAACACTGGCGCAGAGCGTGCGTGAACAGGAAGGAGCTTTGCAACACATCGGCCAGCAGTGTGCACAGCTGGAGACGGCCTGCAATAGGAGCAACGATGCCCTCGAGCGACAAGTGCGGCGAGCAGCGAGCATAGCGGAAGGGAATTCCGACAAGATAAAGGAAATCGAGGATAAACTGCAACAATTGAACGTAGCTGACGTCCCGGGATCATCGCGAGAGCAGGCAGCTATGACGTCACCACAGCCAGCTGCGGTCCCCTCGTCTTCAAGGCGCGCGAGTGACGCAAGACCGACTACGCTTGTCAACGGAGGAAGCGAAGTGGAACCTGGACTACATCTTCCATAGCCGCGACCGTTCGAAGACCAAACTTCAACCCGGGAAGATATACGGTCTGAACCAGCACCGGCCAGGAGAGCTCTGTTCCCGCCGGAATATAAGAAACATTTCAAGAAGTTCTCCGGGGCCGACAGGATTTTGCCGTCTGCCTTCATCGAGGAATTTGAAGCAACAGCCCGGGAGTTAGGACTTGCGGATGGGGAGCGATTACTCGTGCTGAAAGGCCTAATGCAAGATCGGGCAAAGAACTGGCTGGATCGGAATGAAAGACACTTTCATTCATACTCGGCGTTTAGGGAAGCGTTTTTGACGCACTTTCAGCGTCCCATGCAAGTGGAAAGGATGCTTATCCAACTGAGAAACGAGAGGTACGACAGGAACGGGGGACTTACTTTTTCACAATATTTCTGGCGTAAGTTCAATGAGTTCCAAGCTCTCCAGCCACAGATGACCACGTCGGAGATAATTGCGGCCCTAATTTATCATTACCCGCAAGAGATAAGACGGCATCTCAACGGGGCGTGCGTTTTCGACGCAGAAGCCATGTCGCTCACGCTCGAGAACCTAAACCAGTGCGAAGAAGAACGCGAGAGGACGCGGAGTGACAGATGGAACAAAAGGAGACGACCGGAGGATGAAGGAAACCGAGGAAACAAGCACCAACGCGTCCATTTCGTCCAGAGGAGGTACGATGGGCAGCAACGCGCTCCAGGAGCCGAAGTTCGCCAGTTTCGAGATGATCCGCCTTCGCCACGACAGAGACGCCAGTATCGGGGACAGAGACGTCGAGGTGGTCAGACTCGCGGTTCGCCGGGTCACCATGGCAACAGCGGCGACAGCAACTTTTACAACGGTCGAGTGAACAATGGTTATTATCAACGTTATCCCAACAGTAGACCGGAGAGCCCGCGTTCGGACAACGAGAACGCAAGGCGCAGCCCGCCAAGGGTTCAAAGGAGCCCGACGCGAAACGCGAACGGGCCGAATCCCAGCAACACATCTCCACAGCCGGGCCCGTCAGGTCGTCAGCGTCGAAGGGAGGAATGGGATGGCGAAACATGGTTAAGCGACATCGCGCCATTTTAGAAGTATAAGATAACATTGCGCCATACCCAGAGTGTATAAAATGTATATTTATTATCTAAATTGGAGGTATCATTTATATCATGTGTTTTGTGTTATCGAACTGGTTTACTTTTCTTGTACAGGGTGTTAAAAAATTTGTAGTCAAAAATTTCATGCCCCTGAGTAGTAAAAAATTTTTATTCGCCTACAAAATTTTTTGATCGGAAGGAGGGCGAGATGTCACGGTATCTAGTGACATGTGAAACGCAGTTCGATATAAATTATTTTTGTTTATTGATTCAGGTTATGTTCAGATATAAAAGTGTAAGGTATCTTATTTTGTGGATAAATTTGTATCCAAGCCAGACATCGGGAGTTGGGGACGGGTTTATCTTGAGTGACAGCGGAACTGTCTTTTCGGCTTAGGACATGACATATTTGCACCGACACGGAGATACGAAAGGAATATTTTCGTCGAGACCGGGCTTCAAGTCAGCGGGCGGGCAAACCCATTCTTCACGGATGACCAGAAAAATCAGCAGGAGTCCGAAGCCTGCAAGGATCGACGACGCGCACTTGACCGCGTTTCAAGACAATGGACACAGGTCATTCGCGTCTCCTCCAAAAGCGAAGCCAAGCTACCTGAGCGTGGGTTTCAACGGACAAATTTGATTCTCTTATAAATATACGGTGCTACCATCCCAGACACAGTTTTTACCCGGATTTCATACAGAGAGCATCTCCGCGCTACACCCTCGCGTGATCATTGCTTTGTGTCCGTGAACTTTGTTTCCTTACGTACTGTGAGCGACTTGCAGATAGGGAGTTACCAGTGTGCGCCTTATTTTGGTGAAGATTACGCGGTGATTTGTTTTTTGCCAAGCGTGGACTACATAAGGATGGAGGGCTAAAGAAGATTGAGAAGGGAGTCTGTCGACTTCCCTGACCCCGCAACGATGCATCGCCATCTTCCGATGAAGCCAGTCAGCCAACGCCAAAGACGACATCAAAGCCAAACACTGCCCAAAGCCCGAAGGACGTCTCCAGAACGACGCCGATCGAAGCCAGAGGGAGAGATTGAAGGACGACTCCAGAACGACGCTTCCAGAACGACGCCGAATCGAAGTCCGCCACCAGAGAGATTCCGAACCGGCGCGTGACCACGTACACCCGACGCTAGTGACAAGAGGAAAGCCCGAAGTACTAAGGAGGTGCAAGTACAACAGATCGTCGCAATTATTCTTCGTCGCGATCGACCTCGGAGGACAATTTCGCCACAAAGGAACCGTGTGCAAGTCCCGCGTCCAGGAGAGATGAATGACCGCGCCATGTAGCAGAGTCTGGTACAGTATACTTCAGAGGGTCTCATGTCAATGTAAACGTGCGTCGTTAGTATCAACACCGTACAGTTAACGCCGAAGTCTCATTTATTTGCAAAGTTACTCAGGAAAAACCTAAACCTAATTTCCGCGTCTAAAAATTGTTTTGGTATTGTTATAAAAAAGGGTCATTTCGTGTTCAGATATCCTAATTTAATTGTCTGCATTCAGCGTTAGAAGCTCCATTTCATTTCTTTAATATTTAGTGTAAATTGTCAATGTGTGCTCCATTTATTGTGTAACCGACCACCCCGTCGCGCCATTTAATTTGTCAATAGTTGACTGATGAGTCCTTTTTAATTGTGGAAAGCGTAGTTGTTTTTATTGCAAGGTCGTGCGCATGAAATAGTATTATTTGTGGCATAGTGGTTTTTAAGGTAATTTTTGCTCGCGCCGACGATTGATTAGTGTATTCCGGCAGCTGGAGCCAATTAAGTTTTTGCATCACTATGTAATTGAGTAGTTGTTCTCATTGGACGAGAGAGGCTTGTGTGTAAGACCCCCGTCCGAGAAACTTGTATAATGTCGTCCTTACGACTCGATGCACACGTTCATTCGAACGAAAGATTTAACCACGCCGACCCAATTGTCTTAGTTAACCGCTTTCCGAGGGCTGGCACTTAAGTTAATTTAAAAGAGCACAGGAGCTGGCAGACAAATGCCCTAAATTCACATAAAGGTTTAAAAATTAAAAGGAATGATATGTTAATGAGATCCATGATTTGTATCCATACTTCACATGTAAAAATACCTCATGTGTGTGAAAGAGAGATAGCGTGAATGTTGTGAGAGTGAGGAGGTTTTGTAAACAGTTGTTGATTGCAATATTTTATTTGTTGTTACAATATATATTCACTTTTTTACCATTCGTCAGTGTTGTTATTTGACGTTTTTCAGGTACCAGATACTATGCTATTAGTGTTTTATGATTGTTCGAATCTACATATCAAAGGTAAACAAAAGTGTAACATTTCAAGGTATTAATCTCCGCCTCGCAATAGTATGACAATAAACGACCGTCTCAGTACCGAACTTGATAACTGGACCGTGAGTCACGACCGGTTTCCCGTACACATAACGACGTTTGGCCCCGTGCCGGGGTATGATTGACACGTCATTTCGGGGACCGGGAGTGCACTCGTTACAATCACACAATGCGACTACCACCCAACAGCAACGAATGCTAACTGTTGACTGAAGTAGGGCTTTCTCTCACCTCCGCTGTAGCGGTAATTGGAGATCCTTGCCGTTTTATGACCTGAATGCAGGGATTTTTACTATGTGACTGTATAAGCAGCATTTAGATTTCAGAAAAGCAGGGACGGTGCTACAAGGGGGCTGAAGTCCCTCCACCTTCAAATTGACTCTCAGCCCTCTCTTGTAGCCTCCCACCATATTTTTGTAGAAGAATTAGAGGTGATCTCACATAATAGTTTCAATTATAAAACTTCCATTCGGGCAGGACCATTACAATGTTCAAGTGCATGTCCTACGTTAGTAATATGACAGGATTACTTTATTACGGTGTGTCCCAAAATAGCATAGGTGGATTGGGGAAGGGGCCTCCGGTAGATCTGACTGGATCAACAATGAACGCTGATCATTTGATACGAAGTAACTGGTCAATCACAAGTCGCCAACTGACTACTATAATAACATGATACTCTGCTGCCTACATGGTTAGGTGGATGTATTCAGCGACAATGAGGTGGTTGTTAGAAGCTTTGTGCTATTGTAATGTCCATACTCCATCAATAGCTGGATGTGAAATCATAATCGACTTGAAAACGAAATTTTAAGTGCTCTATCTACAAGCTCTCCAATGGGAAAAAGTTTGCAAAAACTTTGTGGATAATTTTGCAGCTGCCTCGCATTTAAAAAGACGTATCTTATTGTAGTTTCTTGATGTGGTTCATTTTTCATTTCAGCAAAAAAATTAGCTGCACTCTTTCCACAGAAATAGTGTTACCTGTGCTATATCCAGAGAGTTGAGGATGAGTGTAGTTTTCATGGTGTATTTTTAAGTTAATATGAATAGTAAGTCTGTGGCATTATTCCGCTAAATAATGCCTTGAGAAAATAAAGAAACTATATGTATGGTATATTATTTGGCCTTTTAGATTGTGCGTAAGAGTTCTTTTAAATATGATGGAACAGAATGCATCTCAGATAGCGATTTATCTTTGGGTCTGGCTGTAAAATATGTCATTGGTAAAACATATTTTATCTGGTATTAGTTAACATAGGCATAACTTAGCGAGGTCAAAGGGCAAGCATTTGCGTCCCAAAATTTTCAATATTAAAATTTAGCGTGGTATTTTTGTTAACCTCCTGGGACCTAAGGAACAAGAAATAAGAGTGATTTTTATGATTTCTCAAATGTATAACAGTTAATTATACAGTTGTTCTGGACATTATTTCTATGGGATAGAAAACTTTTCTATTCTACACCGCTCCCCAAGTTAGACCTCAGTTACGCCCATGTTAGTTAGCCCACCCAGAATTTGAAATTGAAATCTGTAGCCCCCTACTTATATCAGGCTGCCGCCAGCTCTGCAGAAAAGATCTAGATTTCATTAAAGCCATACAAAAATAAAATCCTACATTATATTGCCTACACCGCTGTCAGTTTTTTTAAAGGATAAATAAGGAAGGCAATTGCCATGTTTTTAGCTTAGTAAAGAATGACCAAGAAATGCTTTGTTGTCCTTGCTGGCTCTTTTGTGTATATTGCAGAATGCAACAATGCTTATCTGATCCGAAGCAAGATATTATATAAACACGCAATTTTCTTCCTCCAAACCGCGACAGTTTCGGGGAGGACTAAAATAACAAAGACAATGCTGCCATGTCGTCAGTGCAATGAAAATAAGGAGTCAGAGCCCAACTAGGGCTGACACTCAAATACAAACACAACCCGCCAAGATACTGACTAAACTTGACTCATACAGTTTGCAATATTTTCGTAAACTGATCATTCGAGGAACTTATCGAGTCACAAACTAGATATCTGAATAAGATATTCAGCATCGAACAGCCGCAGGCCCTTTAATAAAGGAAATTGAAATTAAAATCTGGAGTATTATCATAACATAAAATTATTAAAGTGGAACAAATTGACAAATGGGGAATAACGCTGTGTTTTGAAGAGTACCGAAAATAAGTTTCGCTATTCATTCATTACTCTTTCTAGGATAGCCTTCTTTTGACGTAATACACGCTTGTCGACGTTTCTAATGACAAAAATTATTCCAAGTTAACAAGCATTGACAACTGATTAAATTCTTTCCTTTCATTTTTTCGAGACTTTCGAGACGAGACAGACATTCCGTCTCGTCCCGTATCGAATTTCAAAGGGTCTGTCCCGTCTCGTGTCTCGTCTCGTATTCGAAACGAGACACGAGACGAGACGGGACATTTCTCGTCCCGTGAGCAGATCCAATGATGCCAAACTCCACCCCCACGTCCACGTCGTTATTTCTGGGTTATGCTAAATGTAATTTCTTATAAGAATTCAACATGCCTCACGTCATTTTGCGATTAAAGGTGCATATTTTACCATTTCCACAATATTTTATTTTTGCGATTTCAGCGCCATCTATCACAAATCAAAAAAAAAGTTTGAGACAAAACCTACGTATTTTTGTCTTGGAGAATCCGAATCTGCAATAAAAAAATGAGGGTTCCCATTTGAGATTTTAACGTTGCCCTTCGCCCCACCCCCAGGAGGTGGGGTGGGGGGTGGAGTTTGGCATCATTGGATGAGCCCCTTCGAGACAAACAAATGTCATTCAGAACTTTTTTTGATCAGATGCGTACTTTTCAAGTTATTTCGTTGTGTCAAGCTACAAAACTATATATATATATATAAGTAGAGATAGTTTGTCGGTTCAAAGTAATACTTGGTACGAGGCCTATTATTTTTATTAATTTAAGCACAATGAAAAACCTATTTTGACGATGTTTTTGTCGATTTTATACTATTGCAAATCTGTGTTTTTTCATCTCATACTTCGTACGAGTGTCATAATTTCTTTCGAGTTAAAGTACGTAACACGCACACCTACTACACCCCCTCACGCACACCTACACCCACTTACACCCACCTACACCCACTTACACCCACCTACATCCACTTACACCCACACCCACCTACACATATTTACTTCCGGTCCACTTCCGGTCTACTTCCGGTCCACTACCGGCCCACTACCGGTACACTTCCGGTACACTTCCGGTCTACTTCCGGTCCACTTCCGGTCTATTTGACAGACACCTGTGAGTTCTTTCTAGTTTTTTTAAGTATACAAGTACAGTAATTTTGGGAGTTCAAACCAACACTTGGTTCGAGGCCTATTGTTTTTTATTAATTTAACTACAATGGAAAACCTATTTTGATGATGTTTTGTAGATTTTATACTATTGCAAATCTGTGATTTTTCATCTCATACTTCGTACGAGTGTCATAATTTCTTTCGAGTTAAATTACGTAACATTACAAAACATTGCGATGGGCTCGTAAGGGTAAACTATTGCATCATGTTTCGCAACAAGTTATTACGCAACTTTGCGATTGGATCGTAAGGGTAAATTATTGCATCATGTTTCACAATAAGTTATTACGCAATATTGTGACAGCTCGTAAGGGTAAAATATTGCGCAATGTTTCGCAATAAGTTATTACGCAATATTATGATGAACCCGTATCTGACATGTTGTTTTCTGATTGGTTGGATTATGACGTGATGAGATGATGTGATGTCTTCTGATTGACTCACTGTTTCGGATTTTCAACGCGGTATGCGCTTAGGTTACAATATCCCCTGAAGACCTTTTTTTGGAATTTTGATTGCTTCATTAGTTAACGTATCTGGTCCTGGGCCTTTTTGCATTTAAGAGAGTCAATAACCAGTGCAAATTCCTCCTTTGCAAATGGGATCACCAAGGTTTCGTTGTTGTATGGATTGGTCAATTCCTTCCTAATCGCCTTCTATATTACAGAATCCTCTTGTGGCACATCTGTTGGTAAAGGGTTATCCATGAGATATTGTATTGTATCCTTTCCTGTCTCTGTATATGTCCCATCACCCCTTCGTAAGGTGGATATGGCTAAACTAGGCTTAAGCTTATTCGAGACCAGTTTGTACGTATATCCCCATGGATCTCTAGCGATTTACTTCTGCATGAATCTAGCCCAGGAATTGACTCGATGTTGCTTTATAAGATCTGCGTGTTTTTCTTTGGATCTCCTGTATTTTGCAAGGTTGAACCTTCGGTCTCGGTCCGTCTTGGACTTCTGGTATATCTTTCTTAACTTCCTCGTAAGGGTCCTTCGTTTTAATATATACAATGGTCATATTGTTTTCTTCTTGTTTTTGTTAGAGTGTGGGATGGTTCTTATTGCACAATCCAGTGTGTCTGTTAATACCTTCAAATTTTCCACTAATGGTTGTCCTGTCTGTATGGGTTTTTGTAGTAATAACTGATTCACGTTAATCCTCAACAGAGATTGCTCAACAGAGGTCCATTTTCTCCTAGCCGGAATATCTTGGTCTGCGTTAGAACTTCTTCCTGAGTTAATATTCCAGCCAACCATATTATTGTCACTTTAACTTTTCTAACGATGGAAGCGGCCCCGGCGCCTACCCAGTGTAGAATAACATGGGTACCTGGAGGAAACCCTGAGGGGTAAAGGCGGTCAGTGGCGTGATGCTGATCACATCACCCCCACTCACGGCCGGATCAAGAAAGTGTTGGGCGTTACCCCCACACCTCCTATACGCCTTCATGGCGTGGTGCTATGCACAGGGGAGCACTTTACCTTTTTGTAACTTTACCTTTAATATCGATGTTCGATTTGCCTCCTCTTGAGTTACAGAAACTCGGAACTCTTGATTTTCTATTCATCACATGCAGGTCCCTGCTGGCGATGTAATCCTCCAGATCCAAGTTCTTTTCATCAGTATCATTGCTGAACCACTTGTGGGACTTGGCATTGGCATCCATTGATATTAGAATTTTGTGCCGAGTAAATCTTGTAACCAGTCAATCATCTGTATGTATGGCTGAATGGGGTCCTTATATTGACAAAATACCTGTCTACCATTATTCATAAGTCGAGTGTCTGTTATGCGGCATCCGCATGGTCGCACCTCGTTAAGCAGCAGCAAATCAAGTGCATCTTGAGAGCATCCTAGTGGAATGTCCTCTTGAGAATGACGGGAGCATTTAGGACTACATCGACTCTAGCAATTATAGCTGTGGCGGGGGTTCTCCCGCTGGACCTAGAAGTGCTACGCAGAGCGGCAAGATACTGGTGGAAGATGAAGCAATACAACAAGATTGAGGAACTCCTGAATACAAGATTCATCACAAAGAGAGAAATAGACCAGCATATTTGGCAACAGTGGCAGAATGAGTGGGCCCAGTCTCAGGACTCGGAACATATTAAGAAGTATTTAAAAGAGGTGAAACAGTTGGTAGGCGTCAGGATGCTTTATCCTACCAAAGGCATGGTGCACTTTATTACCGGCCACGGGCCATATGCCTCATATCTGAACAGATTTGGTTTTAGTGGGTCGAATGAATGCAGGGTAATCAAAGTACGACGTAGAAGACACTCCTGAGCACGCCCTGCTGCGGTGCAAAAAAACATACGGACCAACAAATTGTAACTCTTAGACCAAGTGTGAGTGGAGTCAATCTGCAATAACGTCTAAGTGAACCAGCCATCTTCCAGTATGTGAATAGACTAGCTGAAGCAGTATTCACAACAGAAGAGATTAAATATAGATACAACCCTGGCGCTGGCAACAAAGTGGCAACACTGCATCCGGATATGGAAACAACAAGTGAGAGACGCTGTAGCAGCAGATTGAGTGCTAAGAACTTGAATGAGAATCCAATAGCTGAAGAGAGTGAGGAACCAGGCGAGAAGGAGGTACGATATTACGAACAAGGACCGACCGTAATAAACAGAAGGAAATATTATATTATCTCCGCTAGAGGAAGAAAATAAAATGTGTAGTGAAGTGTGGTAAAGCAGTGTAGATGACCGAACGATGTTCTCTCACGTGCTTGAATTGTGCCCACCCCCTAAGTTGAACCATGCCAAACCCGTCCTGTCACTCGCTCCACACACGTCTACGTATTTTCGCCCTCCCCATTGCCTATCCCCATCCACGATTTGTGCCGAAGTTAAAGATACTTTCCCCGCACATTCTGCCAAAATGTTTTGTTTGCTGATGTCCTCCAATCTGTCCCGTATGATCCCTATTTCCTGCATGCCCGCCCTCCCCTCGACTCCTTCTTCCCAAATCCACCCCAGCCCTATGGTGTATAGTTCCTTCTTTATCATTGTTACCTATTGGCGTTCTATTGGGTCATTGTTCTGAGCTTGTATCGCGAGTTTTTTTAGATTTCCATCCCCCATATTTAGCAGTCTTGGCCAATATTCGAAACCACTCATTTTTGCTTCTGCTTCATCCCTATACTTTCCCATTTCCCTAAGAACTCCTCACGTTGCCGTACCCCTTCTCACCCCCAGAACTTGTTTTAGAAAATTTGCTTGTACGCAGTTTACAATTTCTGTTGCCCCCCAGACCCACAGTTCGATACCATAGAATAAAGTGGCCTTGACTGTTGCCTCGTACCAGTATTCTGGTTGGAATATTAGGCACTTTGTACTTTATTTTTTTCGTTTTACGCAGCGCGTACATAGCTTTTCCTTTGCTTCTTTGTGCCTGTCTTGTCCACTTACCCGTCATTGCCATGACCATACCCAAGTAATCGTACCCTTTAACTCCCTATCTAGTTGTGTCCCCCACCCTCCATATTCCCATTGTTCGTCCCTACCGAATACGTATCCATTTCTAAACACCATGACTTTCGTTTTCGCAATATTAACTCGGACAGCCTATTTCTCGCAGTACATATGCAGCCCATCTAACCCTTCCTGTAGCCCTTTTATTGTTCTAGAAATTACCACCAGGTCGTCCGCGTACAGTAATAGTGGTATTTTTGTGTCCGCGATCGACGGAGGTTGGATGTCCTTCTGTGATAGTTCTTCTACCATATCATTAATAAACCGAATGAATAGAAGTGGGGAGAGTACGCAGCCTTGTTTCACCCCCAGTACCGATTCATTTGATCCCGTCACTTCCCCATTCCCGCATTTAAAACAAAACTCTACCTTTTCATAGGCGGCCTGGAGCGCCTTTAGCATTTTCGCAGACACCCCCACCTCCCATAACTTGGTCCACAACATTTTCCTGTTCACTGTGTCAAACGCTTTTTCAAAAATCTACATAACAACAATATAATTTCCCTCTCTTTTCCCCCAGCTTTTGCTGTATTAATGTTTGTAACAGAAGTATATTATCAATGGTCTGAATTTTTTTCCTGAATCCTGCTTGCATGGGTGAAAGAACATAAAAAATTTCACACCAATTTTGTAAATGCCGGTATAGAATTTGACAGTATACTTTACTCATTACCGACAACATCATACCCTAGTGTAGCTGTTTGGATTCCCGGGAAGCAAAGTAGCATAACTGTATGGTGTTACCTTTTCAAGAACTCCAACATGGAAGGCCTCCCTCGTAGTGGTAACGTCGTTCGCTTGTAATCAAGGAGGTCTGCGATCGATACCCGGTGGAAGCACTTTACTGTATTCCAGCCCCAATTAACCTATCTGTCTGGCCCGTAACAAGGGGTAGGCTAAGGTGGGGGGCTGAAGCCTAGGGCGCCATGCACAGAGTGCGCCATCCACTTTTTTTCAACGAAGTCGGAGTATGAAAGGGAAATAATTGCACTTCCAATTTTCTGTATCCTGAAATGTTCTTCAGACAGTAAGACATAACTGAAATATTTTTAAATACTATACTTTTTACATCAGAATTGCAAACTACGAATCATTAAATATCACCTAAATTATTTTAATGAGTTTTTCTTTGTTCCTCATTTCAAGATTTGCAAAATAAAACATCACAAAACATTGCATAAGAAGAAAATATCGAAGGACACACATAAAAGTCCGATGCTTGGTAACGCTGAGGAGGCGGGGGGGGGGGTTAAATACAATCCTGCCCAGGGCACTAAAAATCTGTCCATCTACAGGGCTGCTATTTGTGCATAAAGTGGAAGTAAAACAAAATCTCGCAAGAACTCCAACATTGAAGAATCCTAACCTACTTTGTTCCTATAAATTTGAATACTGAATCAGATATAAAGTTATTGAATTAACAAAATCGGCGAGTTTCAGTCAATACTAGTTGCATGCAGTAATATGTTTCGAAGAAAAACGAGAGACTTGAAATCTCTGTATTTCACACGCCAAAAATACTTACGTATATATCCAAGTTAGTACACTCCATTTTCATTTTGTCTTGTTTGCATATTTTGGTTCATGGACTCCTGATTGAAAATTTACTTTAGAGAGAACACCTAAAATTAGTTTCAATGAGGAGATAGCTCTCAGTATATTCCCCTCAGTATCATACTTGATCACTAACTGCTAAACAACTTCGTCGTTTCTCGAACAAATAAGACTCTCTGCAAAATCAATTCAACCAATTTGTCAAACAAGGGAAATGAATATGTTATCTGATCAAATTCTGCAGTACATTAGGAGTATAAATTATACGTATTATCTCTAAATGAGTTTTGCCTGATTTTTCTTCCGTAATGGGGTAACAAAAAAGGCAGGTTACATGTTTAATGATTATATAACACGTTTGTAAATAGCTTCTTTCTTCTGATGTAGAGATGATGAATATGTTAATATCTGTTGTCTAGTAACGCAGCACCGTCCATTAGTGTTATACATTACATTTTCCGATAGTTGCACACACGCACACCCACCAACTCACACAAGCTGCTTCCATGTAATAATCCTTGTTTCTCACTACGAGACTCAATAAATATATGTGACAGTCGTGTCCTTCATATCAGTTATCGTTTTCTTAGAAATTACTGGATCTGCACAGAAATAATTGATCGAGCAAGGGAAAGGGAAAAGTCGAAGAATTCTGAATATCTCGAGAAAATTGGGAATATTCGAGGTAAAGCGTTAAAAGATGAAAATATCGGGAAATTTTGAAAGAAGAGGTAATTTTTGACAAAAGTTGGAAAAGCTTTCGAATTGCAGTTAAATGGGGGGAGGGGGAATTTCTGTGGATCGTGGGAAATTTTCGGGAAAATACGTTCCTCTAAATGGAGAGTTCAAGTTCATCTGTCAAGTTCATATTTAGGCCGGTGGGATATTATTATTATTAATAATAATAATAATAATAATAATAGTAACAGTTTTGTTGTGGTACTTCACTTCCACTAATTGCGTGCTCAGTATTAATAACATTTGTAAACTTTGAAATATACACATCTGATCAAAAATTATCCATTACACTTCGTTTTCGTTTATAAGCGCCACTTGCACTTTTCATTTCACCACGCAACACTATTAGTGCACACGCACCAAATGAAAAGATACCTACACTATATTACGATAGCCACACTCACCGCGAACTAGAAACAATGATGCTGATTTCAACCGTCAATATCCCTCCACTTCACTCTCAATAGTTGACATTCAAAATACAGAGTGTTCAAAAAGTCCCTGTGCCATTACGAAACAACATAGCTCGGAAACTACATGCAAGAGAACAATGCTGTTGATTGCAAAATGAGCTACAACTCTCCACGTTTATATGCCATACACCTCAAAGTGCGCCCCTCTAGTTGCTTTCAGAACATCAAGGCGGTAATCCACTTCTGCCCATACACGCCCCAGCATATCACCAGTAACAGGATACTCTCCGTTATTCTTCTTAGAAGAGTAACAACATCTGGAACAGTAGTGTGGTACACACAATCTTTGACATGCCCCCAGAAGAAGAAATCCAAGGGTGTGATATCAGGAGAGCGCGGAGACCAGGGAATAGGTCCATCACGGCCTATCCACCTGCCAGGCAAATGCCTATCCAGAAGGCCTTGAACATCCTTGGACCAATGAGGGGGTGCCTCATCCTGTGAGAAATTATGGTTAGCTGGAATTCCTCCAGCTGAGGAAGAAGATACTGTTCAAGCATGTCGTAGTAAATGTTTTTTGTAATGGTACCGGGACTTCATGAACACCCTGTATTTCCATTCGTTTTTTTTTCTAGGAACAATTCTATTCGAGCACTACGTGATCTCTGAAAATATGATTATGATGTAGAAGTAATTTAAACGGTAGATACTCCATCTTTCTATCTTCTTTCATGAAATAAGGAAGTAAAAGGACTTGTCATGTTTTATTTTGCTGTTGTCACAATATTAAGGAGTTTTAATAATCGATGGTCTTTGTCACTTCTACCCATTCAGCGTCTAATTTTTGTGTGCCCTCTAAACTTGCGCCCTCTAGGCTATAACCTAGGATACCCTAGTGGCAAATACCCTCTGTATTTTGTAGATCTAAGGACAAATTTGGACGGGAAAGTACCATAAATTGTATCTTTGTGAAACTGTTAATGGATATTGAGGAAACTTGTAGGGTTAGGGGGTTATTGGCGATTCGACCCCCCCCCCCTCATGTCCATGTATTCGAACCTGTGACTTCCAGTTTAAATGAGAAACGTTTAACAGAACATGCATTGATTTAAATGCATCGGAACATTTGAAAACTGCCATGAAAGAGTACGAAAGGATTGAAAATGTACGAAAGTGTGGGAAAGGGATTTTTCGATTCTCTACGTTCACATGGTTAAGAGATACAATTTTCCTTTCCACGGGACAAAATTTCCCTTCATCGCTCAATTTTTCCCCAGGCCCGTAGTGATCTCCAGGGGAGGGGGTTCACAGCAGCGGCGTAGTGCCCACGTAAGGCTTGTAAGTCCACCTTACAAGTTGAAATTATTGAAGAAAACGTATTTCATTCCCGTATTTATCGCTTGAACACACATAGCAATATCAGACTTCAAGTAGAACTTTTAACGAAACAATTGAGGACTTGTTTTGATTCGAGTTGTTTCTCTGTAAGGCTTCTTCAGAGGACTTACGTGCGGGTGAATGGAAGAAATGATTTGGACTCGCCCATGGCGGGTGCGTTTGCTTACGTAGTATCTTCTCAACCAATGACAGGGTGCCCCGATTCTCAGGCACTGTAAGGCGCAAGCACAAGTGGGTGCTAACTGGCGAGAATTTCTGTCCCCGCTGCGTCTGTTTGCCAAGGTCGGAAGAGAACCAAGAAAATCGACTCCCGTGTTGTTTCAACAATGCTTGACGGGAGGTGTAGCTAACAAAACTGGTGTCATTTTATATGTGTAAACTAACTATTAAGTTCAGAAAGAGATGGTTTAATGTTGGATATTACCTTCATTAGAAGCAGCGAAGTTAAAGATAAAAGAGGAATGTCTGGCAATCCTAGATCCGGCAGCGCCCGCAAAGTTAGGCGCGTGCGTCCCAGTTGCCCGTAATATTAAAAGCATACGCGTAATACTTAGCGTTATGATTTACAGATTTGTTTTACCTTTTCCTTTCACTAAGTTGCTTGATATGCTTTTCAAAATGTGCGCAAATATCGTAACCATGATAATGAGTAATATTCTCGAATGCATTTGCATTTGCAAATTGTATCCTACGCATTTCCCAATAATGGCTTTTTAGTGAAAGAAAAATAATAATAACAATAAAAATATGACATGACCATTCCAGAAGAAGAGTTTGTGTCCTTAACTAAGCTGTATGCGAAATTTGTCAATTGCTACCAGTTGAAAAATGAGCTACAGGTAATTTATTCTGAAGCCGAATATCGAGTAAAGAGTGTGTTTGAACTTCATGAGTACTTGCGTACTACCCATTTGAATGAAGCTGTTGAACAAGTGTACAAACTAACAGAATTGTTCCTCATTGTTCCTGCCTCAAGCTCGTCGATGGAAAAGTCGTTTTCTGCACTGAAGAGGATTCATACATTTCAACGCAGCACACAGACTCAGGCAAGGAAATCTGACTTGGGACTGATATCCATTGAAAAGGAGCTGCTAAAGACATTGACCAGAAACTCCCTATTCTACGACGACGTGATTGAGGTGTTCAGACTAAAGGATCGAGTTACAGTATAAATGAGAATTTTCAGTAAGTAATACATATATTATTGTTAACATAGAGTGTGTGCATTTTGTGTTTGAAATTGAGTATGCCCACACATGACTTACATTCAAATAGATTCTATTTAGTTCAAATATCTTTGGGTTTTCTTTATCCAATATTCAGATCAGGTTTATCTAAGGAAGCCTTACACCTTTCATACAATCACGCTACGCCACTGGTTCACAGGTTATCAAAGGGGGGCTTTTTAGTCATAAAGTTTATGTTGTTTGACCATTTACATAAAACTAATTTTTGGAATTTTGAAAACTGTGGATTAAATGGTAAAGCATAACATGGTGCCTGTATTGTAACTTCAATTTTTCGATCTAATGCCGTTTTTCTTTGGTTATTCTGTTCGAATACTAACTAAGTGGACTTTGTTTCCATTATTGACAATTAAACTATCAAACGTTCTGCTATTTTATAACTTGCAATAAACAATGTCAATTCGGTGGGGGGGGGGGTTCTATGGACCAGTTCGATCCCACTATCCGACGCTCATATTGTTCCTATACTTACTAAACAGCATTATATACAACCACTATGCACTGCACAAGTATGTGCTTTATAGAACCGCATATATGTTAAATGTGTGTACTCTATCGACTACTGGGTGAAGAGTAGTGAATGTAATGTGCTAAGAAGCTGGACATTCTAGCTTTGAACTCTTATAAAGGGGGATTTAAACCCTTATCAAACAGGGAATTTAAAAGTTGTAACGGGAATTTTAGGACAATCACAAGGGTCACAAGGAAATTTTCAGTCTGATCCAGAAACAGCACTGGAAAGAGGACAGCAGAAGTGAAAATAAAGAGGTCGCGGGTGGGCTGTGATTTTAAGAATTAAACCCGTCTCGCTCAAATTTCAGAATTCAAAATGTTTTAAAAATCTAGCTCGATTATTTCAGATTTGTTTCCCTGTTGCATTTTTGTGAAACTGCGAATATTTTTTTTTGAAATGGGTTACAAATTTTGGTTCCTGAACTTCCATTAATCCAACATGCCAGAAGTTTCGGGGGGGTTGAACCCTAAACACCCCCCCCCCTAAATATGGCCATGGATGACAGGGCTAGACGTGTTGAAAGTTATGGTATTTACCAGTTGTTTCATGAAAGTATGGTAAGTAGCAAATATGGCGGCGAAACGGCTGTTACTGAGTTGCAACGTGTCTCAGAAAGTTCGCGAGTATTGAGGCAACAGCAAAGATGAGAACGAGTTAGAAAGTGTATATGATTCCCATAATGACCCGGAATATGTAACACCGATTAAGAATGAGGAGAATGAAGAGGTTGCCAATCAAAAATGCTACTAAAACTGTGCATGGCCACGTACATATTCTATTTCATGTAAAACGTGGTATCTACTGTAGATACCATTATTTATGATACATGCAACAGTGCTCATAACGGCAGTTTCGAATTAAATTTTACTCTCGTACCTGGATGTGAACTTCCATCTAGTAGAGAAGCACATACTTTTCTTCTACTACATATAAATAACTGTAGTCACATAGAAATTCGTTTGATTTTTAATTGGGTATGCACATTTAAGGCTGCTTTAAGATATATGTCTTACAAGCAACGTCAAAAATGTATTACACTTAAGGAATATGTAATCATATCAATTATTTGGAAAAGTTTAGTTTTTTATAAAATATTTCTTTCATAAGTCTGTAATGCGCATTTTAAAGTTATAATATTTTTATGGTGGCCCTAATAACGTACTTGTAACTTAATTAACTTTCGTATTTATGATATGTCTGACTTTGATGAAAGCGTATTATTTTATTGTTGATATTGTAAATATGTCTTCCTTTTGGTTCGAAATTATAACTATTTTAATCCATAAGAGCTTTATATCAGTGAAAACTGTTAAAAACTTAAGCCCTGTGTACATTTGAAATCATTCTTTACAAACATGTCAAGTTAAAGAAAAATCAACAGAAAGTTATACAAGGTCATAATTGTGTCTTCATTGATTTGCTTTATTTTACTTCACGTCTTGTGTCACTTTTGGCTTATTTGCGAAGATGGAGATGAGTGATGATATGATGAAGTTGATGAATAAGCATTCAAAAGCATCCATGCCCAGGCCGGGATTAGAACCCGGAACCCCTGGCGTCGTAGCGCGATTTCCTAACCACTCCGGCACGGGGGCCGGTAATTGTTATCTTGAAGATAGAGATTTAAACTACTGATGACCTCCTCGAAAAAAATGTTTTTCGATTTTCGAAAATGACATTTTTCGATTTATTGTTTTTCGGTTTTTCGAAAAGAAAATCGTTTTTCGTTCTTCGAAAAAATTCATTTTTCGAAAAAAAACCCGTTTTTCGAAAAAATTCGTTTTTCGTTTTTCGCTTTTTGTTTTTCGAATTTTTTTGGTACTTCCCCTTTTCATTTTCGAAAAAATTATTTTTCAATTTTTCGAAAGAAAGAGGCCATCCCTATTTTATGTATAAATTGCTTATTGAATCACAAAAATGTAATATTGCCATTGTATGCAATTTGGATAGTCTACGTAACACAGCTTTGTACCAGGCGCGTATATTCTAGCCTACCTAGGCTATCGCCGAAGCCCAGATTAAATACAGGAAATAATCGACTAGCAAATGTGACTGATGCTTCACTCTCAAACAACGACCGCGGGAGAAAACGATAGTATAAAGCCCGCGACTCCTGTGCACCGTACTCCCGCGAGGAGAGGAGGGGGAGAGTGGACCATGCTTCCTTATGAACGAAAGAAGAAAAGGTTGCGCGGGGATTTTTCGTCCAAGGTTTGTTTCCTTGTGCTCGCTCTATACATGGGGATGGTCTTTTTCCTCTAAAACTACCACCAGGCTTCAGCGGTTAAATTCTTCCCCGACCAGCGCATGTAGGCGGTCGGTGACGTATTTGAAGTATCTTCAAAACCCAAGTGTGAACAGGGAAGTCTTCACTTTACAACGGCGATAAAACCTAACAGCGATGCCAATTCGCTAACCCGCATTGGATTTTTTCCAGGTAGGGAAATTTTGAAACTAAACTACTATTACAGGAACGGGAAGAGAGTGTCTGGCATGTGATAAGAAATTTGTCCTCTAGGCCAAAACAACACTGTCCCATCGAACACATGCAGAAGTCGCAGGCCGCTGACCTTCAACCAACCACGCTTTACGATGTTTTCAACCCCTCTCCTGCTTTGTTTATGACTGGCTGTGGTAGACTGACTGGCCGGAGATGACAAAGGGTATTTTGCGAGTGGAAATCGCGTTGAAGGAAGTTTAAGAAAATTAGGTCTCTTACTGTGTGGATTTTCTTGAGTGTATTGAGTGAGTGAATTACGTCAGCGGCGGCGTCATCCCCAGCTGTTCTCTCACTTGCTCTGGGCCAGCATAGTCTGGCCGTTGCGCAGAGGCATGCGCGGAGGCATGAAAAAGTCTCCAGCGAGGAGGTGGTAGCCCAGTGGTAGCCATAAGACAACCAGCCGTGCCCCTTTTCGGCTAGCACGACGCGAGAGCTTTCGCATTGTGTTGACATAGTTGCATAGTAATTCGCGAGGAATATACTTTCCTGCATACTTGGCAAGAACGAACATAATATTTTTCCCCAAATTTATATAACCATTTAGATAGATGCTTGATTGATTGATTGATTGATTGATTGATTTAGTTTATTTTACGTCGCGTTTTGTGCCTCTTGGCTAATTTGCGAAGATGGGGATGAGTGATGAAATGATGAAATTGATGAATGGACATTCACAAACAACCAAGCCCGACCGGGATTCGAACCCGGGACCCTTGGCGTCGCAGCGCGATGTGCTAACCACTCGGCCACAGGGTCGGGCATTTATTTAGATAGATGCGTCTAAAGAGCCATCCAGACTTTTTTGTTATCGATTTCTTCCTTAAGAAAAGATATATCACTTGCTCTCACGCACACAGACACTCACGTGTTGCAACTGACGTTGACAATATTGAAGACATTTTCTGGACAAAAGAATTGTCTAAATATGAAAGGGAATTCGCATCACCAGGGGATTTTTTACGTTAATATTTGTAAAAAATCACACGGAAAATCTATGAGTACAAGAATTTTACTTGGAGATATATGTAATTCAGTTTCTTGCATTGAATTTTAAAAATTGTAGATCTACAGTTCATTTAGCAGATAATCATTTCAGTTCTTAGTAACACCGATTGTTGATATACCGTCTGCTGTGCTGGGGTTGCAAATTATAAACAAAGCAAGGCGAGAATACCGTGATCGACTCCGTGTGTCTAATTGTTCAGTGTTTTTCTTTTTAGTGAAGTGAAAGTGTCCGATGGTGTGTGAAAGGAAGGGTAGTTAGTATACTAAGATGAGTCGGATTAGAGCATTATTACATACATCGTTTTCCAAGGTACTATACGATATTGTTAAACAACTTGGCTGTCCCACGCCAGATTTAAATATCAATTATATTTAAAAAAATATCAAAAAAATGGTAAAGGTGACAGGCGTCGAAATTTTAATAGTCGCATTTATTTCATAGAAACTCTGGCCGACCTCCGCATAGCATGCTACGATGCCAGGGATCACGGGTTCGAATCTCTGCCTGGGCATGGGTGATATTTGTCACTGTTCACTCATCCTTATCTTCGGGATTAGCCAAAAGTAGTACAAATGAGAAGTAAAATAAACCAATCTTAGGAACTCTGAATTCTTGTCTGCAATTTTAGTAACCAAAGTTCCATTAAAATTACCTCTTTCATTAGAATTCTATGACATATGCTAGCGAAAATTTTCCATTTCTTGATCGCGTTGGCACTACCCATCATGCTGGCTGCCAGCCGCCACTGCATTACGTATATATGTTTTGAATGATCTGTGCTGCGTCGTATAGTGAACAAAAATGAGTGACATAATTAACGAACTATTGACGAAACAATTTACTCGGCTTTTGCAATCGTGAAGATATGCAGGCCTCTGGCATCGCAAAGAAGAGAAGAATGGATTTGATTTGTTATTTTGCGTTGCTTTTCTGCCACTTTAGCTAATCGCGACGATGAAGATGAGTGGCGATACGATGAAATTCATGAAGGGACATTCACAAAGAATATCCATGTCCATGCCTGGATTTGAACCCGGGTCCCCTGGCGTCGTAGTGCGCTGTACTAATAACCATTTTACCATAGAGGTTACCAAGAGAAGAATGGAGTTCCTGTTCAAATTAAATATTCAAGATAAGAAGTTTATTATACGCGTATATTTTATTCTCGCACGTAGGCCTACATAAATATTTCATAATGTGGGCCTCTATATTTTATAAATAACCATGAAATATATGAAATGTTTTCCTTATTGTTTCTATATTAATGAAACAGTGATATTTTTTATAATTATTAGTAACTTGTAATGTATGTATTTTAATCGGAATGCCACATCACCTTAAAATCCAAGAAATTGAACGAAAAAGAGCCTCCCATTTGAACATTATGATAAAAAGAGATAGCCCAGGTTTTGAACCCAGCATACGACACGCTTTGTATGAAGAGAGGCTTGTGAATCGCATTCTGCTTGGCATACTGAGGTAATAAACAGAGCCTCTGTGTGTGTGAAGTAGATATGTGAAGCTGAAAAACCGCTCATATATAAACATTTTTTTTACGAATATTGATCTCAATATAGATATGAGGAAGTTATTTTTAATCACAAGCATTCATAACTTACTTCATTAAATAATAACGTAATAAAACGATGAAATCTACTTTTCTAATAGTGTTCATTTCAGTCATAGACATAGGAAAGCAAAAACTTGTTACAAGTAGCTCAGGTTGTTGTCTATTGAATAAAATTATTATTATTAAAGGCTTTCATTTTTATGTTACAAATTGTTATGGTTGCTATAGAAAGTCTAATGTCAAAATATTATTATTGAACTAACATCACAAGTTAGCTTCTGATCACTCATTTTGATAATATCGTTGCATGTAAAGCATGGTAACTACAACAATTCCTTGAACAACCCTCAAACAAATCTCATGTAGCACCACCGAAAAAAATAATTCGGATGAAATATCATGTTTGTATGATAGTATACATACAAGTGAATCATATTTGCTGTAAGTAATTTAGAAATTTATTTCAATTTCTTAAATCAGATTTTTTTGAAACATCAGCTCGAAACCTGCATTTTGTCACTTACCATGATTTACACCCCAGCCCTTCATATGATATTAATAACAAAATTAATGATAATAACAATAATAATTAATAGTAGTACTTGTAGTATTATTTTCGATCAGTCATGTCCCTATAGGTTCGATACCCGGTGGAGGCACATAGTGGTTCGGATCCCACTTTAAACTGTAGGTCCAGTCCCGATTAGCCTTACTGTGCATAAAGTGGACTTTAAAACATCAATTCAATCAATCATGTTCGAATACGGTATATAAATATCAATAATAAATTATTCACATTCAAGCTTATCACTACCGGGCCAGATGTTCCAGGTTAGAACCGTGATCAGGGTGGTATTTGTTAAAACACCCATTCCACAAGTTGATTATTCATCCTTATAATCGCTATTAACCATAATGGTAGAAAAGGCATCAAAAATAAACAAAAATAGAAATGTAAATATGCATATGCTTTTACTCAAAAGAGTGCAAAAAACGTAGCAGAAAAAAAAATTGTTAATACGAAACTGGAATCTGACATTAAGTCTGATGTCTTCCACTTTCCCTCAGATATTGGTATTTTTAATCGAATTTCCCTTTTGCTTTAAAATTCGGTCCGAATTTCCCGCAAAAAGGTCAATTTCCCACTGATAGATAAGCTTACATTGCGTACATGTGGAGAATCACTACTTAGTTATCATTCTAGCCACCAGTCGCCACTGAATGATGTGGATGACTCTGCCATCTCTCGAGAAACGATAAAACTAACACAAGTAATTTTTATGGGGCATGAATTACTTGAGGGAGCTTACAAACGTTGACCCTTCCATGCTCAAAATCAAAATCTTTCCATCTTATCGAATTTACCACCAGACATGAATGATTAGATTTTCAGATTCATAAACTGTGTTAAGTCGTCGCATCAGGTTTAATATTTTCAAAATATATAATAAAATGCAAAAACAATCGACCTTGGCAGCATTTTAAAATATGAGCCTACCATTCAGACGATGTTGGCCCAGCACAACCGTACTGTACTGAATGACCGTACTGAATGACAATTTTATACTGAAACAGTAACAGCAGGAAAACAACAACAATAATATACAAACAAAAGCAACAATACAATACAACAAGAATGCACAGCAGGCCCGTAGCTAGAGGGGTGGCAGGGGGCAACTGCCCCCCCATGAGAGCCTGTTTTGCCCCCCTGTGAAAAATACAGAACACATTCCTACCTGGAATTCTCACTAAGCTTTACAATTATATCCAACATAACAAATACATTTATTGATTTTGTGATTTGTGAAGGTGTGTGGGTGGGATTCCGTATAATGTCGTATCAGGATTGGGGGGGGGGGGAATTCCATTCCAGATTCAGACTTCGGGAAATGATTTCGCAAATTTCAGTATCTACAACAGTTATGACATTTTGAGTAGTCTTGTATTAAAGGTGCCTAATGTATTTGGATGTTTTTCTTGGATGTGTTGCTATGAAGTTTGAACTGCATATTCTTTTCTTTCCTAAGTCTACCTTTTGGCTTTTGGTAATAGCGATTCATGTAATTGAGAGAGGGAGTGGATATTTGATTTTTGTTACTTTGCGTTGCTTTTCTGCCACTTCTACCTAATCGTGACAATGAGTGATGACGTGATATTGATGAAGAGACACTCACAAACAGTAATGCAACTACAGGGGGGCAGGGGCATTGTCCCCCCCCCCCCCAATCTTGGACGGAAGTTCAATCTAGGGAAGGCAAACATTGAAGTAAACAAACATGACTAGCAGAATCTAAGAATAGCAGGACAAATGGATACTCAAGATGGAATTAGTTTTCAAGTGTTTCTTGCATTTTTCTTCCAGACGGCTAAGGTCACTTGCAGGGGGCACAGAGGGGCAATTGAACCCTGGATTTCAAATGTTATACAAATAAAAGTATATTTCGTAAAATTTTCTTGCTCGTTTCGCTCGCAAACGCAATTTCGGCTATTCTTATAGTCCGAGTTCAGAGCCATAGCTAGGGGGCGGTGGGAATCGGCCCTGGGAGCCAAAACGATCTAAATTTTTAAAAAAATGTTAAAGAAAATGCCATGGCGCCCCGTGAAATTATTTGCGCCTTATTAAATCAATATTGTTTTCAGTATTTGGATCGAAAGATTTTCCTGCTTGCTTCGCTCCAAATATGATTCTTTTCTGAGCTCGCACATTTGAGAGACAATTTGGCGGATGAATTGATCATGTAATGTATTTAAATTATATATATACATGTATAAAAAAACTTTGAATAAGTAGTCTACACAATTTAGCGTTAACATGTTGCATATGCATTTCCTTATTTTACGTCACTCCATGTTGCATATGTGTAAAATATATGTTGTACAGTGTCTCTCAAAAGTTCTAGGACAACGACATTTTAAACTAGGCAACCCAATTTACACAAGGCGTTGGTGGGTTGCGTGTAGAGTTAGGCTCAATTTCAGGGTTGCCACATGCACAATAGATATTTGTGAAATACGCGAAAGAAATGCAAAGAAGTATTTTTGTATAAAATTATTAAAAATATCAATATTATATCGCAAATGACGAAAGAAAAGAAACTAGGTTTTCTAGTATTGCATCGCTGATGAGCCTAAGGAAAGGATAAGAGGTTATAGAAAACGAAAGACGACAAAGGAGAGGAGAAAGAGAAAGCGAAAGAAGAAGAGGAAAAGTAGAGGAGAGAAGAAAGAGAGGATAGACGAGGAGAGGAGAAGTAGTGAGAAGAAAGGAAAAATCGAGGAGAGATGAGGAAAATGGAGCAAAGAAGAGAGGAGGAAACGGAGAGGAGAGGAGGAGACGAGAAGAGGGGAGAGGAGAGGAGAGTAAAAGAGAGTAAAAGGGAAGAATGAAAAGAAGAGGAGAAGAGTGCAGTGGAGTCGGAAATCTAAGACAAGAAAGGAGATAAGAGGAGTGGAGAAGAGTGGGATGGAGACAAGATGCGAGAAAAGTAGAGAAGGTGATATGAGAGAAAAGCAGAGGAGAAGGAGGTGAGAGAAGAATAAGAAGGAGAAGAGAATGAAAACGAAAGGAGAGAAGAGGTAGTTGGAGAAAATATCGTCTCGGGGTCAAGAATTGATCAAATTATCGACATGAAACAAAACACTCAATAACATTTTGAAACATATTGGAGAATGTATTAGGTGCCATATGCCTTTTGGCTGAGTTCAGAGCAAGATGAAATCTTTCACGTAAGATCATTGATTTTACCTGCGATTATACCACTAAAAACATGAATGTAATTTTAACATTTATAAGAATTATCCAATTTTTCTCGACTTATCGGTTCGTTGAAATGAAGATGTTGTAATTTAATATTTCCCCTCCCCCCATCGTTAATTCCAAACAGAATCATTCCGTTTCACACAGCATTGACAATGAACACAATGGAATATGTCTAAAACTTACGAAAATTTTCTGCCACCGGAGGGGTTTGAACTAGGGATAGCTAAACGGATCCAAAAGTTTCGAATCTGGATCCGGATCTGAAAGTTTCGGATCTGGATCCGGATCCGAAAGTTCCGGATCCGAACATTCCGGATCCGGATCCGGGTCCGAAAGTTTCAGTTCTGGATCCGGATCCGAAAGTTCCGGATCTGGATCCGGATCCGGATCCGAGAGTTTCGTATCTCAATCCAATTATAATATTACCACACCTTAAAAGGTATTATGATCTTCGATTACAAAGAAATTTTTCATTAGTTAGTCCTACAAGATTTTTTTCAAGTGTTGTTCCTAAAATACTACGCATCGGCTAACACACTCGTGCACAAAAATAATCTTACTTGTTTAACATAAAATGTCAGAGGTGATTTTGTATATGCCATTGAAACGAATATGTATTCATTCGAATGTATTGGAAATCAAAACACACATAAATGTGAGACATTCCATTCCAGGATGAAATCTTTAACACATATAACAAGATAGAAATGTTATACAAAAATTATACAATTGTTCTACAGTTACAGTTTTACAAATTAAAAGAAAACATTATAATATATGCAGTGTTATATAATTACAAAGTGTAAGACTAACAAGGGAGGTTATCTAAGTGTCCCCCTCCGATTTCCATGAAACTTGGCAGGTGTGTGTATAAACGGGCCCAAATGAAGAAATACGTGTTTTTTTGTTTCGGCTAAAAAACTGTTTTAGGGGGCAACCCCCCTCAAATGTCAATATGAGGACAAATTTAAGTGGGCATTTGACCTATGTATCCCCCTCCGATTTCCATGAAACTTGGCAGGAGTATAGTGGGGCCAAAAGGAAGAAATACGTTTTTTTTTGTTTCAGCTAAAAAACGGTTTTACGGGGCAGAACCCACTCAAATGTCAAGATGAGGACAAATTGAAGTGGGGATCTGACCCCTGTGTCCCCATCCGATTTCCATGAAACTTGGCAGGTGTGTGTATTAACGGGCCCAAATGAAGAAATACGTGTTTTTTTGTTTCGGCTAAAAAACTGTTTTAGGGGGCAACCCCCCTCAAATGTCAAGATGAGGACAAATTGAAGTAAGGATCTGACCCCTGTATCCCCCTCCGATTTTCATCAAAATTCGCAGGTGCATAGAGGGGCCCAAAGGAAGAAATACATGTTGTTTTTTTTTGTTTCGGCTAAAAAACTGTTTTAGGGGGCAAAACCCGCCTCAAATGTCAAGATGAGGACAAATTGAAGTGGGGATCATCTGACCCCTGTGTCCCCCTCCGATTTCCATGAAATTTGGCAGGTTTATAGAGAGGCCCTATGCCCCCTGTTTCTTCCTATGCCATATTTACGTGGTTTCGGGGTCAGATCCCCACTTCAATTTCTCCTCATCTTGACATTTGAGGGGGTGGGCTCTATACACCTGCCAAATTTCATGGAAATCGGAGGGGGAGACTTAGACCTCCCTTGTAAGTGTATTAATTAATTACAAATCGCGCACGCGCGCACACACACTATATATATATATATATATATATATATATATATATATATATATATATATATATATATATATATATATATATATATATATATATATATATATATATGTATATATATATTATATATATGTATATATGCAGATAACAATATGTTATAAACACATTCTTACTTTCCAAAGAAGCGCATGTGGGATGGTAAAACGTATCCGGACGAAAATTCCGGATCCGGATCCGGATCCGAAAGTTCTGGATCCGGATCTGGCCATCCCTAGTTTGAACCTACGACCATCAGATTGACAATCCTTAACGGTAACCATTACCCTAAAAGCTGTCGCTCCTGAAAGCAGGTAGAAGGAGCTGACCAACGTGAAATGCAGATGCAACTCTCCTCCTACATGTAATGTGCAAAGAAAACTTGTTTGTAACAAAGAATACTTGTTTGTAACAAAGAAAACGAAGGTAGAACGAATCGGTGAAAACATTTAACGGAGAATTGCACATATTGAAAACTTTTCATTCGATATTTGCGGAGGTATACTTGCATTGATCTCGAGTGGGAAAAGGGGTAAAATTAGTATATCCTGAATTGCCACAAATATAAGAGTTATTTCATTAATATTTGTCAAGGTCTTTAAACGAGTACAGAATTATCGTTAGAGTATCATAATTCATGATCTTATACATGAAAATATCCCTTTGAACGTGTGTCAATTCATTTATTTGTTTTCTTATATATACATTCCACATGTAGAACAATGTAGCCACTTTACACTGCTATTACAAATAATGTTACCATGCCCTTGTTTAATAGAAGGGGAAATATGTTTTCTAGTATGGAGGATCGAACCTGGGACCGCAATCAATGCTTTCAAGAACTCTAACCAATACACTACGCCCTTCGTTTCCCTTGGAGCAACAATTCTTAATCATTCTCTCGCCTCAATATTGTAAACGTTATCCTTCAAAAGAAAAGTTCAATACTCTGATATAGCTCTGTACTTCTAGAATTACTTTATACATATGCATTTAACTCTGAATTTCTTTCTGCGTATTAGTATATCTAAGCTTGTGAATAATTTATTTGTAATTTCATAACGGTTACATGAACATTTACGATATAGTTCCTTACAACTTGGAATCTAGTAAATAGATACTTTCAAGTCTTCAAATTAATTTTAGACTACTAGATTTTTGCAATTGAATTGTATATGTGATCCGTTTCCAGTCATTCATTGCTGAAGCAAAAGTTTTAAAACTCTGTGGAATTTTCATTCTGAGATAAGTTTCTTTACTTGCTACATGTATGCGAACTACACTCTGTCCCACTTATCTCTGGAGCAGGTGAACGAAAAGAAGTATCTGAGCAGCGATGAACACGTGAGAGGAACGGGATTGCGTGGAGGGAGGAAAGCCACTGCATTTACCAGCCTTCCCAGCAGCGTGCACTGTTTCGCTCTGTCCAGTCGATCCTCCCTTCCCCCTTCTCCCCTTCTTTTCTGCTATGAACGGCTTTGCTCCAGAGATGCTGGGACAGGACACAATTAATTATTTTCGCAAAAAGTATCTCTGTGTGCTACACATTTCATTCTTACTCACATGAAAAAATGTCAATTTGCATTCAGGGCTAGTTTCACAGTTACAAACTCTTTTGTCCTCGATGAGAAGTTTAGTATAAATAGGCAGTTTGTTTATAATTTTGAAATTGAGGTCTAAGGTTAAAATCCTCATATTTAGGGCTTGAACTCGTAATCTAAGAGGTTTGAAGATCCGTCCTCTTCTTTGTGCGTGACCTTTTTTATTTATTTCTCTATTCATTATTCATCCTCATCGTCACAATTAGCCAAAAGTAAAATAAGAAAAGTCCCCCTCCTTGACTGTGCTGTCTAAGGCGCTGTGCTTGACTCCGACTGCGGGACGTCATGGGGTCATGGGTTCGAGTCCGCCTGTGTTCAGCCTTAGGGTTCTCGGCCTGGGTATATGACCGGTAGTAGTGTTGCCCACGAGACGAGACGAGACGAAACTTTGGTCTGTCCCGTCCCGTCTCGTGAAAATGCTGTCTCGTCTCGTGTCTCGTCTCGAAAATATTTGTTTGTCCCGTCTCGTGTCCCGTCTCGAAGGGTTCTGTCCCGTCTCGTCTCGTCCCGTCTCGTTTTGTCCCGTCTCGTCTCGTAAAAGTGATCCGGGATATCATGCCAACAAAAGTCAAAAGTAGCAGAAACACAAAATATTTTTTCCGGAAAGTGGGATAATGCTCCAAATATTTTACCCATTGCGTGGTGAGAATAAATAAGGTTCGTTAATCATGAGGACATTAATATTAAAAATGCAGTTTGTTGGTTACTGATTGCTAGGTATCTTATGAAATCTACCTTGTGGTTTTTCTGGCTTCCATACAAGAGTGCTCTTTTCATTACTGCTATACCTTTTGGAAGTTTGAAATGTTTTCCACTAGACCTTCTTTCTTTCTGAATGTCGAACTTCCGTGAACTATGAAAATGTACATTTCTTCTTTAAATTCTAAGCTTGGCGCTCGGGAGCAACAAAAAAGTTTTTAAATGTGTAGTACGAACACAAAAGACTATTTAAAATTTCAATACTTAGTATATTACTAATAGAAAGCATTTATTGTTTTAATATTGTTAAACATTTTCTATGACATAAGTTTCAAAAAGTGTTTCTTTGTGATATTGTGCTGTTTCTTATGCTCAGCTTATGACGCACATACTTGTTTGTTTTCTCTTTAGCCTCTAAGTCAGATACCACCACCGCTTGATCTAATTTATCCTTCGGCAGGCACGCATCTAGAAATATATGTCGGGGGAGGGTGTCCGAGCCAAGTGTTTCAGAAAAAAAATGATAATAATAACATTAACGACAACAATTAAGCAAATGTTTAAATTTATACATTAATATAATTCATAGGTCTATTCACTTGAATATGTAAATTAATCAATTCTATTATTGTTATTACATGAAATGTTACAAAGATTGTAGAAGAATAGTAATATAACAGCACGAATATTAGCTAATATCTAGCTTACGTGTAGTTAAGATCGCCTAAATTTGCATAAAAACAACTGTCCTGGCAAGAAGTTTAATGTCAAAAAAGGTGATGAATTGAATATTTGCTAAATAACAAAAATGGATGTTAAGTCCACTTGACGAAAAATAAAATTCCTGATTAATATTTTATTCTCATTATTATAAGTAGTAGTGTACGTAAATCTTCATTGATACTGTCATTCAAAGCCGTATGATCGCAATAAAATCCTTGTTCGGCATAAAAAAGTAACCCTCGATTATGCTAAAGAAATATATTTTTGTTTAAATAGAGCAAGGCCCCAGGAGGATGCAAGAAGCAGTTCCTGCAAAAATGTATGTTGTACGAAGCGAAGAAACGTGACAAAACCACCACGTATGGAAGGCAAACCTGCATATATTTTATATCGCACATTTACAGAGCCGTGCCTCCTGAAGTTATAAAAATCCCAACCTTAAGAATATTAGAACCCACTAATTCACCCGCAGCTAAGTCAAATTTCACATATCCCTCTTCATCCTCGTTCATAGACTTCCTGCAATACTCTTGTGCATGTGGGTTGCATCCCACCAGGTGCGAGAAATGTGAAGAGTTATTCTTTCCCTGTACTGCGTTATTTCTTTTCATAAGAGTAAGGCTAAATTCTCGTTTTATCTGAACTTTTAAAAATGTGCAAAATACGTCTCTATCTTTAAACAACCACCCTTTCTCATGTATGTGTAAAATAATCCCACTCTATCTCAGAAAACCTCTTTCTACGATCAAATGAAGGAAACAACTCTCAAGTCTCAACAATTATAATTTTTTGCTTAAATTTCCTATAATTTATACAAACAGTAGCACACATCACGTCCTTTGGTGCAACACTGTCAACAGCTAATGTTACTTTCCTCGTCCTAATAAATTTACTTCCAACCAACCAGTAACGGCGCCAGGGAAATGTGACTAGGGGAAGGGCGGAAGGCGGGCAACAAAATATTGTAAGTGGGCAGTCACATTAAAACGCCCGAAAACACTACACATATATATACATATATAATAATACTTATAATAATAATTATTATTATAATTATAATTATTATTATTATTATTATTATATTCATGTATGGTGTTTTGTGTTTGTCTTTTATTTAGAGTGGACGTTTACTGCCTAAATTTACTTCTTGATTACGAGTTTATCTCCACATGATTCGTTTTAATAAAGACATTAATTCTTTTTTATTGATAAGTTGCGTTGTCTCTAGTGGCCTATTTCAGTATTGGAAGACATTCATAATTTTATAATTCATCGTCTTTCTTGAGATGAAACTACTGATATAAATATTTTAGTTATAAGATAATAATATAAATGACGAAAAAATGCTTCGAAGAGTTTAATTTTCTTGCAAAATAAACGTGACGTTGGAAGAAATGAATCTTCTTAAGTATTAGAAACAATGTGAGGCACTTCTCCTGTAGGAGAATTCTGCTCTATGTGCTTTGCAGAACACATTGCCCACCTTTGGTACGTCCAGGACTTGACATTTCTTCTCAATGGCAAGAATAGCCAAATGAGGCAGTTTGCATCCAGCATCCTGTTTCGAGCAAGCCTTTTCAAAGATTTTCAGGACAACCATCTTCGTAATGCTGAAGACTTTTGGGCAAAATTTGTGTTTCACCTTTCAGGGAAATGTTATCACAGGATAAAAAAATCAGACAAAGGTTACAGTTATCTCATAATTCAAGAAATATTCTGACCCTGGCAATACTTACTCTTACTCTACCACTCCAACGTATGTCTGTGCTACACAATTACAGGCACCTATGGGGTTCATGGGAAGAAGTTCTTCGATTTTGATATGTACGAGAAAGAGCGAACCTGCATCCAATGATTGAAGAGTGTCAAATACTAATAAGCATTCTTTTACCTGCCCGCGATATGTTTTGAATCGAATTTTAAGTGTAATTTGCATTTTAAGGTTCATGTTCAATACATTTCCAAATAATATCCCCTCATTAACTTCAAGAGTATCGAAGAAATTCCCTTTGTTACGGTTTCCTCAGACTCATCATCTCGAAATTCAAGTCCGTGAATAGTAAGAAACCGCGATGAATCCACAACAACTGACATGTAGTGTCGGGTTTTCTTCGATCACCTTTGGTCCTGGGTTCGATACCCAGTGGAGGCACTTTAAACTATTAGTCCAATCCCGATTGACTTTTCTGTGCATAAAGTGGACTTAAAACATCAAATCAACCAACCAACCAAATCTTGAATCAACTTTGAATGTCTTTTAATATTTAGCGTTGTCACTAACGACCACGATTAGAATAATTTGCCCGTACTACAGATGATGTCTTGTGGTCCTGAAAATATTCGTGATGTTTTAAAACCATCCACATTCAACACTTTTTCACATTTCTTAAGACTGGTTAAAACTTAGGTTAATCTCGGCTATTACAGGACATAAATGAATGAGAAATCACCTATGCCCAGGTCGGCGCTCAAATCTTGAACGAAAGTCACATACACATAGCTATATATATACTAAACAAATTAATATTTGTTAATCAAGTTGGTATTATAAGCAGAAAAGTGATATCATGCAGAATACACCACTTTGAAAAGGTGAAATTCGTCATACTCTTATAAATGAACTCTCTTATTATTCGATATTTAATTAACTTCAGTTGGAGGGCCCGAGGGGGTGGGTGGCGAAGTGTCTGACATGGGGCGTCCCCCTGCCTTCTCTGGCGTCGTCACTGCTTCCAACCCTCTAATAACTTCGCTGCTGATAGCCTCACCTTGGAAATGGAAGCTTGTGTGTCGGCGAATAATACAAAGCACTTGTGTTCACTGTCCCTCTTTCATTCAAAGTCTGCCGTTTTCCTTTTCAGCTTTTCCTGCAAAACTTCCTGTCAGCAAGCAAACCAAATTACAGAATTTTTATTGCCCCTCCCTTGCATCAACCTTCATTCCTACTTTAGGCCTGGATTTATGGCACTTACCCGCTACTGCAGGTCAACCTCGCCCCTATGTTTGGTGTTTACCCCCTGAAGCAATGGTGTCCATTGTTCAAAGCGAAACCTCTGTCAGTGAGGAACGGCGAAAAATAGTCTCGGAATACACCCTGGCCGTAAACAGGCTCCCGCCACCCTGACATTGGTGTCTGCTTCCCTCTGAAGTTTGATAAAACTACTTTGTGAAATTTGTTGAGTAACGATTGAAAATGTAGACAGTAGATACTACATGTATTTTGCTCATAAACTTGAAGGCTAAATTCACAGAATAAAAAGAACAGTTACAACATTCCTTCATCTGATTTACAGAAAGGCTAATCGGGACTGGACAAACACTTTAAAGTGGGATTCAAATCACTATGTTCCTTCACCGGGTATCGAACCCGGCACCCCTTGATTACAAGGTGACGACGCTACCACTGTACCATCGGGAAGTCCCCATAGAACAACGTTTCCTTCTACGACGATTATACAGAACTTAGTGCACTTCCTTAATTTGAAATCTATTCTATATCAGGCTCAGTATTTCGTTATTACAATCCAAGGAATAGTATGCTCCTTAAATAAGAAATAAATAAATAAAATAAAGCATTGGAAATAATCTTCAAACGGACGTACAAAAATCGAATCCAACCACCTGTAGAATGCCTGAGGGAAACAACAAGAATTTTCTCAACAAAGACATTTCCAAAATTTCCATAACATTCTAAAAATTTCGCAACCCGTGCAAATAATCATGTGGTAAAATCTTGTCATGGTTCCCCGTAAACACTAAAATCACCAAATTACTTCTTTCTATAATACCCGTATTTTCTCCTCCTCTTTAGCTCTCAGCTGTTCGGAGTGGGATAATGAAAGATTATTTGTCCCTAATTATCTCCTTCTCTTAGTCTTGCTAATATCTTGGACTCCTTAATAACTTTCCCAACAACTCCTTATCAATTTGTACTGCCATGTTTCCCACAATGTTTTTCCTACTTCCTAATAACATTCACTTCTGTACACCCTTTGATGTAAAAATTAAATAATAATAATAATAATAATAAACCCTATCCGTCGGTCCGTTTATCTTTCCAACCTATAGAGCTGAGACTATGTTTACAAGATAAATCTCGGACTCAGATACTCCACGATATTTTGGTCCCTCCTTCCACCTTCTCTACCTGCCCTTTTACTTGATGTTATTCAGAATTGTATTAGTATCTGGAGTACTATCGTAACATAAAATTATTAACCTGGAATGAATTGAAAAATAAAAATGGGGAGTAACCCTGTGTTTCGAAAGAGTATAGAAAATAAGTTTAGGTATTCATTCATTCATTCCTCTCTCTAGAATAGTCTTCTTTTGACTTAACACGCGCTTATCAACGTTTCTAATTGAAATACCTTTTTGCAAGCAAACAAGTATTTGCAACTGATTAAATATTTTGCTTTTATTTTTTCGAGACATTCGAGACGAGACGAGACTTTTCAAAAGCCGTCCCGTCCCGTCTCGTGTCTCGTCTCGAAAACGAGACGAGAAAGGCATTTCGTCTCGTCCCGTCTCGAATTTCAAAAGGCTTGTCCCGTCTCGTGTCTCGTCTCGAAAACGAGACGGGACACGAGACGAGACGGGACATGTCCCGTCCCGTGAGCAACACTAACCGGTAGCAACCCACCATCGTGAGGAAATTGGGGAGCTACGAGTGAGTTGCGTAATCGGATCTGGGAAATCTATAACGGCTGGGGTTCGACGTGCTGATCCCACGTCACCCCATTACCGGTTGAAGAACTCCACACCTCTAGGTAGGACTGTGGGAGGGAGACTGGCAGTCGGGAGATAGGTCAAGGCCCTTCGAGGATTGTCGAGCCATGGGTTATTATTATTATTATTATTATTATTATTATTATTACTAAAATAAGAAAATACAAGGGAATGAAGAAAAATGTATATTATTATATTATTTTGATTTTCATGGATCTATTGCCACTACTACGCTGTAATCCCGATGAGTACCTTACATGTTACAGGATAAAGCACGTGTTACCATTCGAATACTTATTTAATAAGCTTTTTGTTTGTCAGGAATTAGGACTTAAACTTAGGCATATTGAGCTAGTGTCCACCTAGCCGCCTCTGATGAAATCTATCATTCTTCAGGTTCTTTTTCAAATTCGACTCTGGTCACTTGTAATTTGCTGGGTGCAGACGTTGGGCATCGACGCACAGTGTTTTGCGATAAGAAGCGGCCTTGAATATAGCGTGAGTCACTTTGAACGCGAGCAAGCTACGCTACCAAGCTTGTCTGCCTTTGAAAACAGTCATTTTTTTCACAGTTTCCGAACGCGATTGCTATTGTAGAAGTATATATTCTCTCAAAAGAGCAAGAAAGGAAATGTTCTCCCGTCGTTTTCTAAACATACAATTATAATGAATTTTCAATGGCGCTCGGACAATTTGAACTGTTTTGTAATCTCTCTCCCTCTCTCTCATATATATATATATATTTATATATATATAATTTTGGGTCTGGTCCCTTCCTCAAAGAAATCCTGTATACGTGCCTGGTCTACGTCAATGACAGAAATGCAAGCAATATTTTTATTTGTTTTTAACCCAATTAAAGGAATGTATAAGAATTTAAAAGAAATTAGAAAGAATGAAACTACTGTTTCTCTACCTTAAAAATTCTTGTTCTTCGATGAAGAAAAATAAGAAGCCTCTAGTCCAGCACCTTAACACAGTGTCCCACGAGTAGGGTAAATTAGGGGAATATGGGCACCTTAACGGAAAAACCGGAATTGCATGCAAAACATTTATTGAAAATGCAAATCTCGCACTAATATATCAACTACAAGATCTCAGAAGTGTATAACAGTAACCATTATGAAACAAATTTTTATTGTTGTTATGAAAAACTATTATTGAACTAACCATCACAAATGCTCATATTCACCAAACACTATGTGGAAAATGGGCAATGCATGTGTAAAATGGGCAACACGTACATTTGCTTTGAATGCAAATTATCACCTGCACCGACATTGCGGGCAGTAAAACTGATCACCTGACTTCAAATTGACACACAGCTCGTGGTACCAGGTAACACACCGGTGACACGCAATCCACTCTTCTCCGTGATTTTCAGCGTAATAGTTACCTTTGCATGCAGGTGAAGGGACGGATGTTTTCTTCGACATAGCCCTAGCTGGAACCTGTGTCGATGGAGTTTGTAGTCCTTTAGCGACGTCCTTAGATGATCTCGTATTAATTTAAAGTCCGGATTCGTCTGCATTAAAAATGCGGTCTGGTTTTTGAAGCAGTTGTATTGTAGTTTTGTTATTTTATTTTGCAACAGATGAAAAAGTCATGCACGTCTGTTCGATTATTCCCAAAAGTCTATTGATAGAGAGATTTTCTTCTTTACGAATGGTCAAACCAGGATGTCTTTTGAGGAACCCGTACAACCATTCCCACCCTGCCATCCTTTCTTGTTTGTTAAAAAATGGAGAAGAGTCTTCCACAAATTCATCTCTGGGAAGGAAACCCGAAATGGGTAAGGAGGCAGAAGATGAGTTGGCAGAACATGTTAGTATTCTGCAAGAACATGGATTCGGTGTAACCAGGCAGCGTCCATTTGAATTCATGGAAAAGCTGAGCGTCAACCACAACTTTAAGTAGCGCTGCAAGGTTTGGCGAGGCACTGCTGTAGCTTGTGACTGTTTACTTGTAAACAGTCACATTCCTGATTGCATTTATTGCCAATTCCATGTGATTTGGATTCAATGCTTGACGATTTGACGTACGGTTGTACGTACGTGTGAGCCATCTGTGAAACACGAAAACGCAAATTAAAACAGGCTATAGCAGTAAATAAAATAGTGCTAATTATTGCAAACTCGACTGGAAAACCAATATGAAATCTATGTAGTTTCAGACCTAAACTGTATGTTTCATTGTATCCTTGTCCAATAATATGGATAAATAGTCTCGTACGCTTACTGTTTCACTTTACAACGATAAACCGTAACATAGTTTATAGCATAAAATATACAACAGTAGCTTCTACAAATTTATAAGAGCGCAAACAGATTTGCTCATTTTATCCGAAACACCACTGCTCATTTTCCCCATAACGTCAACATTTTATAGTTGGCACCACTGGGCAACCCAAGGACGAGAGAGGGGCTGGATAACTGTTTCGTTCTCTCACAACATGTTCAAGCTACGATTACAACACTTGACTTACTCTGTGCAATTGTTTGTATGTGCTTTAAATGCTATTGTTGTAGAACAAGAATTAACACAGCTGCAATAATATAGTGAAACAAACAGTAGGTTTACCTTTTATTCAACAATTTCACAGCTGATTTCGGACGAGCTCTTGCGACACTCCCAACACCTTTCCGTCATGAAAGCACTAGTCGTACCAACGTTTGGGTGTCACCACATTCCCATTACGTTTTGTGTAATACGGGCAAAAGCTCAATTCTGCCCATATTAACTGACTGCACATATTCCCCTAATTTACCCTATCTCTTGACAAACACTGTCAAATGTGATGTGATTTCATGAATAAAATTTTTCCCCTGTCTACGTATAACGTTTCTCACATTTGGTAGTTTGCAAACATTTTTGCAAACGGTGAAATTATTTAGTGTTACCTTGGGCAACAGCAAATACATTTCATAAGACTGTTCTGGACACGAGACTTGCGTCAGTCAGTAAACAAGCAGTTCGTCTGTTACAGTATCAAAGGAAGAGAGCATCGTTCTGCAAATGTTCAAACCTCTAGATATTTTCCATTCCCATTCATAATATCTAATCACAAAAAATAAGTTAGAAGAAATAACTCGTATTTTCACAACTACTAATATTCTAGTTTTTCATCATCACATCAAATTATTTCTCGAAGATAGCTATTGATTGATTGATTTAGTGTTTTAAGTCCACTTTATGCAAAGTAAGGCTAATCGGGACTGGACCTACAGTTTAAAGTGGGATCCGAACCACTATGTGACTCCACCGGGAATCGAACCCGAGACCCCTTGATTACAAGGCAACGCGGAAAGAATTTACAATACCGGACCCTTCTGTAATTTCTATGCTACGTCTTATACTCACGAAATAATGAGTCGCGATGATTTATCTCAGGTCAATTTGTTTGGGTGAGGTGAAGAAATTGTTCATTAACGTGTAGAAATTGTAAAATAAGCTTTTCAATTCTCGCAATGACTCTCCGTATACAAGTATGGGAGCCATATTTGTTGATATGAAGAATTGACGTTTGCAATTAGTTACGCTGTCTACAGCGTTGCCACACTGTTGATTTCGTACTTGGAGAGCATGGAAATGCGTCGAGGATGACGAAGAAGACGACAGTGACAGTGACAGTGACAATCACGATGTAGAAGAACATGTGGAATGTGGACTGATTTGATTACAGATAAGTTTGGCAACAGTGCATCGATCGTAAAATTGCAGGATACAAAAATGGCGTCTTCGATGATGAACGTTTCCCGTTGAAGTGCAACGAAAATGAGATTTTTTATCGGTTCTTTTTCACAATTAGCGCAAAACCATTCACGGATAGCCCCACTGACCATTCTCGGTAAGGTTAGGTTAGGCAAACATAGTTAAAATGTGGGGTCGTAAAACCATGCACGGGTAGACACACACACCATTGACGGGTAGCCCCACGAACCATTCACGGTGGTTAGATTAGGTTAGGTTAGGCAAGGCAAGCATAATTAAAATCAGGAATATATATTTCTTTTTTTTAAGTATTGGAAACAAAATTTTCCGGTAAATAATGAGCAATCGTGCCGATCGCGGACCACTCAATTTCGCTTATTTTGCAATTTCTACACGTAACCCCCAAACTTTAACTTCAAATTCGTGATTAGGAGGCTTCAATTAGTGAGTATGCGAAATATTACAAAAATCGGGGAGGAGTCCGGTATTGTAAATTCTGTGCCATCGAGGAGGCTGATAGCTACAAGAAAGCAAGTCAAAATTAAAGTAAAAGTTTAATTACATGTATACCCAACGACATTTACAATATTGGAAGGACAGAATACTTAAAAATTGATGCTTCAACGGAAGGTAAAATCTTGTTGTAGTGGCTAGTATTCTCGATTGGGCTGCTAGCGGTCCTAGGATCGATCCTCCTTACGAAGTGATCTCTTTTTTCCGATTCTCATTTTATTAAACAACGGCATGGTGGCGTTATTTATAATAGCAGTGTAAAGTGGATACATTGTTCTGCATGTGGAATGTATATATAAGAAAACAAATAAATGAATTGACACACGTTCAAAGGGATATTTTCATGTATAAGATCATGAATTATGATACTCTAACGATAATTCTGTACTCGTTTAAAGACCTTGACAAATATTAATGAAATAACTCTTTATATTTGTGGCAATTCAGGATATACTAATTTTACCCCTTTTCCCACTCGAGATCAATGCAAGTATACCTCCGCAAATATCGAATGAAAAGTTTTCAATATGTGCAATTCTCCGTTAAATGTTTTCACCGATTCGTTCTACCTTCGTTTTCTTTGTTACAAACAAGTATTCTTTGTTACAAACAAGTTTTCTTTGCACATTACATGTAGGAGGAGAGTTGCATCTGCATTTCACGTTGGTCAGCTCCTTCTACCTGCTTTCAGGAGCGACAGCTTTTAGGGTAATGGTTACCGTTAAGCATTGTCAATCTGATGGTCGTAGGTTCAAACCCCTCCGGTGGCAGAAAATTTTCGTAAGTTTTAGACATATCCCATTGTGCTCATTGTCCATGCTGTGTGAAACGGAATGATTCTGTTTGGAATTAACGATGGGGGTGAGGGGAAATATTAAATTACAACATCTTCATTTCAACGAACCGATAAGTCGAGAAAAATTGGATAATTCTTATAAATGTTAAAATTACATTCATGTTTTTAGTGGTATAATCGCAGGTAAAATCAATGATCTTACGTGAAAGATTTCATCTTGCTCTGAACTCAGCCAAAAGGCATATGGCACCTAATACATTCTCCAATATGTTTCAAAATGTTATTGAGTGTTTTGTTTCATGTCGATAATTTGATCAATTCTTGACCCCGAGACGATATTTTCTCCAACTACCTCTTCTCTCCTTTCGTTTTCATTCTCTTCTCCTTCTTATTCTTCTCTCACCTCCTTCTCCTCTGCTTTTCTCTTATATCACCTTCTCTACTTTCCTCGAATCTTGTCTCCATCCCACTCTTCTCCACTCCTCTTATCTCCTTTCCTGTCTTAGATTTCCGACTCCACTGCACTCTTCTCCTCTTCTTTTCATTCTTCCCTTTTACTCTCTTTTACTCTCCTCTCCTCTCCCCTCTTCTCGTCTCCTCCTCTCCTCTCCGTTTCCTCCTTTCTCTTCTTTGCTCCATTTTCCTCATCTCTCCTCGATTTTTCCTTTCTTCTCACTACTTCTCCTCTCCTCGTCTATCCTCTCTTTCTTCTCTCCTCTACTTTTCCTCTTCTCCTTTCGCTTTCTCTTTCTCCTCTCCTTTGTCGTCTTTCGTTTTCTATAACCTCTTATCCTTTCCTTAGGCTCATCAGCGATGCAATACTAGAAAACCTAGTTTCTTTTCTTTCGTCATTTGCGATATAATATTGATATTTTTAATAATTTTATACAAAAATACTTCTTTGCATTTCTTTCGCGTATTTCACAAATATCTATTGTGCATGTGGCAACCCTGAAATTGTGCCTAACTCTACACGCAACCCACCAACGCCTTGTGTAAATTGGGTTGCCTAGTTTAAAATGTCGTTGTCCTAGAACTTTTGAGAGACACTGTACATGAAAGTTATACGTGTCATATGTACAAAAACAATAATGTTCGTCATGCATATTCTGTCTTTCAAAAATACAGTTTGTGTGCTTGTTTTCCATTATTAGCTAATATGAAATTGAACGTGTTGGAAATATATTTCAAATTTGTTCAAACAAAAATGCTTTAGCACCGACTTCTACCCTATTTTGCATGATTTACGACGATGTTAACGTATTTTAATACTACTATTATTACTACCTCTACCACCACTATATTACTATTATTATTAGTGGCACTTGAGCCCCTTCTCCAGATAAAAAATGTGGTTTCGCCTCTGCTCACAAAGAACACTCATGCCCAGGCTCGAACCTGGAACCCCTGACTTCGTAGTGTGTTATGTAACCATCCCATCATGGAGGTCTGCTAGTGAAAGATGTAGGACAGCTTACTTGTTCAAATTATGTATTATCAAACACGATGAAAATGTGATAGTGTTTCACACTTATTATTTCGGTTAGAAAGCGATAAAATTTGTAGTTTGATACGGGTTTCACTCAGGCTCTGTCCGAAAGATACAAAGTACATACTTGAAGTATGGTCTTAACGGAAGTGACGTCACCTAGTACAGTTCGAAAGCATCAAGTTCACGAGAGCAGAGCAAGCTAAGTTGCAGGCTCGGTCACGTGACAAGTGGACTTGTTGTTCATTTGTTTGAAATCGCGGAGCTAGAAAGCCAGCAAGTTCTTTGTTGCAGATCTTCTAATGTGTGGAAATGTATGTATAAGATCATTTGCAAATGCTATTTTATTTCTGTGGTGAAAAATAAGTGTTTAAAACGTGGTTATATCTACTGATCGTATTTGGCGCTGCAGTCAAAGTGCAGTTCGAAAGATTTTCACTTCCAGTCCACGACTTCAAGACCGCACTGCGAGACCATTCTGGAAGTATGCTCGCATCAAGTACGGTTTTGCACCTTTCGGACGCGGACAAAGCATCTTACCTTACCTTACCACATGGCGCTACAGCTCCTCATGGGCTTTGGCCTCCTCAACTATGTGCCTCCATCTATTCCTGTCCTCTGCAATCTCCCACCATCTTTTCACCTTCATGTGACGCAAATCTTCCAGGACACCATCTAGCCATCTTGTCATTGGTCTTCCTCTTCTTCTTTTTGAATAGATTTTTTCTTGCATCACTTTCCTTTCCATTCTATCCTTTCCCATTCTCTGTACGTGACCCAGGCACCGCATTCTTTGTGATTTAATAAATCTCACAATATCCTCTTTCCCTAGTATATGGTTAATTTCTTCATTAGTTCTTATTCTCCAGAAATTATTTTCATTAACAGGTCCATATATTTTGCGTATCACCCTCCTCTCAAATCTGCGCAATGCTTCCTCTTCTGTCTTATTCATTACCCATGTCTCTGAACCATATGATATTATAGGTCTTATTAACGTTTTATATATGGTAATTTTGAGATTCCTGTTTATTAGTTTGCTCTTTAATAATTGCATGTTTGCATAATATGCTCTATTCCCCATGTATATCCTTTCCTTTATCATGCTATCTTTTTTATTTTGTTCATTTATGATCAGCCCAAAGTATTGGAATGACCTGACTCTTTCAAATTCCTTCCCATTTATTTCTATTCTTTCCTCTCTATATTTGTTAGGTTTTTGGGTAACAATCATGTACTTTGTTTTATTGACATTTGTTTCTAGTCCAAACCTATTTGCAGTTTCTTCTAATCTCTGGTATGTTTTCTTTAAATCGTTTCCTGTTCGTGCTATTATTGCAATGTCATCTGCATATGCGCATATTTGAGTGCTCTTTGTAAAAATTGATCCTCTCTTATCTACCTTTTGAACGGCCACGTGTAATGCTAGTATGAAGAGTGTGGTTGACAGTCCATCTCCTTGTTTGACTCCTCTGTAATATGGAAATTCTCTACTTGTTTCATTCCCTATTTTCACTTTTGCTCTGGTCTGTTTCATTGTCATTTCTATTAAATTTATTAACTTGATGGAGAATTTTAATTCTTGCATAGCTCTACTCAGTTCGGGTCTCCTTATACTATCAAATGCTCTTTTGTAGTCAATGAACAGAATTAGAAGGTCTATTTCATATTCATAGTGTTTTTCAATTATCTGTTGTATAACGAATAATTGATCTGTTGTACCCCTGCCTGGTCTAAATCCACATTGATATTCTCCTACTATAGCTTCAGTATATTTCTTCAGTCTTTCATTAATAATACTGGTAAGGACTTTGTACACCACATTTAGCAGCATTATTGGTCTATAGTTACTACATTCCGTTCGATCCCCTGTTTTGTGTATTGGACATATTATTCCAACTTTCCATCCTTCCGGCATTTGTTCTTTCCAGATCCGTTCCAGGAGTTTATGGATTTCAATTTTCATTGTCAGTCCTGCCATCTTTAGCATTTCTATTATTATACCGTCTTCTCCTGGTGCTTTGTTATTTTTCGCTTTTCTAATTGCTATTTCTATCTCCTCCATTGTTGGTGGGTCTTCAATGGTTCCCTCATTGTATCCATCTATTCCTGTTGTTCCCACTAGTTCCTCTTCTTTTCCTAGTTGTTCTTGATAATATTCTGCCCATCTCTCTAATTTTCTATGCTGATCTCCTATCACTGCTCCGTTTTTATCCTTATAGCCAATTTCCTTTGGTTGGTATCCTTTATTTACTTTTTTGATTGCGGTATATACTTTTCTTGTTTCTTTTGTCTACTCAAGTCATTTATCTCCATCAGCTGTTTCTTCATTATCTCCTTCTTTTTCTGTTTGCATGTTTTATTAGCTATATTCCTTTTTTCTCGGTACCTTTCGACATTTCCTCTCGTTTTTTTTTTGTATCATTTTTTGTCTAGCTTCGTTCTTTTCCTTTATTACTTTCTCACAATCCTCATCGAACCACATTTTTTCCCCTACTTGTTTATCTTCTCCTATTATTTCTTCTGCTACTTCTTTTAGAGTTCCTTGTATTTTCTCCCAGTGTTTTTCGGTTGAGCTCCTCTCCTCTGCTGTCCAACTTTGTGTTTTTTGAGCTATTGCATCTTGGTATCTTTATCTGATTTCTTCTTTTTTCCCTTTCTGCATATTCCATTTTATTCTTTTTAGTTTTTCTGTCTGTTGTGTTGTTCTTATTCTCTCTCGGACTTTTACTTTCAAAAGAAAGTGGTCAGAGTCACAGTTAGGTCCTCTGCAACTTCTAATATCTGTGATTGAGGAGGAATATCTGTGACCTACCAAAACATGGTCGATTTGGTTTGTTGTTGTTCCATCTTGGGATCTCCAGGTCCCCAAATGTATATCTTTATGTGGGAAAGTTATATCTACTGATCGTATTTGGCGCTGCAGTCGAAGTGCAGTTCGAAAGATTTTGCACTTCCAGTCCACGACTTCAAGACCGCACTGCGAGACCATTCTGGAAGTATGCTCGCTTCAAGTACGGTTTTGCACCTTTCGGACGCGGCCAAAGCATCTTATGGAGTGTAAATATCAATTTCAAATCTTATTAATCATTTCTCTATGCAAACGCATCAAATATGATAAGCAACATAGGTGTGTGTTATGATATCCATTTTAAAAAAGAAAAGTTAAGTTTTAACACTGACTGCATGATATCGTTTCCATAGCATGTTATATATTGCTCTCAGAATTTTAAACGGCAGTAAAAATAAATGACATTTGCAACTGCGAAGCTCTCAATGGGATTGCATACATTAAGGACAGAAGATGCCATATTTCGATTTCTTGTAACATTGAAAGAAGAATTAGACGAGCAAATAGTGACTGAGAAAAGTTTCTTGGCTTGATGTCCTGTACACACTGTGAAAGTTGTCGGTGTTATCAGGCGGCACCCTATGAATATAGGTCCAAGAAAATGGCAAGTAGAAAAAAGCTGCAGTGAAATAAATACAATTGAAAATCTCTTAAATGATATTATATTTATTTTATTATATTTATAATATTAAATTGTGTCTGTAGCAGACGTTGTCTGTTAAAGTACCTCAGGCACAGGCACAACATTTCCCTCTATAAAACTTGATATGAAATATTAATGATGACACTGTAATCCAAGAAGTCATTGATCAATCAAGGGTTTGTCGGCTGTCAAACACATGTATTTCAACAACACAATATTTTGCAAAATTGTTAACCTAACCAGTAGGTAAACATTGTCTGTAGTGATGCAATAGTATTTTATTTTAGGCCAGTCCAATAAGGAAAAAAAAATAAGGAAAGCTGGAACAAATTTTATTATCTTCAAAAAAGGGTTCTTAACAACATACTAATTTTGCACCCCTGTACCACCCCAGATTTGGCCGCCATCTTGGAAAAATGGCGCCCAAAATCAGTTTTTTTGCAAATATCTTGCTTGAAAAGTATTTTATAGCAAAAGAGGTTATGACAAAAATAATCTACATAACATTCTCTACAAAAAAAGGTTCTGTGCATTATTCTTCTAGGATGCGCCGTTTGGGTGCTAGCTGAGCGAGAATTTTTTTCCCCCGCTCAGTTTTGCAAGTGCGGAACTCACGAAAACGTCTTTTCCATGATGTTTTGTAGTTTTTATCTTCTATAAAACTGTACTTATTACATTTGTTCTTTCTTACAGAATGTCATTTTTGAGTTCAATTGCTGTTATCATTGCATGCAGTTATTTGTCAGCTGTGTGCAGGAGATAATATGTTTCGTCTGAAAGAAAAGATAACTCCAAAGGAGCATGTTGTCCAAAAAGGTTGTTTCACAATAAAACGTCATTGTAATCAACGGGTCCCGGGTTCGATACCCGTTGGAGACATATTGCACAGTGGTTCGGATCCCACTTTAAACTGTAGGACCAGTCCCGATTAACCTTACTGTGCGTAAAGTGAACATAAAACAACAATTCAAACCATAATAAAATGATCAGAAAAGTTCTGGTCAGATATAACAACTGAGCCATGATGCGCTCCATTAAGAGTTGTTGTTGTTGTTGAGTTGGTGTTTTGAGTCCACTTTATGCACAGTAAGGTAATCGGGACTGGACCTACAGTTTAAAGTGGGATCCGAATGTACCTCCACCGGGTATCGAACCCTGGCGCTCCATTAAGAGTTGTGGGGGATGGCAGAAGAGTGACCAGAGTCAATGCTAAGTGGATTTTTTGGCATGCTCATTAGTTTCCAGATAAAATAGATGAGCAGCATGTCGATGCACTAAAGTCTCGTATATCAAGGGATAAGTAAGACTTTCAGTTCTTTTGTCAGTGAGGCCTCCCCGATGACGCAGTGATAACGTCGTCTCCTTGTAATCAAGGGGTCCCAGGTTCGATACCCGGTGGAAGCACATATTGGTTCGGATCCCACTTTAAACTGTAGGTTCAGTCCTGATTAGCCTTACTGTGCGTAAAGTGGACTTAAAACTCAAACTCAATCAATCTTTGTCAGTGATTCTCATCTCACCCACCAATCCCTGATTTTGATGACATAAAGTCAATGATTACGGAAGTAAGAGGGATTAAGAAAACCAATCCTTCTGATGCTTATGATGTTGCAATGTCTTCAATGTTGAGTATCGTTGGTAAAAATTTGGCAAATGTCAAGTTTGAACAAAATAAGAGAGTTAATCACTGGAGCGGTCACTTCTGAAGTGAAAATCAGATGTGTTGTATCCAGTTGAACCAGAGTTTTTATTTAATAAATTATTTTACTAAAAAATCACAAGACCAATTCAGAAAAAAAAGTAGAAACTTGCCCCATACCAGTTATAGCTGATGAGGTAGGGATGTGGACAACCAAGAAGCCTTCTCTTAATGGTCTTCTTTGTACCACTCGCTGAGAGACAAAGATGCTGCACCGCCAGATTCTTCGCATTTTACCCTGTAAACGCCTTAAAGATTTCGCAAGGGGACTTGTAGCTGTAGAAAAATTGGGCAAAAGTGTTCAATAACGTGTTCAAAATCTGACACTGTTGCATTTACTTCTTAAGATTGGTTTCGAAGAGACACGTGCCGCTTCCGTCTGAAAGCTCCCTTCCTCTACTATACTATGTCCTGGGAATCTCTGGAACAAGGCCGCATATTAGATTAGAGAAGGGGAGAATGCTTGTGAGCCGGCGAAGCAGTACATGCTCCTGTAAGCGGTTAGTAGCTGCAGTCGTTTTCTCTCCAACATGCAATTATATTCGCTCTCACGTATTCATTGGTCGAGTTACTGTCTTCTCGAGTTACTACTTGTACAGACCCTTGTCTTCGTTCGCTCGCTCCAGAGATTCCCGGGACATAGTATAGAAGACGAACGGAGCTTTCAGATAGAAGCAGCACATGTCTCTTGGAAACCAATCTTAAGAAATAAATGCAACTTTTCGAACTGACGCGACACGGCAAACTGCACGTGTCACTCACTCCAACTGGACCTTGTTCTCCATACCGTGGTAGCACCTCGTCAGTTGTGCGCGCATACACGGTGAATGTTTAAGACTAAAGGGGGCCGTGTCATCACTTAGCTTTGAAATCCCTGTGTAGATTGTGGCCTATCGCTTTTGCTTCGATCTGCAAGCTCACCTCAATTCTGATGATCTATTCCACATTCACTTACAAGAATTCTTTGTGGTAGAAGACAAGTGATGTTTTGGTTTCTAAGAGTAGCAGAAATACAGATAATGTACATTTGTTTGATCTTAAATATTACAAAATTAAGTTTTAATTAATATACATTTTCAAGAAGAGTCCTTAGAACATTTATAATAGGCATTTTAATAAGAAATAAGACTTCAAGCTGCCATGAAAAACCGTTTCTTGAGTTTCGCTCTTTCACAATGGAGCGGAAAAAAAGGTGAAAATACTCGATTCCCTAGCGCCATAATGGTGCTTCCTAGAAGAAAAATGCACAGAACTTTGTAGAGAATTGTATGTAGATTAATTTTTGTCATAGTCTCTTTTGCTGTAAAATGCTTTCCAAGAGAGATGTTTGCAAAAAACTGATTTTGGGCGCCATTTTTCCAAGATGACGGCAAAATCCGGTGTGGTAGAGGGGTGCAAAATTAGTATGTTGTCAAGAACCCTTTTATGAAGATAATAAAATTTGTTCCAGCTTTCCCTAATTTTTTTCCTTATTGGACCCCAAAATCATCTCTTGTTGACTGGCCTATTTGAAGAAAATAGAATCCGTGGTGGAGTAAGAGACCCATGTTTCAATGTTTTAGCAAGTAGGCCTACAAAAAATGTATTACAAATTTTTACACAATTCATCAAAGTGTAGATAATATGTAACCATTATTATTTAATTAATTCGATTTTTCTTGCGTAACACAACACGAAAGTGTTGTTGGATTCTCATTAGATTTCTTTGTGCGTAAAAATCTTGCATATTGGAAACTAGAGGGAAACATTATGAAGCACGATTTATAAAGGACATCCTTAATCAGTTCTGCAGAGAAGCCCAAAGCTGTTGGTACATATTAATCGTCTATTAACATTATTGACCTGTAAATATAAAGTACATTCAGTCCCGATAAGCCTATTTATGTTATACTTTATCTTTGTATTCTTTGGTAGTCCGAAAGGTCATTATCGAAATATTGTTATTTGATGTTGCTCGAACTTTTTTTGTTCGTTGGAGTTTCAAGATGTCATCCCTTTCCTGTTACTTATCACTTCTGGAGAAGAGGGCAAGTGCCCCTCTGTACCCTGCTATATCTGCCAATGCAACACAATATATTACAAATTTGCCCCCTCTAGGATTGACTTCACGCCCCCTATTAAGAATTCCTGGCTACGGACCTGTTGCACAGAAAATATTAAAAGTTACACATACATATATTGTAAACAATTATCGGAAACTGCGCTCTGGCAAGAAAATGTCAACATTTGGAGGTAATTATTATATGAGAGAGGAATCCTGTAGGAAAGAGACCGCTGTAGAAGGGAGAGCCTTGTAGTGGGATTGTGAAAGAGCTTTACGTTGCGGGTTGGCCGTGTGGGAACTCGTGCATGAAATTAGTTAATGAGAAATTCGGATTTAATTTTGCCATCGATTTTATTCAAGAATTTCATGTCTGCTAATTCACCACGAGTGTGTAGTGGTTGGATATTGAAGACAGAAGACATAATATCTGTTTTATGGAGGTGCCTCAGAGAAGGTATTACAGGGAGGTTATTTCAGTCGTTCACCGCCAGCGTGTCGGCCGTTCGGCGGACTCTTCATGCAACAGGTCCCGGCAAATTGCATTACAGGAAGTCCGTAACAGAAACCGTTTGTTTTCTAATGTTTCCACTTTTCACAATTACAGTTACAATTACAATTGAAATAAGCACTTAACTTGTCGCAAGGATTGCAGAAAAAGGTGCCCTCGCAATTACAAATATTTCTGGCACCTTATTTCTGACATCTAATCTTAGATTAGTCATCGCTACTTTATTCTCAGTTGTCGCGACAGCGCCTGCAGCTTATCGGGGGTTGGGTGAGTTGTCAGCCGCGAGAGGGCGCTTCATACTGCACGTGTCGGCAGTGATGCCAACCGTAGGGACATGTCCCTACGCATAGGGACTTTTCACTAAATTTCGCCCGCGTAGAAACGTAGGGACAGATTTTGCCAAATGAGGGAAAACGTAGGTACTTTTTTCAATCTTGGTAAATTACATTTTATGAATTAGTTTATCTGGATACTTTAGCGAGGAGGAGAAAAAAGAACTAACTAACAGATCTCCATCAGAATTTTGGAACATGTTATCGGTTACCAAAAACTTTCAAGGCAAGTTCCTTTTTGAAAACATTTCCACTCTCGCGAAAATAGTGCTAACATTGCCGCATTCTAACGCGGAAACGGAAAGAATATTTTCAATGTTAAGTGATACAAAAACAAAAAAGGGAAATAAAATGGGACCAAAATTGTTAAAGAATGCAGGAAATACAGCATCACCAACCAACATCTATCTCTTCACAGCAGCAGCATGTATGACTTCAAATAACATAATCAACAGTAAACGACTCAACGTTATTCATTAGGGGTGTGCGGGATCCTTTACTTTAAAAAGTCGTTAATTCTCGACGTTTTCTGCCTTGTAAGTTTCTGGAACTTATCGAAAGTTGTAAGTTTTTATTCTAGAAATGCAAAAACAATCACTTAAAGTGAAAATGACTTGTAAAATTCGAGATTTCCAGTGCTTCGGGAAATTTCGAACATTTCCCGTCCCGAAAATTTTCCGACTTGGTCGGGAAATTGCAAATTTTTCAGTCCCGAATGTCGGGATTTAAAAAAATTACCGTCCCGATCCCGTCCCGACCCAAAAAATTCTGTCCCGCACAACCCTATTATTCATTAAGGCAAGAATTTACAATACCGGACCCTTCTGTAATTTCTATGCTACGTCTTATACTCACGAAATAATTATTCGTGATGATTTATCTCAAATTAACATGTTGGGGTGAGGGGGAAAAATGTTCATTAACGTGTAGAAGTTGTAAAATAAGCTTTTCAATTCTCGCAATGATTCTCCGTATACAAGTATGGTAGCCATATTTGTTGATATGAACAAATTACAATTAGTTGCGCTGTCTACAGCGTTGCCACCCTGTTGATTTCATACTTGGAGAGCATGGATTGTGTAAGAATAGCGGAAGAGAACAGTAAAAAAGTTGTTAATGTTGTACAGATTGTTAGGTGGAGTGTGCAGGAGGATGGCTGTGGGCTAATTAATAAACTTATGGATTTCAGTATATTGCCCAAAGAACGTGCTTACATGTGACAGCGACAATCACGATGTAGAAGAACTGATTTGATTACAGGTAAATTTGGCAACATTACATCAATCATAAAATTGCAGGATACGAAAATGGCGTCTTCGATGATGAACATTTGCCGTTAAAGTGCTACGAAAATAATATTTTTTATAGGTTCGTAATCACAATTACCGCAAAACCATTCAGGAATAGCCCCACTGAGCATTCTCGGTAAGGTTAGGTTAAGTTAGGTTAGGCAAGGCAAACATAGTTAAAATTTGGGCTCGAAAAAAACATGCACGGGTAGCCCAACAAACCATTGACGGATAGCCCCACGAACCATAGGTACGGTTAGGTTAAGTTAGGATAGGCAAATGTAAATTCGCGCCTTCATTAATTGTGGAAGCACCGAGCAGAAAAATTTGGTAAGTAAATGTGTATATTTTATCTTCTGTTTTGCATGCTCATGAGGTGATGATTTTTTTAGTCGCTTTACTTGGCGTAGGGACATTTGGTCAGTTGTAGGGACATTTTGACTACGTCTGTAGGGACATTGCCGAAAAATGGTTAGCAACACTGTCGGCTACCAGACGTCAGTGTACGTTCATGTTCACTTCTGTTTGCGTTTATCAGTACGCGTGTTGCGTATACTGTGTTATTGTAATGTGCTACTCATGGCCAGTGCTTTATTGTGTGTTAATTGTTATTCATTCATTACTTATGTCGTTAAACAAATATAGTCTTGAACAGAGAGTTTTTATGTACGATAATTACGTGAAAACGAATTCTTGCAAAGAAAAAGTGGTCAGGGAATTACGATAGACAGGATCTCTTGAACCTAAGAAACGCGTTGTATTGCTGTTGAAGGAAGTCATTTTCAACATCTCTTATAACACAGGAGGTTAGTGATCATCATTATTATTACTTTTAAATATCATTTTACGCTTTCGGTTTGCTTTATGCGCCGGGATGCTGTCTTCCCTTTCTGTCAACTGAGGATAAAGTAGCGATGTCTAATCTAAGATTTTCTGTCAGAAATAAGGTGCCAGAAATATTTGTATTTGGGAGGACACCTTTTCCAGCATCCGTGCGACAAGGTACGTGCTTATTTCAATTGTAATTGTAACTGTAATTGTGAAAAGTGGAAACATTACAAAACAAGCGGTTTCTGTTACGGACTTCCTGAACGCAATTTGCCGGGACCTGTTGCATGAAGAGCCCGCCGAACGGCCGACACGCTGGCGGTGAACGACTGAAATAACCTTGGCGAGCAATGGTGAGGAAAAAGTTGAGGACAGAATCAATCCGGGAAAGATTAGTTTTTGAAAACATAGTTTAGATAGGGGAGCAGTACGGAGATAAAGGATTTGAAAAAATATGCTAAATGATGATTGGTTTTGGATTTCAGTGAGTTTGTACAGAAGACCGAGAAGACGCGTTGCTCTTTTAATAGTGTTTGTAATGCGCTTATTTTAAAGTTTAGTTTTTTGTCGATGATGACAGCAAGGAACATTTCTTGATGGGATTGTTTTCAAGAGAATAAACAGAATTCATTTTGTCCCTTTTTAGAGAAATGGCGAGGCGGGAACATTTCTGGGAGGTTTTAGTCGAATAGTGTGTGTCAGCTGACAGACTAACATGAGGAAGAGGTTCAGAAACTTTTCCTGAGGAGAAATCTTAATGAAAAAACACATTTAAAAGTTGTGCTCTCTCATTTCCAACAACGGTGGTAGAATTATGCACTACTTCCACTGGCACACAAGGCTTCTTCGAATACGGTATTCACTTCGAGAATGAACAATAAACAATATCATTACTTTTTTCGTAATTTTTCGTTAACATTTCCACATAATAAGTAATGCATTTGTGTCCGTACCACAGAATTATTTCGCTGAGAAAGATAAACCGGGAATCAGCCGAGCTGTTGTATTTTCTCAGTTGAACCCCCACAGGACAACTGTAAGAGTTGAACCACGGGCAAAAGAGCGTGTGCAGACCCGCGACTCCTGTGCACTCCCGCTGGATGGGAGAGGTAGAGGGGGTGGTGGAATAACCGCGAAAGAGATTATGCGCGAAACGAACTGAGCGCGAAACAAAACACAGGATTAAACGCGAAGAAACAAGCACGAAAGGTTTAAACGGGAAATGGAATAATCGTGAAAGAAATTCAACGAAACGGATTAATTCCAGAACCAAAATTGAACACAGGAATAAACGCGAAATGAACAACTGCGAGACGCGTAGGCGGAGTTCTGGAGGGGCCGGGGGGGGGGGGCTGGCCCTCCAACTTAAAAGAAGACTAAAAAAATAACACATGATTAAGTTCAGTTACTACATTTTTGTTATGAAGCCATACCGCAAATCTTGACGTTCGGCATGTTGGCATGTGCGGTAATTGCGCCGCAATAGCGGGTCTTAGACGATTTGATTGATGTGTACAGTTTGAAGAAAGAAAAACCTAAAATGACTTTGTGTTGCGCCAACAGATACTGCTGAAGCATCAAAAGAACTTTTCAATTTAAATTTTCTAAAATTTCTGAAGCTTACTATTGTACAGTAACTTTTTAAAGTAATACGAGTATTGTATCAATAAAAAAACAATGAAATGGCAATAATCGTACTGTTTTGCTTCTTTTAAAACTGACAACCAATATACTAATTAATATTTGTTTACTTAAGCGACGAAATTTAACATTTTCAAATCTAAAAGGCCTAAAACTCAGTGTTTTTAAGTTGTTCTTTTTTTTTTAATTTCCGAGGGAAGGCCTCCGGACCCTTTATAAACTAGGGGATATTCAATAACCCTCAGGTACATCATATGCTTCTCCCAGAGTCTGGACCTCCCAAAGCAAGAGCTCAAACTCCGCCCATGGCGAAAGGATTTAGAGCGAAACAGACTAACAGAGCAAAGAAATAGGAGGGAAAGGATTAAGCGCGAAACGAATTAACATCGAAAATTTCATTATCGCGCTTAATCCCTTTTGCAATTGATCTGACGACCCGGTTAGAGAGAAGCATGCTTCCTTGTGGCCCGAGTGAAACCGATGGAAGGGAAGATCCACGGAGACTTTTGGCCGAAGGTTCTTTTCCTTCTGGTTGCTCTATACATAGTGAAAGCATCGTTTGCAGGTAGAAGCTCGAGGTAGGTATACGCAAAATTTATGCAACGGATTAGCATTCATCTCCAAAAAACGGACGAAGTTCGTGATCTCACAGAAGCTGTAGCAAAACTGTACAGCCCTCCCTTGTGGCGAATTCATACCCAAACCGAAGCGAAGCAACATGCTTGAGAATTTCACCAATCGAAAGCAGAATTGTGGAGCTTGTCATGCCGCTGGAGTGTGAAACGTTTCTGTATTTGTTCGTTCCCAAGCGACATGTGTCCCCTGTAGCTTCGGTATTCCCTTAGGGAGCATTCACATTGAAGCTATTTAACAGACAGAAGATTGAAATTCTACGCAAGACTATTATACTCCGTGTTTTCATTTCCTCAATCAGCAGCAGGTTGAGCTCTCATGCTCACTAGTGGATAATTGCTTTTCGTCAGGTCCGTAATGATATTCAATATATCATTACAGCTTTCGCCAAAGGACTGGACCGGAATTGGATTTTTATTGACAACATGGACCGTAAAAATTAAGAAGTATTAGAATTAAGTTAGAAGTGTGGGCTCTTTCTTTTCGCGGACCGAATTGATATATTTTAAAGATGAAAATGTTCTATACGGTCCAGAACCCATTTACTCTTACAGATTTTCTCTTCCGGTCCAGAAGAGAATTTATTTGCAGTTCCTGGACATTTAACAACCTTTACTGTAGACCAAGTCCCGACTAACCTAACTGTGCATAAAATGAACTTTAAACAAAAAAATCCAAGATATAGGAAACTGGACTGAACCCTTGAAGTCGGTGTAGGTTCATCCAGTCGGAAGAAGGGGACTTACAAAAGAGAAGAAGGGGTAATAAAACGAACCATTGTAAATGCACGGAGGCCTGGAAGTTTATCGCCATTAAGCTTTCCGTGGCCTTTGATGAGAATGCTCCACCGAAGGGGGGGATCGGGGCACGTGCCTCCAAGGGTTTTGTATATTTGGAGAATCTGGGTGTTCCTCTCTGCAATCAATGAGGGTGGGCCGGGCGGTCTGCGAGCACCTGTTCCTCTCAGGGCAAACACTTTGGGGAATTCGAGTCGTCCCACAGCCGGGAAACGTCTCCCGATTCGCCGACAAAACAACCTTCCTCGGTGTCGGGTTACGAGGGGCAAATGCATCGCCGCGCGTTCCGTTCTATCACCTCTTCCTGTTTGTATCTCGTTCCCTCCTCTGCACTTAACAGTTTCGTGCTTTTTTTATTTTATTTTTTCCCCTTTTGGCTCCATTCATTTTGAGATTCTTCCATGCATTAGAGTTTCGGAGAAATGTAACGCAAATAAGATTTTGCTTGTTGAAGCGTGATTTTTAGGTACCCAGGGCCCCCTCTCCCCCGAAAGGCTTATGAAGTACTCAAATTTAATCATGAAAATATACTCGTTTAGCATTTGTTGTATAATCGTTGGTCAGTGGCAGCTATTAAGGGTGCGTGGGGGGGGGGGGGCAATATTATTTGTAACAAAATATCACTACAATTTCATCATTCGAATTATATGAACATTTTCCAGATATTGTCCTCCAGCCAGTGGCGACGATTAGGGGGCGAGGTGGGCAGTTGCCCCCCACTTTTCGCCACTTTTGCCCGCGCACTATGCTAAACCGTATCTACAAAGGGAAATATACTGTCTTTGCCCTATCGGTTTTGGCACTTTGCCCCCCCCCCCCCCCTCCCGGTTTTGGAACTCAATCGCCGCCACTGTCTCCAGCAAACGTAAGGTACTAGAGAGAAGCCTACACTTAGGTTCCTTTTCTGGCCACTATTAGCTATCACTTTAATCTGTGGTTTTAAAGTAAAATTAGTCACAAGATAAGAAAATTATGATGTGATTCACGCGAAAGACAACTGTATTTTCGGATGCTAACGAACTACTGTATCGTACAAGACCCACTCTGAAAGGAGGCGAATGACTTGTACAGGAAAACTTTGTGGTGTATTCTATGCAACTTTGAAGTAAAAATAAAGAAAACTACATTGTCAATTAATTCCTCCTTTTCATTTGCTTCGGTAGTTTAAATAACCAAAGAACGGGTTCTTCGAATTACTCAACTATTCTCTTGTAATTTATGAAAAATCAAACTTCATTTTTAAAAGAACTACAATTATTTTTAGGTCATTTTTTAATCATTTTAAGCAAAAACTCAATATGCTGACGAAGGCAGAAATTTATTCTATTTTACAACATAAACGAAACGTTACGTTTCAACCTTCTGGCAAGGTCTTCTTCAGACTCTGTACCAGATACAAATCTGAAGAAGACCTTGCTAGAAGGTTGAACGTAACGTTTAGTTTATGTTTTAAAGTAAAATAAATTTCTGCCTTGGTCAGCATATTGAGTTTTTGGTTATCATGGAAACAAGGCTTAATGGTGTTAAGGTCATTCTGTAGGTCATTTTTTGATGGTTTTTAGGTCATCTACTACCAAGTCCTAATTACAAGGTTTGAAATAAATTATTATAAGGTTTATTAATGAAAGTGAATGATATTTTTTGACGATCATGAGTAAAATAGAAAAATTCACTTCCAATTTACGCAACACCTTTATCCAGTGTAAAATAATGCAATGGCCTCTTAAAGTAAAGAGATACTTTTGAAAATGAGTTGTTTTTTGAGTAAAGTAATTATAACTACAGTGAGTCACATAATTATTCGGACACACAATAAATTTCTAACGTTTAAGAGCGGGAAGGGAGTGAAATCTGTGTACAGCGTCGAAGTTGATTTTCGTTAAAAAAATGTCATGTTTAGCACAAAATTGGACGATAAAAAGTTAAAAAAACGAACATCAGCAACAATATAACGAAGGATGAATCCCTACCGTTGCAAAAATAGTGCCACAAAATTATTCGGACACATAGTAAATGTTAACGTAATTTTGCGATACAGTGACAATTTCGATTTACGGATTGATTGATGTATGTATACTCTGTTCATATATATTAACTCTGGTTTCCTGTAGGTTTCTATAGCAATTACGATCGCGTTTTGTTTAACAAAGTTGTGATATAAGAACATTTTCTATGTAGAAATGGGGCGAAGAGGAAAGGAAAGTTCATTTGAACAACGTCAGTTAGTGATATTACACCACGCTAAGGGTAAACTTACCGTGCAATTGCCTCAATGTTGAAAATGAAAAAAAAGTACAGTTGCAGATATTATTAAGCGATTTAAAGATGAAGACAGGATCGAGTCCCACGGTCATACAGGGAGACCAAGATTTTTTTCGCCCAGAGAAGAGAGAGTAATCGTGAGGAAAATTAAAAAAAAAAAAACGAAGATGAGTGCTCCAATGGTGTGTGCTGAGGTATCTGAGGAGTGTGGAAAGCATAGTCATCCTGAAACTATACGAAGAGTGCTCAGAAGGGCAAACTATCATGGCCGTGTAGCCAGGAGAAAGCCATTTGTAAGTAAGCCAAACAGGACAAAAAAGACTGGTGTTCGCAAAGGAACACTTAGGAAAGGATCAGACATGATGGAATCGGGTAATTTTCACTGACGAGAGTAAATTCAATATTTGTGAGTCAGATGGGAGGGTAACAGTGTGGCGTAAACCAAACGAGGAGCTCCGAGGGAAAAATTTGCAAGCAACAGTGAAGCACGGGGGTGGTCACGTAATGGTTTGGGGCTGCATGTCGGCCCAAGGCGTCGGTAAATTGGCTTTCATCGAACAGACGATGGACAGGTACCGTTACCTTGACATTCTGAAGTCAAATCTAAAGACTAGTCCTGAAATGATGGGCATTCTTTGTAACTTTATGTTTTATCAAGATAATGACCCGAAGCACACTTCCCGCGTAGTACAAGAATGGTTATTGTACAACTGCCCAAAAGTGCTCCATCTTCCACCGCAGTCTCCAGACTTGAACGTCATTGAGCACCTCTGGTGTAAGTTGGAAAAAGAAGTGAGGAAAACACCTATAACCTCCAAGGCAGACCTCAAGGAGAGACTTCAACATGAATGGGCCAACATATTGCCAGTGTACACCAGAAAATTGGTAGGAAGTATGCCAAATCGTTTATCCGAGGTGTTAAAAATGAAAGGGATGCCTACCAGATACTGACATTTCTGTTCGTTGCTTTTCAAGCGTGTTTTCCTGTTTCTCCTTCCATGTGTCCGAATAATTTTGTTTAACCCACAAAAAATGTTTGTTTGTTTAATATAATATATTAGTAAAATATTTTCATTAAACATAATTGAAGATAATTAACAGTGTGCTCATATTGTGTTTTGTTTCTTAAATAAATATTAAACATTTATCATCGTATTATATCACTACTACGTCAGTAAATATTCAGAAATCTTATCTGTCCAAATAATTACACTGCACTGTAAAAAAAAATACACTTTCTGCACACTTTTGGAACACTTCCTAGAAACTACTTTTGATCACTTCTTGTACACATTAAATGTGCACAAGAAGTGTACAGGAAGTGCTTCAATAGTGTACACGAAGTGCTAAAAAGTGTCCAGGAAGTGTACAAAAAGTGCAGCAAAAGAAGTGTACAGGAAGTACTTCCAATATAAAGGTATCCCAAAAGTGTGTAAGAAGTGTGCTGCAGAAACTACTTTTGATCACTTCTGGTACACTTTACACATTTGGAACACTTGTGAAAATACTTGAGCGACACTTCTTGCACACATGAGATATATCGCAATTCAGTACTCATACTTAGTATCTAGAATAAAAATACAGTTCACTCACATTAACTTCACAATTGAAGGAGGAAAAAGCAACAACTTTCAACTGTGAACCTTAAATTTTGTGAGATGCGTGTTTGTTTTTCTGACACACACGTACCTTCTACTTATATAGTCCAGAATCAAAAAGGTTGCTCATGGGAGATTCACTTTTATTCACTGCAGTACATTTTCTTCTTTAATTTGTATCTTAGACGTTCACATATTTTTCGAAGAGTGTTAAAGCACAATTTTTCACTATGATTACAATCGAACGTATCATTATTTGTTGTACAAAAACTTATGTTTCTTGTACACATTTTGACAGAACCATCTAGCGGCCGGTGTAGGAACAACCAGCCCCCCGAAGTTAACGATCTGTTCTGGTGTGCTTTAAAGATGAATAGTTCGATTTAAGAAAATCTATTAATTTCCTCGGAACATTCAACTTTATCCTTCTTCAATTTTAATGAGATTTATCAAATTATCAAATTGGTACATTAAACAAAAAAGTATTGATAGTTTCATGATGCAATGCGATTTCCATGTGTTCCAGGAAAAAAATAGTTATATTTTGTTATTGTTTAATGTTGCTTGCTTTCAAGTGTGTTACTGCTTTATATAATGAAATTGATTTATGTTCATAAGATATTCATTTGTCAAAAAAGTATAAAATAACAATCGATATGACCAACAACACAAAATGAAATCATGTGCTACAAAAGTGTACAAGAAGTGTACACTTACTTTAAACAAAAGTGTACAGAAAGCGTTGAAGAAGTGCACACAACTTTGAATGTGTCCCCAAAGTGTGCAACAAGTGTACAAAATTTCGTCATTTCGGGTCGCACACATCTAGAACACTTTAAGTACACTTTTGCAACACCTTCAGTACACATCTTGTGCATATTATATGCAAGAAAGTGTACCAAAAGTGTACAAGAAGTGTATTTTTTTTTACAGTGTGCTCTACAGTGATTTTGCGGTTTGGGAAATGTTGACATTTTCTTCATGATTTCGATGTGGAAACATCGAAAATGATGTTTGTTATGCTCCATCACGTACAGTTTTTGCACAAAACTCGAATTTCAGAAATTTGATATTTACATTAAAAAATGCCAATATTTCAATATGGACGTATTCGTTTTTAACAGATATTTATGAAATATATCTTCTTTTTTTGCAAATGAAACCAGGGAGTCGTAACGTACCCAATTTGCGTTACACGGTACGTTCCATTTTGTAGGAGGAAGAGTATGGTTCAACTGCTGGTACCCATGTAACGTAACGAAATGCAATATCTTATAGAGTGACGTTACAAGGAACGTAACAAAATGTATTATGGTAGATATTAACGTTATAAAGGAACGGAACGAAATGAGCACATTGGAACATAACGTAATATGCAATATGGTATATACTACCGTTACAAGGACCGTAGTAACGAAATGCAATATGGTATATACTAGCGTTACAAGGACCGTAGTAACGAAATGCAACATGGTAGTAAATAACGGTACATAGGAACGTAATGAATGCAATCCTCCGTAACGGAATGAAGTGAAAGGCAATATGGTCAATTAACGTTACATAGGAATGTAACAAAATGTAAACCACTGTAGCGGAACGGAACAAAATGCAGTTGGGTACATACCATCTGCATAAGGAACGTAAATAAATTCAGTATGTTAGATGTTAACGTTACAAGGAAAGAACAATTCACAAATGTTAGGTAGTAACGTTATAGGCGCGTGACGAATATAATCTATTTAACATCAAGGAAGAAAAAGGAATAGCCCAAGTCTCTTACTTTTCAGTATATCATATGGGATTAATGTGTAATAGCCGTTAAAAATATGGTTGTTTGTAAAAAAATGAATTTCAACCAGGGTTGATAAAGGGTCAGGAATTTTAAATCAATTCAATTCCGGTTCAGCAGGGAATATTAGCAAGCATAAATGGATCTGGACCGTAAAGAGCCTTTTTATGTTTAAAATATTTCAATTCGTTCCAGGAACCTTTTCTCCGGATCAATTGAAATACTGCACAGGAACCTTCTTTCCGGATCAATTTAAAGACTGTCTAAGTTCCATATTGAAATGAAAGAATACGCAACTTGGACCGAAATAAAACTGTGCGATAAAGAAGGTTCCGGTCTTGTTGCGGAACCCAATAGAACCCATTAGAATTTATGGGTTCGTGCAGTGGCGTGCCCAGGATTTTTGAAAGGGAGGGGTTATGTACACTTTTCCTGGTAGTCTGCTCTCATTTTACCATCTTTTCCTACTTTTGATGTTATTTTTTTTAGGAATGCTGGGCTAAAGGGGGGGGGGTTATAACCCCCACCAACCCCCCCTTGGGCACGCCACTGGGTTCGTGGACGTTTAACAATCCTGATTTGAAAATTACATTTTTGGCTCGAAATTGAATACAGCTTCCAACTAGTGTAGAAATGAGTAGTCATAGACGTGCGCACGGGGTGCAAAGGGGGGGGGGGGCACATGCCCCACCCCCTAATCATTGACGTCTGCCGATATTTTCGACGCAGGGACAAGCAAGGTATTTTTCCATGGGGCATATTAACCAGATAATAGTGTTGCCCCCTCAAGAAACACCACTTGAATTCGAAATTATCGCATTCCTGCATTCCCATTATAATAATTAATGTACATTACTATGACTGGGATCAAATTATACGCGTGAAATATATACTTTTAGCTGACATTCGTTTTCTAAAGGGGAGATGTGGCCATCCTCGCCCCCTTTCAGATTTCCATGCTCCTATATTATTATACTTTAATCCAGAAATTTAGGGTTGAGGAATCTTATCGCCGGTTATTAAACGATATTATGCTCTTGAAGAAAATTAAGTATTTTCAAGCAGATGAAAGTTCACAAAGCAACAACGGCGGAAGAAGGTGCAGTGGCGCAACCACAGGGTGCAGGGGAGATTAGCTCTCAAACTTGTATGGAAATCAATTCTAGGGGGTTAGGGGGCAAACATTGAACTATAGAAAGAAAGGTTGCAGAATCTAAGAGTAGCAAGACAAAAGGATACTGAAGATGGATTTAGTTTTCACGTCTGTCGTGCACTATTTCTTCCAGACGGTCAAGAGCACCTGCAAGGAGGCACAGAGGAGCAATTGGCCCCCTCTTGATTTCTATCTTTATACACATATAAATAAAGTTATATAAACTTGGACAGTTGCTGCTGCTTACGGTGTACGTTTTGCCCGTGCAAGGTAATATATAGATGTATTATTAATTTTTGAAACCCCACCGTTCATTTATAAACACACTGTATATGAGTCATTGTGAATTCGAGTCAATTAAAACATTTTGCGTTGTTGGGAGATTATCTATTAGGATAAAATTTGGACATAATGAATCTAAGTAGAGAAAATGCAACTTGTATATCAAAATTGCCATGTCCAACTGATCTCCGAAAGTAGTGTTTAGCACGTCACATTTCAAGTATATTGTAATAATCTTCAATTAGGCCAAACGTTAACGAACAAAACAACATTTATTTAACTTATAACTTCATGTTATATAAACTACATGAAATACATTTAACAAAGACAAAAGACAAAATACAATCTCTCTCCAATTCGACTTGTTCACAGTATCTCTTCTAAAATTTTTATCTTTTTCTTAACTTCCATCATATATGATTGATTGATTTGAGTCCACTTTATGCACAGTTAGGCTAATCAGGACTGGACCTACAGTTTAAAGTGAAATCCCAATCACTTGTGCCTCCACCGGGTATCGAACCCGGGACCCCTTCATTACAAGGCGATGACGCTACCTTGCGCCATCGGGGAGGCCATTTCAAGTATAGTCCATGATTGTATCTAGTAGTATATGAACGAGATGTGTCCCTCCATTCAAACAATACGTGGCTTGTCCCTATAAGTGTGTCACTTATAAATTAAGTTTCCGAAAGCAGGTATTATGCATGGACAGAACAAAATATACTCGTGAGAAATTACAAAAATTATAAGTAAGTTCGTGGCGGGAGTTATTGACGGTTTTCCCCACAACCTATCCGCTTTAGGTTCCGGGTTCGAGTCCTGGTCTGTAAATATCTTTTTTAGGTGTCTCTTCATTAATTTAATCTAATTATCATCCATCTTCATAGTTTCGATTAATTATAAAAGTCACATAAAAGCGAAGCAAAATAAGAACAAATAAAAATAATTGCAAAATGATTACAATGTCAGAAGTACGTTTGAAAAATAAAATGCGGACAGAAGATTCATTTTCAAACAGGTATTTGGGTAGAATTGTGTAGACAGACAGCATGCTCCCGAAAGTTGCCAATCCACCTTCGATACTGGGGTTGTGCTTTTTCAGGAAAGTTTGCTCGACGCTCCTCAAGCGTCTTATCAAGAATGCCTCGGTGTTTGCAGCATTACCAACTTATTTTCCGTCGGGAAAATCTTTTTTCTCCTATTTAATCTGCGGTTGACTCTACAATACAGCATATTAATCAAGATACAACAACTGAATTACGGCGAAGTAGGTTAGAAACCCTGCGTGCTCAAGAGCAGCTTCGATAAGGCACCTGAATTGTTTCGAGCTGAACCAGGAAATGGGCGATGTTTATTCCCCAAGGCCATTCTGTAAAACTAATGCCACAAGAAGTTTTCTGTGTGGATTTGTGAGCATGAAATTGTAGGTTAATGATAGTACTACAAGACGTCAAGTGGATTTATTTTTCTGTTTCGTTATTTTATATAGCTTTCCTACCTATATAGTTTGAATAACTAATTAATCATTTCATAAGCAGACAAACACGAAGAAGCCGATCCCGTGGCAAATTGGTTAGCGTAATAAACTGCGAAGTCTAATGTCGGATTAGATTGATTGATTTAGTTTATTTTACTTCGCGTTTTGTGCCTCTAGGCTAATTTGCGAAGATGGGGATGAGTGATGAAATGATGAAATTGATGAATGGACATTCACAAACAACCAAGCCCGACCGGGATTCGAACCCGGGAGATGTCGGATTAGAGCCTGGACTAGAAAATATGGATGGGTTGGGTCATTGTCTTTATACCACTTTCATCACCTATCACATCCTTTATCATCGCGATTAACCGAAAGTGGTAGACGCGAAATAAAAATAGAACCTTTGCATGGAAGTCCGAAAGAGAGGCAAGGGGGGGGGGGTGCACGACCCACCTGGAAAATGAAAGTCAACCAAAAATTATATATATATCTCACACAATTCCATTTCAGCTGCAATAATATATGTTAATTATTGCATGAACATAACTAGCTAACTAACTAACTCTCTAGCCTTCTTAAACCCGAAGGTTCATGGCTGCAGAACACAGGCCTTCCATCTGTCCCTATCCTGAGCAAGATCTATATACTCTTTTCCATCCCTACCGATTTCCTTTAGGTCTATCTCAACGTTGTCCCTCCATCTTCGTCTTAACCTTCCTAAAGGTCTCTTACCATCAGGTTTCCCAACAAGAATCCTATAAACTCCTCTTTCCTCTCCCATTCGTGCCACATGGCCTACCCACCTAAGTCTTCTTGATTTAATTATTCTAATTATCTCCTCATCCCTTTTAGGTCCAAATATTTTCCTAAGGATCTTATTTTCAAATAAGATGAATATGATAACTTCAAATTAAAGCAATGTTTTTTGAGGAGACAACACTGTTATGCACCTTGTTTGCCTCCCTCCCCCCGGAAAAACTACCTTGCTTGCGCCTCTTTGGAAAAAATCCTGCAGACGTTCATGAACCTTTAGTATCGACTTCGGAGTATAAAGCATTGATTCTTCAATGTATAGAGCGGCAATATACCGCGACAGCCTCTTACAGAGTATTTGCCAGGAAATATCAACACGAGAACAGGGATAGGAATTCCTCTTATTTTAGATTTTCTCAAACTAATTTCAAGTATCTGGTGAAAATTCTTTCTATTTAGTATGCAAATAAAGGTTTTAAATTTGAATGGGCGTATTAATTTTCTGGGTTTTTCCTAGAGACGATATGAAGCACTGCGGATACGAAGGGCGAACTCAACAAAGTGCATTGTGAGGGAAATGCGTTTCAAGTTGTCAGGCACAATTCGAGCTCCACAAAAACTTGGTAACTGTAGATCGGAATGTTTCATGCGTGATTTTCAAAGATTTTATGGAGTTTGCACTGTGCCTGGCAACTTGAAACGCATTTCCATCACAATGCACTTTGTTGAGTTCGCCCTTCGTATCCGCAATGCCTCATATTTTCAATTACTTTGAAGCATTTTGGACCATTTTTTATTTTTATAAGCAACTGCATTAATTGATAGAATGATCTTAAACATGAAACTAATTGTTTTTTCCAATGATTGACTGTTTTCTTTGCCTTTCATTACGCTAGGTCACTCAGCCGCTATCTTTGTTGTGAGCCTAGATTAAGTGTGATTGGAGCTTATCCTATATGCTCTCTTCATACAACATGGCTGTCGGCTACATGTTTGACATCTTAACACAACTTCTTTGAAACATCGCTCATGAAATGTATTTCACCTATCGTCCTACGGGAATCAGAGGAACGTAACTACAAAAATTCTGTCTTCAGTTTCGTTAAAAAAAAAATCCTCTGAAGAGTATTTGGAGAAAATCGACATTTTCCACTTCTAATTCTTATCTGTAAGGCGGAGTCACGTTTAAGAGTCATATTCCTAAGAATACATTATTTCCTCTCCTATTAATTTGATAAATTAGAGTTAAGTCGCTCTGGTTCTCACACACGCTATCAGCCCCTATTTTCCAAAATTTGGCACGTTAGGTATTACGCCAGATGTGTCATTGGGTATGATGCATTTTTGTTATATGCCTGTGGAGATTCGAACAGTGTTCTCGGCTTGCGAGCCAGGTTATATCGGCGTCAGCGTCCAACGTTTGGAGCGCATACATTGCTCTAAGCAGGATGCTCTCTACCTTATGATGGGACACTTTTTTACCCATGAAAGTTATTGTCCGTGGCCTGCAAGCAAAGTTCTTGCAACAAACTGCCTCGAGAGAATTATGCGTAGGCTATGTGTGACTTTTCTGTTTCTCAGACCACGTGTGACTACCTACAAATTATGTGAAACAATAACATAAACAACTTCCCATGTGAGTATGAGAAAACACTTGCATTCTAGCCGGGTTCGATTCCTGTGATTCGAATTCCACTTTAAACTGTAGGCCCACTCCCAATTAGCCTAGCTGTGCATACAAGTGAACTTAAAACAAGACAAACTTTCATTCTAACCTCAGTCACTTATGGGAGCTGCTTAGAAGTAGTAGTGTTGACTGCCATGACTAAAATTTCTGGATCCAAGTTCACTTCCTCTCAACGATTTTATTTGTTGTTTTAAGTCCCCTTTATGCACAGTAAGGCTAATCGGGACTGGACCTACAATTTAAAGTGGGATCCGAACCACTTGTGCCTCCACCGGGTATCGAACCCGGGACCCCTCTCTCGACGATTTGACTGAGTCTGCACTCCTGCGCTACACTCCGCTGTCTATGCAATGTAGTTTTAAAAGTTGTTAACTGAGGTATCCTAGTCACTAATTCCACCGCTGCCACCGGTTAGTCAAGGTAGTCAGCCAGGCTCGGGCGAAATGCAACTCATTAAACCGTCGCGGACGAACTGTGGCATTTTTCTAGGAATTTCGCTTTCGGACCAAACGCTACTGAACGTACAGCAGTCCCAGTGCCTGCTCCAAGTTGCACAGCTGCTTTCGGAGCCCTTGGTTTTGGAAGGGGATGGGGGTGAGGAAAGGGTCTTTATTTTTCATACTGAAGCTCGTTCATTTCGTTCTCCTATTTCTCTTGGTTGAATTTTCTGAGATACGGAATCTACCTCATTTTCCTTTTCATTTTGTTTTATTGCGTCACCCACGGTACTCTTACATGTACTTAACATTTTTAATTTCCCTGTACCTGCACCCTTTGGTTAGGTAAAAATAAATAGCTGCAGTTCGTCAAATGTTGTATTTTTGTTTTTGTTACCCATTTTTCTCGTACTTCAGTCAGGGGCAATGGAGCTACTGGTAACAGACGTAGTTAGGAAATAGCATGAATTGTTTCTTCCCCGCACTGTAGTTGACCGATAAAAGAACTATGTAAAGTTTCGTTTCTATTACCACAAATTTTACCGCGCAACATGACACGCGGCATGCGACGCTGCATGTGCCAAGCATTTGTTGAAATGGAAACTGTCTGCAACATGCCGCGGCGCAAGTGCCGGGGACAAAATTGCCCCAAACGATTAAGACGCAAAACGTGCGCGGCGGACAATGGAAACAGCCTGCAGCAAGTTCCTGGGGCATACGAACTAGAGTAGGAACAGACGACGCGACTACAATCTGTGGTCCAACAAAATTTAATAACAATGCAAAATCACTTGCAGTCATTCTTACAAAGTTTTCGTATCCACTTTGAAGACGTAAGTCTCTCATCAACGAGTTAATTTTTTGCTAGAAAACTTCTAATCCACCATCTAGGTTGTTTTCGCCTCTTTTTTTAGAAATTCATGATACGCGCCTGCCATAACCACAAAACCCGCCATAGCTTTATTGTTCATCTTTACCCAAGTTAAATCACCACCAAATTATTACAATACAAGAGAAGGAACACTGACTACTCTAAAGCACTGCACAACGCTACACTGCGATCCTGCACTCCAGTGTTGTTGCGGACGTATTTTGAAGAAGTAGTTTTGAATTGGAAGCAGTACGAGTACACTAAATGACGCGCAACATGCGCCGGCACATGTTGCACGTCATGAGTCTGGAACTTGTCTGAATGGAAACGTAGCTTAACAGAAACAGAAGGCTTTCACGATTTGTCTGAATATTAAAGTGATCTCTTCTTTCACACCAAAACATAAATAACTATTCTCAGATTTGAAAACGTAACAGGGGTGTAAGGGGTGACCTTCCACGTATTACACCCAATCGTCAACTTCATTCCACGTAGTACACCCTGGACTGCTCTTTGCAGACTAACGAGGCTCTGGCGACTGACCCTATGGCCAGTATAATTCTGTGTGTTCTGTTTTTTGTCATGTGTGCTGAGTGCCCCTTTAGAGCCTCAGCTTTTAACCTAAGTCAGAATATTTTAATATTTCAGTTATTCGATATTACAGTTACGTTATTTGTTATGGTAAGGGGCTGGACCCCGTATAACGTGGCGGTTGCAAAATAGCCTAAGTGCTGACGCACCCAAAATTAAAAAAGAAAAAAATGTAACAGGGAATATAGCTTTAATAAATGCCTATAAATATTTCACTATCGTTTATATTTATGTACATGTTGTTAATTTCGAAATATTGTGAAGAAATGCAGCAAAATGCTACATATTCGATTACTAATTTGAGCCACTATACATGTTATGTTTTTATTTCATGAACAATGCGACACCACAGGTCCCGAGTTCAGATCCCAGCCTGTGTATTGTTTTCATTATTTTCTTCGTGATGTCCTTTCATCAATTTTGTCATTGCATCACCCATCCTCGTCTTCGCGATTAGCCAAAAGTGGCAGAAAACCAAAGTTAAATATAACAAATCAAATCAAACATTACTTGCAAGACAAGAATGGATAGGTTATTTTGAAGCTTCTGTTATTAAAAGCAAATTGTGTGTAGCTTTCCTAGACAGAAGTTTCAAACACAGAAAGTGATTGATTGGATAAGGGCTGTGGATTCCTACTCGAGCAGAAAATATATATGTTTCAATTTATTACTTACAACAATAGCAAACTGATTTCCCGCTAAATCAAAGAAAACTTGCATTCACAGTTACAAATTGACGTGTTGAATGACCTTAACTACAGATTTCTCTCACTCCAATTCTGATTAATCGAACAGCACACCACAACGTGGGTCATTAAATATTTCCAACTTACTCTCGAGTTCCTCAACTAAAAATAAATTGACTGCGAGACAAAAACTCCTCTCCGATAACACATTATATGCAGAGTATACGTAAGTTGAAATTCCATCATAATAATTTGAATTCTTCAAGTAGTAGCTACAAATATAATTTTTCATGCATATTTTCTTAGCAGAATATGAAGTTTCTCACTTCAGATGGATAACATATACACAGTATTTCACAAGCGTTTTTAGTTCGAGCTAGTCGTAGGCCTAATATGAATATAAACGTGACTTCATTACTTAGTTTAAAAAAGTGCCAGGCAATCAAAATTCGAGGGTATGCCTGAAATTATTTGTAGTATCTCATGTGTCAAGGGGGCTTTATAAGTAGTAGTAGTAGAAACTTAATTATACTGCATGTTGCAACTGAAACCGTAGCCTCGAAGACCGAAGTCGTTGAGTGGTCCACTCATACACTCGGTACCAAACATTCCAAGTTCGAGTAGACACCTGGGCATGGCTGTTTTTTTTTTTGTAAGCATCCCTTCATAGATTTAATATGATCATCATTCATCTTCATCGTCGCGATTATCTACAAGTGGCAGAAAAGCGATATAAAACAAGAATAATACAAAAGTATAACAAACAAAAGAGGATAAAAGGATGAACTGAGTTAATGATAGGAAGTTTTATGAAATTACTGTTTCTTGAAGAATCCTGTCCTTTGTTACGATTGTATTTCTCAGTCACACGTTGCTCAATGTTCACGTCGACTGTCGTCCTTACGTACTTGAAAATTACTTTCATGTCTGCCTATGCTCTTCTTTCAAACGTGGTAGGTGGGCGCTCTGTCTGTTTCTACACCAAAAAAGTTTAATGAACCTCCTGTCCAAGAAGACAAGAATTACTGAAAGTAATTTTCAAAATTGTAAGCGGATGAGGGCCCTTGTAAATGATAAAATATACTGTCCTTTTATTCGCTTAGTTTTGAGAATCACTTCCCATACAATTCTTGCCTTCTTGAGAGTCCAATGGCCCTGTCTAGCCACAAACCAGTTGCACAAACGCGGTTTCGTTTGTTTCGTACAACAATTCCATCTAACGTTTCGTTTCTACGTAGTTTCTACTTGCTAAAAGTGCCTTTCATATCGCCCCAGGGCGTTGTCTACTCGGCTGCTTCGTGACCGAAGGTCACGTGTACAAAGTTTGAGGATTCACATTTTCCGATTTTGCGTGGTGCTGCTGCTGCTACGAGCGAACACAAGTGAAAAAACCTTGGACGAAAAGTCCGCGCACAGCTCTTCTACTCTTCAGCTCGGCCCATAAGGAAGAACGGTCAACTCTCCCCCTCCCCTCCACGTGGTAGTACAGTGCACAGGAGTTGCGGGTCTGCACAGGTTTCTTTCCTTGTGGTTCAGTTCGTCTTATCAAGGTCGTGCAGCAAATAATTATTTTTCGTCTTCCGATAGGAAAAAGCTTGCCTCTCGCTTACGTGGATGAACGCGTAGCACAGATGATTCCTTGGTTGGTCCTTTATGTTTCGTCCTTCAGCAATTTAATCTAAGCATGAATCATTCTCATCGCCAAACATACTGTATTTTTTAATTGATGTAACACATGTAAACTGAAAGAGAGAGAGAGAGAGAGAGAGAGAGAGAAAGATATACATAAACGTTTTCTTACAACAAACGTTTGTTTTCTATCGTATAAAGTGAACGCACATGTTAAAATTCATCTTGCATACATAATCAAATTAGAACAAATCCACGTAAAGTGATTTAGTATGCAGAAAATAAATATATTTGTGATAAATACATAGTTAATCAGTAAATTCCAATAACCAGAACTTCTGTCACGCTGAATCTTGTTTACGGATGTTTTCAAACGTTTTGTTTTACAATTTCATTTTTTCACTGACATCCAAAACGAAAATACGTATTATAATTTAATGACTTTCAAAATGTCAAATGCTGTAATGTTAGTATGCTGCCGATCATAATTGTGAGGCTTCTTCGAAAACGCCTTCGATAACGGTATTTACTATTCGTAACGGATATGTGTATCACTTTTTTGAAACAGACTTTTGTGAAGGGAAAGAACTGTAACGTTACAAAAGTAACGAGCACAATTATACGAGAGACCTATGTTATTCTCTCCGGAACACGGCATCGGACACGTTATTGCACATCGGAACGTCTGTATGATACCAGCTATAAATAACGTTGTTGCTTTGAAGCAAAGAGTGTAACGTTTTTACAGTCGTGACCTCAATTAAGTTACTGGTTAATTGTAACGTTACTATCACTTTCCACACACACTAAAGTTACTAGTCAATCGTGACGAACTTGTTTCTTACCCTGTAACGTTACTGGTTGCCGGCAATGGATGGAACGTTAAAGCGTCACCTAACGACCTACTGATTTACAGATCAGTTATGGTTCGGTACCGTTATGCACACCTGTAACGTAATGTTCATATACCTGAGGTAACGTTTCTGTTCACGAAAAAAGTTATTCAGTTTCTGGTTGTAACGTAACGGAAACCGTAATTGAAAATACCGTTCCATTTCGTTACGTTACGACTCCCTGAATGAAACTACAGCTCATGCGACATACACAGAATAACCTGTTAGTGTACTTAGTTTATGAATTTCACAGCAGATGGCAGCAGCAGACAGCATCACGAAGTGCGAAATACTAGATGGCAGTAGTTGGTGGACGCGACAAAAGTTTCCCACCAATGTGACATTAGTTGTCATCTCTTGTTGTTGCGCGGTTGATTGAGTACACATGCAGGAAAATGGAACGTAGGAAGTGAAAAAACAAACCCGATAATTTTTGCTACATCTGTGGAAGTTACGTGGTGTTGAAGCAAAGGTAAAAAAATTACGTCATTTGTTAAGGCAGCATATCATGCTTATTTCGGGATTAAACTAGGGGATCAAGATAAATCATTTTCGCCCCACACAGTGTGCCGAGTTTGTGTAGAAGATTTAAGGAACTGGACAAAAGGTAAAAAGGAAGCTATGGCTTTTGGTGTCCCTATTGTGTTGCGGGAGGCAACTAATCACAGCAGGGATTGTTACTTTTGTTCTTGTGAAGTGAAAGGTTTTAATGCAAAGAACAAAAAAAAAAAAAAAAAAAATACAGTATCCTAATGTGCGATCGGCAATGCGACATGTACCTCACGATCCTGATGTCCCGGTACTTGATCCACCAAGTGGTTTACAGCTAGGTTCGGATTCTGATTCCGTGAGCGACACGCAAGATGATGATTACCGCGTTCAGGAGGGAAATGAGCCCCAACTCTTTACGCAACCAGAACTTAATCATTTGGTGAGAGACTTGAATTTATCAAAGCAAGCTGCTGAAATCTTAGGATCGAGATTGAAAGTGAAAAATTTACTTGCTGCAGGGACATCTTCAACATTATTTAGGCATCGGAACAGGAATTTATTCAATACTTTTCTGCGGAAGAAGATTTGGTGTATTGTAATGATGTGACCAAACTCATGATGAGACTTACAGGGAATGGCTATTCTGCACAGGATTGGAAGTTATTCATAGATTCAAACAAGTTAAGTTCAAAGGCTGTCCTACTATACAATGGAAACCAATACCCTTCTGTGCCATTAGCATATTCCGTACGCCTCAAGGAGAATTACCAAAATATGTCACTGCTCTTGCAGAAGATAAATTACGGAGAACAGAATTGGGTTTTGTGTGGTGACCTAAAAGTTATTTGTTTATTGATGGAACATCAACTAGGATACACAAAATATCCATGTTATATTTGCGAATGGGATAGTACAGATAGAGAGAAACACTGGACACAAAAAAATTGGCCTCCAAGACACGAACGCATCCAGGGCAGTAAAAATGTGGCGAACCCCAGGCTAGTTGACCCTGCAAGGATACTATTACCTCCTCCATTACATATAAAATTAGGTCTCATGAAGCAATTCGTTAAGTCTCTCGATAAGAATGGAGAGTGTTTCAAATACCTCACCAAAAAATTTCCAAGTATCTCACATGCTAAGTTGAAAGAGGGAATTTTCATAGGACCTCAAATATGAAAGTCATTTCAAGATTCCAATTCGAAGAATGCATGAACAACATGGAAAAGGAAGCTTGGACAGCTTTCAGAAGTGTATGTGAAAATTTCTTAGGTAATAACAGACATGAAAATTACAAGAGCATCGTGTCTCGTATGCTGCTCAAGTTCAAAAATTTAGGATGCAACATGAGCCTTAAAATTCATTTCCTGTTCTCACAGATTTCCTCCTAACTTAGGTGAAGTCAGTGAGGAACATGGAGAGCGTTTCCATCAAGATATTAGCTACATGGAGCACCGATACCAGGGAAGATGGAGTACAACAATAATGGAGGATTACAGTTGGACGTTGCTACGTGAGGAACCAAACACCGTTCACAAGAGAAAATCCAATCTTCGAAGCTTCCAAATAGGGAAAAAGAAATGAGGTAAATATCTAATTCAAATTATACATTTCGTATACTTTTTATGACTATTTGTTGTGAGATTTGCATTCCTTGTGTAATATTTCTCTAATGTCTGTAACTTGATTTTCGTATGTAAATACCGCTCTCGGCTGAAATTTAATTTCTATTTTGTGAAAAATTCTGACGTGATGGAAGAAAACCAATAATATATTCGTGATTAGCGTACTTGAAATATCTTATATCACCTCTTAACCGGAAAACAGCTCTCAAAAAGTTTCATTTTGTAGAGCAGTGTTATGTGACTCACCGTATATCTCTATTACTTTTTAAAATGTACTTTCTGAAGACTTTACTTTGCGGGGAAAGTATCGACTTTGGAAGAAAAGAAAAGCAACTTTTAACTTGTTACATTTTTAATAAATTCCCCATCTCTACTACCAGTATAACTAAAACTTTCATCTCCAGAGAGACGATCTTTTATGGCGAAAATAATCAGAACTGTATTTTCAATAAATCACTTTCCAAGGATAGAAAATGTAAGTGCTGCTTGATTGATTGATTTGGTGTTTTAAGTCCACTTTATGCACAGTAAGGCTAATCGGGACTGGAACTACAGTTTAAAGTGGGATCCGAACCACTTTGTACCTCCACCGGATATTGAACCCGGGACTCTAAGTGCTGTTTGAATGCGACACAATCAACACTATTGATTGAGTTGGCGTTTTAAGTCCACTTATGCACAGTAGCAGTAAGGCTAATCGGGACTGGACCTACCGTTTAAAGTACGATCCGAACCACTTTGTGCCTCCACCGAGTATCGAACCCGGGACCCCTTGATTACAAGGCGACGACGCTACCACTTTTTTTTTTACACATTTCCTCGACTCATATCAACATTACTATTTTCTAGGTTTTTCTCATTACTTACAAACACAAACATCCATGTCCTAGCTGGGATTCGAACCCGGGACCTCTGGCATTGCAGCGCGCTGTGCTAACCACTCCACCACAGAGGCCGACACCACTGCGCCATCGGGAAGGTCACCATCGACAATATTCTTTGAGGGACACATTACATATGTAAATAATAAACACCCCACATAATATAGCCTATCTGTAATGAAACAGCAAAGTGTTCAGTGTTCTGGGTAAGTCACATCTGTAGAACAAATTTCAATCGAACGAAATTCTCCGATTCGGGGTGATCTCGATTTTGCACACATCTGTCCCGTTCTAGATCTGATCTGACATTGTGATTCGTTGACATTTAGTAGGGGCGATTAGAAGAGGGGCGTGGGGGGCATTTTCCATTTTTGCTCCCGCACTATGCTAAACCTTATCTACCAAGGGGAAGTAAACTGTCCTTGCCACCCCCCCCCCTAGATTTGAAACTCATCTGCCGCCGCTGCATCGTCTGAATACTATTTTGTAGTACGTCCATCTGCACTAACTCCAAAGAGGACTTTATTAATGTTTGAGTTATGTGGATTTAGACACACTATATGATTTGCATAAATATTTTATTATTGTTGATAATTCACGCCACCTGATAACCAGATGCGGCGCTTCGCAACTTGACGCATTAACATGTACGGGAAACGATAACGTAATCAACTCATCTCTGACAACAGTGGAGATACGACAAACCAGCATTCAGCAGGCGAATTTTCATTTGTATTTCGCTATATACAAAGAAAGAAATACTTACATAAAGAATCCGGGCCCTGGTTATTAGTTGTGTGTTTTGTTCCTGTTGTTTTTGAGGTAATTGTACGAGATCAAATACTTCTAAAAGTGACCTTCTGCAGAAATCAAGCTGTGGTCATTATAGTTCCTCTTCTGCTTCCAGCGGTCATCGGGTTATTGCTAAGATAGCCTATCGACTATTGTCGAAGACTGAAATAGGCCCAAGAATAGTTTACGAGCCTCGTCTTCCGAAGTTGCAACAGAATTCTATTTCTCCTCCACCAACTGCTCCGTTTTCACATCGTGCATGCAGTTGTTCTATCCGTGGATGCTAACAGGGTTGCCAGTGCTTGCGGTAAAAATATTTAGAAATATATTTGCCACATATATTGACACAACTTACTGAATTTAAGTTTTTGTTTTCAAGTTCACTTTGTGCTCAGAGAGGCTAATCGGGACTGGACCTTCAGTTTAAAGAACCCCTGTGCAATATGGCTCCTCCGGGTATCGAACCCCGAACCCTTCGATTAGAAGGCGACGACGTGCCCTCTATGGCATCGGGGGAAGCTATCTTCCGTGACGAAGTGGTTAGAACAGCAGGCTGCGACGCGAAGGGTCCCAGGTTCGAATCCTGGACTGGGCATCGGTGCCCTTGGTGAGTGTCTCTTCATCAATTGCATCGTTTCATCACTCATCCTCATCTTCGCGTAGCGGAAAAATGAAGTAAAATAAACCAAGTAAATCAATCAATCAACAAGGAGGGAGGTTTCATAATAGTAGTGGTATTTGTGCTATTACTGGTGCGAGAAAGTATGAGGTATTTTGACTGAATAGAAATACTTAAAACTAAGGCAAAATGTATATAAAATCTTATTGCTACTGTGTATAACCTACGATTTTTGTAAAAAAAGCTCCTGAGAAAGTATGACCCCCCTCAGATTGATGTGGCTAGACTTGAATTTGCTAAATTGTTGTTTATAAGTTTGTTAAAAATATGGCTTTTCTCGACACTGTTTTGACTACACTTAAAACTAAGCCAAGATGTTCTTAAGAGCTTATTGCTTTTAATATAATGTTGTAAGCCCGTTTTACCTGGGCTCTGAGGTACAGGGAAGTTTCATTTAAACATTTTAGGTAGAGCTTAATAATGTTTGATGGCTGAACCTGCTCCGTAGGAGGGTAGAGATATGGAAAGTTGGTGTAAAGGGTTATTCACGCTTGTTCATACCTGGTAGATGTGTGTGATGTCTTGTCCTAATGCTTCTCGCAGACCGAATCGTGAAAGTTCCAAGGTTCTATCCAGCGACCCTCAGTTCACCAAGCCAAGCGATCCCCTTGCGCCTTGTAGCATGCTAGGCAGCGGTAACTCCGTGTTCCATCGTCGTAGTTAGCAGTGTAACGTGTTGTAGAGTAATCGGACTAGTTATCCATGTAGCGTCGATGAGTGTCAGAATCAAAAGAGAGCGAGCTCCGGGTAGGAGCTTGCTTTTATCATTATAGGCGTCGAAAGGTTGTTAAACCTTTCGAACGCGGTAGATCCTGTTTAGATCCACGCGTTTGCCTTTCCAGTTCCTGGTTTTACGGAAGTTACAAGCTAGCGCATTCTTGGGATCACTCGCTGGTCGGACAAGTTCAGGAAATAAACAAGTGTGAATATTAACATGACGAGGTTTTCTCGGTCTAATGGTCTCCATAGCTCTACATTCCCCTTGTTGAAATAAGCGAACCACTCTGTGATGGTCGACTACTTCATCTGGAGTAGGTTATATTTAAAAATTAGGATTTATTAACAAATCAAACTGGTAGAAGACCAATACAGGAAACCAATCAGTAGAAGAATCACATCACCGTAGAAAAAAAAAATTGAAATCACCAGAAGAGTCATATCATATCGTGGCACCAAACACCGTTGAGAAAAAAATATAAAAACACGTAGAAGAAGAAAAAAAAATGAAAACTGTAGGGTATAGCCTCATATAAACTCAAAAAGTACGAGCACAATAACTAAGTCTTCAGGCATGGATAAAATAATTACATAAGTGTCACACTGAACTAGTTTTGATTGAGTGATGACAGCACAATAAAAAAAAAAAAAACAACACATGTCAGCACAGTGTGAGGAAACGCCGGGAACCGCAAGCGGTTGTTTTTTTTTTCTGTTTGCTGAGTTCAAAGTACACTCGGCGGATCATACACAATGCTGGGCGGAGCCTTGAGGTATGTTACCTATGGCAACTCTGTAAACTGCATGCCGCCATAGGCTGGACGTGCTGTGCAGCTGACGATAATAAAAAAAAACACAAAAGAAAGAGACGTATCTCTAATCCAATATGGGTAGCATTCATGGGCACAAACTTTGGCACTGTAAATGACATATGTTTGTATTAATTGCGTGTGCCTTACGGTACTTGAAGTAGCTGAGCACCGGAACACTTGTAGCCGATGTAAGATAACAATAAGTATCATGTGTCGTCAGTAAACAAGAGCGGGATGCACGGAGTGGGCGGGGCCTGTCGATGAAGATCGCCGTGACGTCAGCGAAGTTGAGTCTGGAAGTCAAATGTGCGATGGCGCTTTGGGTCAAGAGACGTCCTGGGTAAAGCGCTCCACATCTGGGTCGCGGCGTGGGAGAGGGAAAGATCAGCCATGAGTCCAGACGGGAACGGGTCCTTGTTGGTGCTGGAACTCCACAAAATCGTTGTTGGTCTCTGCGATGAGCCTAGGTCTGTCGCTCGATGGTCGTCATGGGTCCAATAACATCCATGGTGATGAGATAATGAAACAAGCGTAAAAGGAAAAATTAGGAAAAAGCAAAAGGTAGTGGAGCAGATTTACAATAAATGATGACGGGTTATAAAATCGATTGAAAAGGGACTTTCAGTTAAAACTGGTGAATTATTTTGGGGGGAGGGGAGGTAATATCTGATTTGAATGACGGCGAAGGGGCGTTCTTACTTATATGATGTAGAGTTTTGAAGGGGGCCTGTTTATGATTAACAGGTTTACCTGTGGGAACTTCGCCGGGGCAACAGGGGGGGGGAAGTAGGTGGAATAATTCCATGTTGTAAGGAAAGTTCGCCGGGGCGCAACGGGGGGGGGGGAAGTTAGAATAGTCGGCTTAGCCGGGAATGAAATGAGAAAAGAAAGGAGAATTCAGCGATAATAGAACGATCTAAGTGATTACGAGACATTTCCTTCTGTAATATGTGTAAATGTCGTTTATAAAAGCAATTTGCAAGAATTTTACGTGTCTTGTGGACAAAGGATTAAGCGCCTTCGATTCGCTGCTAATAAAAAAAATTGAAAAAGAAGTGAAAAAGAGTAAGTAATATATTTGTGTAATAGTTCATTGAAAAATAGAGTAGGTTTGTAATTTCATGGGATATGAGCTATACCATGTTGTATGCTATCAATATTTGAACTATAAAATTAAAGGAGAGAGTGGGAACATTTGCCTATATGTATTATATGCTGTATTAACATATTTAGTGCATTGCAGCTTTCAAAGAAGCAGTTCGCGGTACACCTGAGCGTAAATAAAAAAAATTGCTATGGCCAAAAAGCCAAAAGTTCAAGCAAGTTCTACGCAGTTCATTTGTTCTTTAAATCATTGATCTTGTTCTATCTTAGTTCATTCGTTCTTTATTTCTTTGTACTTTTTTCTTCATTTGAGCGTATATGTACCAGCAAATGGGGAAAAAAAATATTTGCTAGTTCGGATCATAAACACACTAAGTACTTATTAGTCAAATCAGTTAAGTGATATGTTCTGACTATTACTATGCGTTTAAACGCAATTTATAAAATTACATTAAAATATCTGTGAAAAAAAAAGATAATTATTAGGCAAGAGATGTATTATAAATGTTCCGACGATTGAGATAGCATTCTGTAATCCTGATCTTGTTAAAAATAAAAATAACCATGTTGTATTAAAAATAAAATGAGTTCGTTCTAACGCAGAAATGCAGTGCGTGCACGAGGAGTGGAAGGAGGGGGGGGGGAGTGGATGAGCGTGAGAAAATGCTGGATCATGCATGTGCAATGTACGCAACGAGGAACGAGGAGGCTAAAGCGAGTGACAACGGAATGGTGTGTTAATGAATGTTAGTGGGGTTATCATGGCACTAGTCGTAGCGGGCTTTAAGTCTAGAGATAGTAATAGTGTCAGTCTTTTGTTTACTTCTCCCGTCGATGTACGTTACCTCGTAGGAATTCTCGTTAACTTTACGAAGAATAGTTCCTTTGTACTTATAAGAGGACGCAAAGGCTTTTGACACGCCTGGAGTTGGAGTGGCATCTAGAATCCATACATGTTGTCCTGGTGAGTATTGTATTTTCCTAGAAGTGCTGTCTACGTACCTTTTCTGCTGTTCGTAACGCTTGTTCAAGTTGTCATGTGCTGTCTTACGTATGGAAGTCAGGAGTTCAAGTCTCTGTGCGTTCGTCTGGGAAACATTGTCGGGGTTCGAAGGAAGGACTGCGTCAGCTAAGATCCTTGGGTTGTAGCCAAATAAAGTAAAATACGGGCTCTGGAGGGATCCAGAATGGATTGTAACGTTGTGGCTGAACGCTGCGCTAGCTAGATAATCACACCATGAAGCTTTCTTTTCTAACACAAAGACTCTCATAACTTTCTTTAAGTAACTAAATGAACTTTCAACTAATCCATTCGTGAAATGGGCACAAGTATCTACGTATTTTAGTTGTACGCCTGTAATATTGGCTAACTCTCGTAAGAGTAAACTTGAATTGGGCGTTGAACGATCCAAATAGATCGTCTCTGGGATGCCATGGACTAAAAAGACTTTCTCAACTAAAGCTGTTGCTATGTTTTGTGCATCGTGATTAGCCAAAGGAGCTGTAATTACGTACCTTGTACAACTATCGACTACTGATAGGAAATATTTGTATTTGTGCGTTTTTGAAGAGACTAAAGGACCACATACGTCAATATGAATTCGTTGGAAAGGGATTTGGGCTGGTTGAAATGTTTGCAGCGTATGCGGTTTAGAACCTTGTGGTTTCTTTGAAATCTGACAAGGGATGCAATGTCTAACCTTATCGTACACAAATTTCTTCATATTAGGGAAGAAGTAGCGCATAAGCATTAAATTATATGTCTTTTGTGCACCTTGGTGACTTCCATTCATTTTGTGTGCATGAATAAGATCGAAAACTTGATTTCTTAATGCATGAGGAATACAAAGTCTATCTCTATTACCAGTTTTGATTTTATTAGTCCTGTATAAGACTCCATTTTTGAGTACATAAGAATACGAAAGCTTTTCTAGTTTAGGGTCACTAGCTTTATCTTTGTTTTCTAATACGTCAATAATGTCTCTTAAATAGGGGTCTTTACGTTGTTCTGAACTAATATCAAAATCTGCTGCTTGTGCATGAAATACTTGATGAAAGAATAGGTCATCATCATCATCATCATCATCTTTCTTGTCATGATTAGTCTTTTCTATAGGGTTGTCTTTGGGAATTACAGGTGACTGAGTGTTTACTGTATCATTGGGAAGGACTACTGGATGCTGGGCCATAAGGGAAGCAGATGGGGTAAAAAGTACAGGCTTAGGGGTGTTAGGTGTCGTAGTGGTAGTGTTCAAATTGATATAAGTTTCTGTTCGTGGACTTAACTGAACTGTGTTTGAAAGGGTAGCTTTTCCCTCATACACATTTACATTCTCAATTTGAGTAAATATGTCATGCGACAGCTGGTGAGTCTTGTACTTTGATCTTAAAATACTATAATTAGGAGTACGTCCTAAATGACAAAGAGTTATTGTGTTGTCTTTCAACGACATTTCGCACTTCTGCGTTCGTAAAAAGTCATTTCCTAAAAGGGGAGGGACGTTAGTTGAATCTACTATTCTAAATGGGTGCGAATATTTACGCTTTCCAATTATGATAGGAAGAACGACAATTTCAGACACACTCAGTTTCGATCCGGACACACCTTGGATTGTGGATTGTACTTTGTATGTTTTTCTGTCAGTAGGGAGAAGATGGGAAGGATAAATTGAGATTTGGGAACCCACGTCAATAAGTAAATCTACCTGTTTTCCTTGTATGCTACTATTAATAAAGTATAGGCCATTTCTCTCAATTATAGGAACTTTATCTAATCTGGTATTATCTTCGATTTCGTTCCTGCAAGTCGAAGACGATTTTAGTTTAAACCACTGCCTTGTTGTGGCTTGTAAAAGCAGTTGTCGCTCTCGTGATTATAACGACCACAAAACTTGCAGGCTGAGGTATTTGCATCGTCGCGATTAGCCTGATCTCGACGCTGAAACCTGTTGTTACTATTAGCTCTGAATTGGCCTCGTGAGTTCGATCTATAATTACCTCTGTGATTAGCTCTAGAATTATTATTATTTCTGTAGGAAGAGGACTTATTATTCCCCTTGTTGAAACCTCTGTTATGTGCGTTTTGATTAGCCGTATTCGCAAATTCCAACACATTTGAGCAAAGATTGAAGAGAGAACTGGCGTTGATCTCTTCGTTCGAGTGCAGAGTTAAGGTCGAGATTTGTGACGAAAGTTTGTTTATTTCGTCACCAGAGGTAGCACTTGGAGCGTGTTCTACTCTGGGTACGGCTGGTGGTGCCGCGGAGCGGGCACTATCAGAACTCGGTATATGATACATTCCTTGATACACTGTGTGGGAACTATTTACGAGAGCCGGACTTTGGACTTGATGTGTCAATGGTGGGAGAGAAGGAAATGGACACTGGTTGTATGGTACAAAGTGCTGAGCTGGGTTGTGCGCACTACTGGAGAGGGGGGGATAGACCTGTGCATGCGAACAGCTGTGAAGTGGTGACGGGTTGAATGTCTGGGGCAAGCTCGCCTGAGCAATGGCCTGATCAATTTCCAATTTCTCTTCCAACATACGGGAATTAATTAATGACTGCTGGCGTTCGAAATTCTGTAGGTGGGCAATTAATTCTTCTGTTCTAGCAAAATGCTTGTTGGTTAAACAGCCAATGTATTTGGCTCGCAGTCCCGTGATGATGTAAGAGAGAGTTTGTTCTTCAGTGGCGTTCGGGAAGTATTGCTGGACTAATGCCTTTTTAGCAATAACGTAGGTGTGAATGGGCTCGCTTACCACCTGTTTTCTCTGGAGAATTATCTGTACAGGATCTGCTGACAAGTATGATCCCTTAAATAGCGTACTTAGCTCGTCTTTGATATGGGTGTATGTCAAGTCTACAAAATTGGGTCGTTTCTGTATGTCATGAAAATAAGTTAAAGCGGTGTCCGTCAAAAATAAAGGTAACATCTCTTTACGCTTAGCTTCCGTCCATCCTGCGGCGTGTGCTACATTTTGAAACTTAAGGAAAAATGAGTCAATGTGCGAAGGGTCATTTCCGCTAAATGGTGCCGGGTATAATGCAGTGGGGATTGAGGTGGCCATGTTAGTCGTGGGAATTTCTACAGTTAAGTGATCAGAGTTATTAACAGTGTTAGAGGAAGTTGAAACGGGAACCGGGGTACTCGCTAAGGGTTGGGGTTGGTTTTTGTTGGGTGTTTGTAGTCCAAGGACAAATTTAGGGTAATTTCGATTAGCAGACCTTAACCGTGTTAGTGGAGGGGAGGGAATTGGGGTTAAAGGTCGTGAATTTATTGGATTTGCCGTGATTGCAGTTGCTAACTCTATGATTTGGTCGAGGGAGGAATCTAGGTGTTCGTGCAACGCTATCTGTGACGTATTCATAAACGAAGGTTCGTCGTGCTGACCAAAGAACAAAGGAACGTATGAGTATACAGTTATTTATGTCATTAATATATCGCTGGTCAAATAAGTATAAGCAAGTGTTCTCATTCCTGTGTGAATGATGCTTGAATACATGTTATGCAGAAGAACTAGATTTTTGTTGGGGGGGGGGGGCTCGGCATAAAAGAAAAAGAGGGGTTGTTTTCCATAGGGTAATACACAAAATTGTCACTGGGTCTGACGCATCTTAAGCGTACTGTGGGAGTATGAATTGGAATTACTAAAAAAATTACTTTAAAAATGCTCCCAAAGTGGGAGGGAGGGGGGGGAGAGAATAATTTAATGTAAAGCAATTCGTACAGGAGGGTACTTAATTGCAAAAAGGGCCTGAAGCAACTCCACCATGTTGTAAGCCCGTTTTACCTGGGCTCTGAGGTACAGGGAAGTTTCATTTAAACATTTTAGGTAGAGCTTAATAATGTTTGATGGCTGAACCTGCTCCGTAGGAGGGTAGAGATATGGAAAGTTGGTGTAAAGGGTTTTTCACGCTTGTTCATACCTGGTAGATGTGTGTGATGTCTTGTCCTAATGCTTCTCGCAGACCGAATCGTGAAAGTTCCAAGGTTCTATCCAGCGACCCTCAGTTCACCAAGCCAAGCGATCCCCTTGCGCCTTGTAGCATGCTAGGCAGCGGTAACTCCGTGTTCCATCGTCGTAGTTAGCAGTGTAACGTGTTGTAGAGTAATCGGACTAGTTATCCATGTAGCGTCGATGAGTGTCAGAATCAAAAGAGAGCGAGCTCCGGGTAGGAGCTTGCTTTTATCATTATAGGCGTCGAAAGGTTGTTAAACCTTTCGAACGCGGTAGATCCTGTTTAGATCCACGCGTTTGCCTTTCCAGTTCCTGGTTTTACGGAAGTTACAAGCTAGCGCATTCTTGGGATCACTCGCTGGTCGGACAAGTTCAGGAAATAAACAAGTGTGAATATTAACATGACGAGGTTTTCTCGGTCTAATGGTCTCCATAGCTCTACAATAATATTCTGTAAAGTGTAATCTTATACACACACACATACACATACAAGTTTACTTCTGGTCTACTTCTATTGCATCATGTTGTGCAACAAATTATTATTCAATATTATCCAACAAATTATTAGGCATGTGATTGGTTGGTTATGATGTAATGGGTGTCTTCTGATTGGCTTACTGTTTCAGATGCGGTCCGCGCTTAGGCTATTTAAAGAGTTCTTGCATTACAGATCAGTTAATATTGTGAGAAGAGTTGAAGAGTACAGAAGTGTTGTTCCAGTGCTCCTCATATTATAGCTCTGTTTGGTTTGATATACCGAATTTCTTATTATTTATATTAAACATATTTTTGGTATAGTGAACAAGAATCTTATATTTTGTATAAAAGAGTCTGATATTTGATACATCTAGTTGTAATTAGTTTATATTTAGAGTCTGGCTTGCAGCTGTTGCAGTCTGTCCCAGCTTGTTATGCATAATCAATACCGGCATTAGGTCATTGCCATATCACGACATGGTGGAGTAGGTCAGTGATTCTGTAGGTCAGTGCTTCTGTAGATCAATACTTATTCTACCTTCGTGCATGTAAGCTATTAGTTTTACAATTTGTTACAGTTTTATTAAGTATAGAGTTTTGATTTGAATCCCAAGAAATCTGATATTTGTATGAATTTGTATTTGTATTGAATTTTGATTTTTTCCCGAGAAACTTTATATATAAATACCAGAGCTGAAAAAAAATATTATAATTATAACTATTGTTTTTAAGTTATATTCTATCAATTATCGTAAGTTTAAAAGTGTTTTTTTCTAGTAAATAGAATCTTATTGAATTTTAATTTGATTGTGTGTTTTTGTATTTTTCCCCGAGAAAATGTATATATAAATACCGAGAAACTTCTATTTAAATAACATCTTGTAAAAATGACAACTTGTATAACCGACTTACCACTTGAACTGCTGTACAAGATTTTTGAGTACACAGTTGACGGAGGTGAGGATGTCGCAAGGCTTGTTAAGTTAAGCAAAATAGCGCCTAAATTTCGTCCACCGTGCGAGATGATTTTTATGGACAATCTTCGCAAAATAAGTGGTATGAAAAACTTGCAGAATCCCGAGTCTCTTTTTCGGGCTGCAGGCAAAAAGTTGGCTGATAGGATGGACTAGCTTTATGAGGCGAGGGCAGGAAGGAGACGATATACATACGATTGGTATGAGTCAAATGCGGAATCAGACAACATCATTACACAACTTATCGTATTGACTGAGGCGCGAACTTTTTTTCTAACCTGACATGATATATAAATAAAATACTATTACTAACAAGGAGATAAACGGATTAACTTTTGCATGCAACCAAATCTCATGAAATATTAATAAAAGATATGCTTTCTATTAAAAATGTAATTACTTATAAACATGGAATGCGTGATATTCTCGAAAAAACGTAACTCCTCTTCCCTCTCTTCAAGAAGTCGAATCCTTTTAAAACAAACAAGAAAAAACATCAACACGGACAACAAACATGTATCACAAGAAATAATATCATATTAACAAACAGCCTATTTCGTTTAATTAAAAAAATTCTAAATTTAATATCTAATAAAAGCACATGATAACAACTTATTTGAACTTGTTTCCAAATTCAAATATTTAGGAGTAATATTAACAAATGAAAATTATATTAAAGAGGAAATAAAATAAAAAGTAGGCTTAATTCAGGAAATGCATGTTACTTCTCTCTAAGAAACTAAAAGTTAAAATATACAAAACAGTAATTCTGCCTGTAGTATTATATGGATGTGAAACTTGGTCTATTATATTGAAACAGGAACATAAATTGAGAGTATTTGAAAATAAGATCCTTAGGAAAATATTTGGACCTAAAAGAGATGAGTGGTGAAGGTTATATAATTTAGAACTACATAATTTATATTTATGTCCAGATATTATTAGAACAATTAAATAAAGAAGACTTAGGTGGGCAGGCTATGTGGTACAGTGTCTCTCAAAAGTTTTAGGACAACGACATTTTAAACTAGGCAACCCAATTTACACAAGGTGTTGGTGGGTTGCGTGTAGAGTTAGGCTCAATTTCAGGGTTGCCACATGTACAATAAATATTTATAAAATACGCGAAAGAAATAAAAACAAGTATTAGTGTATAAAAATTATTAAAAATATCAATATTATATCGGAAGTGACAAAATTCTTTCTGAAAGAAAAATAACAGGTTTTATAGCATTTCATCGCTGATGAGTCTACAGAAAGGAGAAGAGTTGAGAGAAAACGAGAGGTGACAAATGACAGGAGAAAGAGAAAGCGAGAGGAGAAGAGGAAAAGTAGAGGAGAGAAGAAAGAGAGGATAGACGAGGAGAGGAGATGTAGTAAGGAGAATGGAAAAATATTCTAGGAGAGATGAGGAAAATGGAGCAAAGAAGATAAAAGAGAAGGAAAACGAGATGAGAGGAGAGTGGAGAGTAGAGTATAGGAGAGAAAAAGAGAAGAACGAAAAGAAGAGGAGAAAAGTGCGTGGAGTCAGAAATCTAAGACAGGAAAGGAGATACGAGGAGTGGAGATGAGTGGGATGGAGATAAGATGCGAGAAAAGTAGGGAACACGATATGAGATAAAAGCAGAGCAGAAGGAGGGGAGAGAAGAAGGAGAAGGAGAAGAGAAGAACGGAAGGGACTGAAGAGAAGAGGTAGTTGCAGAAAATATCGTCTCGGCGTCAAGAATTGATGCATGCATTGGTCAAATTATCGACATGAAACATTCAATAACATTTTGAAATGTATTGGAGAATGTATTAAATCGGTGCGAAATGCCTTTTGGCTTAGTTCAGAGCAAGGTAAAATCTTCCATGTAAAATCTTTGATTTTACCTGCGATTATACCACTAAAAACATGAATGTAATTTTAATATTTATAAGAATTATCCAATTTTTGTCCAATTCTCGGTTCGTTGAAATGGAGATTTTGCAATTTAATATTTCCCCTCCCCCCATCGTTAATTCCAAACTGAATCATTCCGTTTTTTTAATTCTCCTTTTATTACAAACAAGAGCATGGTAACATTAATTGTAATAGCAGTGTATAGTAGCTACATTGTTCTGCAAATGGAATTTATATTAAAAAAATGAATTGACACACGTTCATAGGGATATTTTCATGTATAAAATCGTGAATTATAATACTTTAACGATAATTGTGTACTGCTTCAAAGACATTGACAAATATTAATGAAATAACTATTTATATTTGTGGCAATTCAGAACATACTAATTTTACCCCTTTTCCCACTCGAGTTCAATGCAAGGAAACCTCCGCAAATATCGAATGTACAGTTCTCATCATGTGCAATTCTCCATTAAATGTTTTCTCCGAGTCGTACTACCTTCGTTTTCTTTGTTACAAACAAGTATTGTTTGCACATTACATGTAGGAGGAGAGTTGCATCTACATTTCACATTAGTCAGCTCCTACTTACTTTCAGGAGCGAAAGCTTGTAGTGTAGTGTTTAACGTTCAGGACTGTCACTCTGATGGTCGTAGGTTCAAACCCTTCCGGTGGCAGAAAATTTTCGTAAGTTTTAGACCTATCCCATTGTGTTCATTGTTCACCCCGTGTGAAACGGAATGATTCAGTTTGGAATTAACGATGGCGGGAGGGGAAATATTAAATTATAAAATCTCCATTTCAACGAACCGAGAATTGGACAAAAATTGGATAATTCTTATAAATATTAAAATTACATTCATGTTTTTAGTGGTATAATCGCAGGTAAAATCAAAGATTTTACATGGAAGATTTTACCTTGCTCTGAACTAAGCCAAAAGGCATTTCGCACCGATTTAATACATTCTCCAATACATTTCAAAATGTTATTGAATGTTTCATGTCGATAATTTGACCAATGCATGCATCAATTCTTGACGCCGAGACGATATTTTCTGCAACTACCTCTTCTCTTCAGTCCCTTCCGTTCTTCTCTTCTCCTTCTCCTTCTTCTCTCCCCTCCTTCTGCTCTGCTTTTATCTCATATCGTGTTCCCTACTTTTCTCGCATCTTATCTCCATCCCACTCATCTCCACTCCTCGTATCTCCTTTCCTGTCTTAGATTTCTGACTCCACGCACTTTTCTCCTCTTCTTTTCGTTCTTCTCTTTTTCTCTCCTATACTCTACTCTCCACTCTCCTCTCATCTCGTTTTCCTTCTCTTTTATCTTCTTTGCTCCATTTTCCTCATCTCTCCTAGAATATTTTTCCATTCTCCTCACTACATCTCCTCTCCTCGTCTATCCTCTCTTTCTTCTCTCCTCTACTTTTCCTCTTCTCCTCTCGCTTTCTCTTTCTCCTGTCATTTGTCACCTCTCGTTTTCTCTCAACTCTTCTCCTTTCTGTAGACTCATCAGCGATGAAATGCTATAAAACCTGTTATTTTTCTTTCAGAAAGAATTTTGTCACTTCCGATATAATATTGATATTTTTAATACTTTTTATACACTAATACTTGTTTTTATTTCTTTCGCGTATTTTATAAATATTTATTGTGCATGTGGCAACCCTGAAATTGAGCCTAACTCTACACGCAACCCACCAACACCTTGTGTAAATTGGGTTGCCTAGTTTAAAATGTCGTTGTCCTAAAACTTTTGAGAGACACTGTACATATGTATTATAAATTAACACGGAAGCGTTGAGATTAAGAACGCTGTATCAATGTTAATATTTTTAATGTTGTTGATTTCAATTTGTTTCTTTGTTTGATAGGAAATTTGATTCTAAAATGCCATGCTAAAGAAACACAACTGAGTTTGTATCTGGTTATTTAAAGTGAAATAATTACTTGCGATGTTAGTCTGTGCTCTTTCAAATTCTTGCAACCTAAGTTACATAATATTATGGAAACACATTGGAACGCCGAGGACTTGAAATTCAATTTTTAAATTGCATAAAAGTGTGCTCATCCTTCTCGTAACGTATGTTGTTAATATTCAGTGTGATGTACACTCGCCTCAATTAGTACTCCGGCAGTTTGTTTCTTTATACAGCATATTTGCAGAAGATACAATTCAATCTACAAATGTGTCAATATACGCTGTATAAAACACAACTTATTACTAACTTCGTTGACCCAGGACAGTAGCAAAGCGCAGTGTCTCTCCCAACAAGTATATATAAGTTAAGAGATACATTAAAGAAAACAGTTTTACATACTTTTTTCACCTCCTGCTTTACTTACTACAACATAATATTTTCAAATCTACATGACTTCAACTACTGGTTATAATGTATAACACTAATCGTACACAAACTGACACTTATTTTGTTCTACATGCTATGCATGGTACGTCTCAGTGAAATCACATCCTTTTAATTTTTGCAACCTAAGTACAATGGTTGCAGGTCCAAAAGTTCATTCTAAGGAAAAGTTTGCTTTTGAACTCTTGTGATGTTCGTCTTGGGGAATCTAACGTCGGCGCTTTCATCTTCTACAACTTCAACAAGGTGTAAACACATTCGTCCCGGTTCTCTGTTTGATGAACGGATAAATGCAACAGTTATTCTACCCTAGCCCTCATAGGGTAGAATACCATGAAGCAACCCTCTATATTTACTCGCCTCGTCACTGGTGTCAGATGATTTATTTGGTTGCCTGGCGTTGGCGTTGTGTCGAAAATGCAAGAAGAAATACAGTGTTGCAATCTGTGTACAAGATCGTAGGATAAATTTCTTTTCCATCACTTGATGTTCCCCGAAGCATTCACGTATCTGTCGCAGCATATGTCTCGAACGGATATAGGCATTCTACCCACAGCCCTCATAGGGTAGAATACCATGAAGGAACCTTGTACATTCACTCGTCTGTCACTGCTGACTAGATGATATCTGTCTTTGCCTAGCTTTGGTGTTGTAGAGAAGTACAAGGAAGAAGACAACTGTATACAATGCTGAGGATACATTTTTTCATTACCCTGATGTTTGGTTAAGTTTCCGACACATTCTTTCCAGCATTTTTTGTCTCGAACGGATAGAGAAAAAGTATGTATAGCCCTAGCCTCAATAAGGTACGATACAAAGATGGTCAGCCTTTCACATCCACTCGACGCTGGTGATGGTTTTGATTTTGCCTGTCGTTGAAACCGCAATCCTAGTCATAGCCTCAATATGATAGGGTGCAGGTAAAGAAGACAAACACAACTGCAATAAATGCTTCACTTTAATGTCTGATATAATAAGCGATGATTTCACTATTAGTCCTAGCATTCCATGTCTCGGATGGATGGAGGCAATAGTAAATATACTCATAGCCCTCTTAGAGTACATTACCATAATCAAACGATGATCACCCTTCTACATCCACTCGTCATGTCGCTGCTGATCACGCCCTGGCGATTAGACTGTTTGCCTTTGCTTAACGTGGGTACTTCTTCATAAACCACAGGAACTAGGCAGTTTGTAAACTCATGACAATGGTTTCCTGATAGACAATTCCTTCTGAGGAAACATTGAACTTGTTCTTGGTTTGCTCTTCCTGAGACATTCATCCTACACATCTTCCACACTGACAATATGCAAGCAATCTGTTTCACGAACGAACGAGTATAACCGTAACACTCCCCTCAGCCCTCTTAGGGTAGGTTACATTGAAGCAGTTGTGCTTTCTCATTCATCATCCGCTCATCTCCCTGTTGCTGTTAACGCCTCGCCGAATTAGATTCATCCCCTGCAATTGGCTTTTGTGTTGGTTCACGCCTACAAATCTTGCATCTTTCCTATTTTCCTATTGGCATCAACTCAAATTTACTATATGTCCTACTTGTTTTGATGAAACACTGCGATGTCTATTAGCTTTACCGAGCTTGACGTCACTATTTCTACTCATTAATTCGGCACAGTAAATTTTGCTGTATATACAGGTATATATTTTTTAAAGCAAGGAGGTATGACTTTTTAACTGGAGGAGCTGCAGGCTGCACGGCAGCAGTACCTGCGAAGACACTGCACGAAGTTCGAGCGTTTCGTTGGCTTCTTAATCTTTCTCCTGAGCTTTGCTCCTGCAACAATTTCCCGGTAGCTGTGTTTAAGCTCGTCTACCACGGTGTCCTTGATTTGTGCTACTGATCGATTTATGCACTTCTTAAGCTGTCTCGATTGAGCAAGACTTTCCCCCTGCCGTTGTTTCGCTTGCAATCTTATAGTCTCTTTCAAATTCTCCATTGCTCTTTCTTCTAGAGCGCTCTTGAACTCATTCAATGTCTGAGAACACTCGTCTTTCACTCTAGATTCCATACGCTCATTTTCTAACTTTCTTTGGAATGCTCTAGTCGTTTTACATAAACTTTCCCGAATGGCCTTGAACGCTTCCTGTACAAAGTCTAGTTCTAACGCTTCCACTTCATCCACAGGCAGCATAGCTTCGTCGCGTTGTGGTGGCTCTTCACGTGAAGAGTTGTCTACAGAAGCTTGTAACAGTTGAACTTCGTCATCCGCTAATTTCTTTTCACATGGCTGCTCGTCGGTGTCGATTATCCGGCGCCTATCTTCCTCGACAGGACGCATTGCCCCGTAGAGCTGTGGCAACTCTTGTTGGGGAAAATCTTGGGAAACCTCCGCAATGGGAGGGCTTTCTGCTGGAGCAAATAACGGCTGAACTGTTTAAGTGGACGTTTGTCGACCTCGAGTTTCTGGTATCTAGCATCCTCCAAGGGACGCAAAGCTTCGTACTGTTGTGGTAACTCTTGTTGCAGAATATCTTTGGAAACCTCCGGAAGGGGAGGATTGTCGGTAGTTGCAACATATAATAACTGCTTTCCTTCGTTCACCGCTAATTGTGGTTCAAGCGCCTGTTCATCGACTACGAGTCCTTCAAGCCTGGCTCTCTGGCGCATGGCTCTCTCGAACCTGAATGCCCGGCGGCTTGGTCGAGGCTGAATCTCGACGGGCTCGTACCGCAACCGAACAGTCTCCAGCGAAGATGATTCTTCGTCATCAGATTCATCCATTGTGTCGGAGAAGTCCGACACGCTCGAGCTGAAGAATGGGACAGGTCCCTCGACGTTGTCCCAGTTGAATGCAAGAATTTCGTTTTCGTCATCGTCATACTCTAGCATCTGTGCATTCTCTTCGACCGGTACCTGAGGTGCGTCGTACTCAAGTTGGCCAAAGAAAATGTTGCCAGGGGCAACGTGTGCCTGTTCCACGTTCTCTGGGTGAATCAAATCCTCGTCCGCTGCTTGGCCCTCTTCTGGAAAAGCCTCGTGGGCAACAGCTGCTTGTTGAAAGATTGCGGCTTCGTCGTCGACTTCAAAGGCTTGAGGATGATCGTTGGGCAGTCCTTGATCGTCAACCTCCACAATGTTGGGTCCGTCTTCTTCTTGTTGCAGGCACTCGACAGTTGTATTCAGTGTTTTGACTCGCAGCTCTGCGAACTGAAGAAGGAGAAGAAACTGAGTCACCATGTCATAGAACTCGCATTCCCCAACCTCACAATGCGGGCAGCTAGAAGCCATTCTAGTAAAGGTGTCGATCACGTAAGTTCTCGCAGCGTTCACGTGCTGCACGAGGATGTCTTTGTACTCGTTGAGATCCATATCAAAGGCGATTTGAGTACTATGTAGTGAGAGGAAATATTTTGTGCGTGCTCTATTTAAAAACTTTCCGCTCCCACTAAATTCTAAGCAACGTTTCTCGCAATAATACGACCATGATTGTTTCCTACAAGGCATGAGTAACAATGCACGAGTATCCATAATGAAGAATGATAATTTACACTTCGATTCGTTGCTCCTTTTTACGTGCCAGTAAGATTGGAACGGGGTAACAAGCTCCGCGCTATCAAGCTCACCGTTGGCGCATTGGACAGAGGCGTCTCACTCATGGTCATTTTCTGTAAGGGCTGGACCCTTCTCTGTGTAATGTTCTTTTTTGTGTTTGGCATATTCTTCTCGATTTCATCCATGTTGGGAGATTATGACAGTATTTTAGCAAATGCTTTGTTTATTTTTAACCAAATTGAGGTAAAGGTGCTATCAAATAGCTTGTAAAGCGAGTTTGTAACTAGGAATTCTACAAGAAGGTACCGTGCTTTTTCCATCCATTACAAATATGTTTTGGTTGCATATGAAGGTAAAGAACTTGCTGAAAACAAGGAAAACTTGCAAAATCAAAAAAAATGGACAAAGCACTTTCTTTTCCTGTGGTTTTTACACTGCTTCTGTGTAAATTTTTAAATTATCCTTATTTCTTTATTTGTGTTTTTACATCACCTTTTTAACTTTAAGGTAATGGTTTTAGATATGGTGATTTTTTACACCCACCCACAAATTTTAACTCAATCACTCAATCTCGGTACAATGCTTTTTAGTATGGAAACAAAATTTGTGGAACCGATTGTAGCGAAGTGAGTATCCTGGCGTTAGAACCAGCTCTGCCAAAGACTTCTTGATAATGTCACACGAGAATGCAATCTCCCCACCCGAATCATATCAAAGATTCGGCCATATTCAGTGTTATTCTTAATTATTCTTTTTCTTTCGTTCATAATACGCATTATAAAAGTTTTAGTACATATTTTAATGGTTGATATAATTACCTATTTTTTTTAACTTGAACAATTTCACATTTATGATATTTGTAAATTTTATCAAAGCAGATTATTTCATTGTTGACAATTACTTACAAATATGTTCTCCTCAGTTTCGAAATTAAAATTAATGAAAGCCATAAGAGCTAAATTTCAATTGAAGTTCTTAGTATTATAAGCCTTATGGACATTTAAAGACATCTTTACAAGCTTATATCAGGAATGTAAGTGAAACTTCAAGGGTTATAATTGATGTTTTAGACATATAAAATTCAACTTTTTGTAAGATACTATTTAATCTCAGAAATGTTGCCATTGTACGCAATTTAATTCTGCATATCACAGCTGTATGTTTACCTTTCGTATCACCGGAGGCGCTCTCTCGACATGTGGGAGTATAAATACAGCCTCAGAAACTAATTCTGGGGCATTTTTATCACCGACTCTGATGGTTTATCATCAGGGATGGACGATATCGCGATATATCGTTTTAATGATACGATATTTTTCCGTATCGTAATATCGGCGATATATATTATCCACGATATATATCGCCAAATATCGTGACGATATATCGCCGACACTATATATATATATTGCCAAAATATCGTGACGATCTCCTGGACGCTATATTTTTTCAATATCGGGATATATCGTCTGAACGACGTATCGCACAACACTAGTTAACATCTCAAATACTCAGCTCCCATTATGGGAAGATTCAAGAGCTTTGTCTTCCTTCTCAAATTAACTTAGAGATTGATTGACTGATTGATTGAATTGCTTTATTTTACTTCGCTTTTTGTGCCACTTACGACTAATTCGTATCAATCCATAGGATTATTCTTTATTTTTTATTTTACCTTTCTCTAAGCTTCATTTCACCTAAGTTCATTCACTTGTTTACACCAGCTGTCCATAACTCTCGGTATTTGAATTATGCACAGCAGACTTCCATTTCCTGATATATTGAGGCTACAAGGTTTACAACAGGTAAACAAGGAGTAAGCAGCTTACAATAATAGGAAGGAAAAAAACTCACTGATCAGCGTATAGGAAGTCTTGAGTAAGAGATGTTGAGAGGAGGAAACAGACTGGCAGGTGACCCACTTTGCGATTAGATTGAAAACTGAGAAGAGCGCCTTTGGGGAGAGATTGGAAGGAGGAGTTATCCTGACCTAGGTCAAGAAGCGACGAAGCCTAGAGAGGGCTCAGTTTTATTTTACTCTAAGTTACTAAATTCATCATCATTCTTCTAAGTCTAGACAGGTATTTATCTTAATCCTTACCATGTATGATTCGGGTTCAAGGTTCTAAAATCCAACGAGTGACTATTTGCCATTTCTACTTGCCATTTCTATTGTATTTCAGTTGTGCCTTTTGCTGCCAAGCATTTAAATTGTCTTTATGACAAGTGCTCTCGCCATTTATGAGGATGAATGATGATTAGCTACATCACCCATTGGGAGTGGCAGGTGTGATCCCATCATTCAGTAGAATGATAGTAATTTGCGAAGATGAGGATGAGTGTCGATATGATGAAATTCGTGAATGGACACTCACAAACATCCATTCCCAGACCAGGATTCGAACCCGGGACCCCTGGCGTCGTAGCGTGATGTGCTAACCACTCCGCCACGGGGATATAGTTATTCTGTCGTATGGGTAGGTTCGCACTGTAGGCATGTTCACATGCCATCATACAGGAGAATAAGGTCAGATAATTTCGTCTTAATTATTTATCAGATTATTTATTATTGATATCTGGCATGGTTAGGTTCGCTCTGTGAATATACCCGATATCAAGTCGATGTCTCTAATATTCTTCAAATTATTGCTATATTTTTTAAGAATCTTGAACACAGACCATATTGTCCAGTTAGTTTGGAACAACTCATTAACATTAAATCAGAGTCAACACTCAAAACCTTCGCCAGTCATGTCAAAATCATATGCCGGGGAGCGTTCAGAAAGTTCCCAAGCAAGCGCCTGCTTGTTTTTATATAACGAATATATTACTTTAATCCATGTTCAGTAAATGTAATATGAACTGCAAGAGTTGCACAGATTACATTGTTAGAAGAAAAAGTGTTGCAAATTTATGAAAGAATCTAAAAATAAATCGTCTTCAGAAAATGAATTGCCCTTAAAGTAGTCTACTGAAGGCGCGGACCTTTCTTCAGAAACAAATATTGTTCATTTATCTAGTCTCCATTTCCCATAGCCTGTGTCAAAATGATTTAGTATAACAATGCATACTACCAACTAAGCAAGACCATTTTCGGAAAAAGGGAAATAGACACCAAAACTAAACTACAAGTGTACAGGTCATTAGTGGAACCAATTTTACTATACGGAAGTGAAAGATGGCCAGTAAGAGGAAAAGAAGAAATACAAATGACGACAGTAGAGATGAAAGGCTTCTGTAGAATGGTTGGGAGAACAAGAAGAGATAGAGTACGTCATGATAGAATCAGAGAAGAATTATATCAGAAGCACTAACACAAAGACAATTAAAATGGTTCGGACATGTGGTAGGAATGGACGAAGATAGAAAGGCAAAACAATTAATGGGAACTAGAACAGAGAGATGAAGAACAAGAGGTAGACCCCGGAACACAAGCAACAATTAATGGAAGCTAGAACAGAGGGAAGAAGAACAAGAGGTAGAACCCGGAAGACATTCGAAAAAGGAATAGAAGAAATAGGACAAAATAAAGGAAAATTAATAAGAGAAATGAAGAGGATGACAACGGAACGGGAGAGATGGCAGGAGTGGATAGAGGTAAGCCCGATGCTATGAGGCAAAAGGGGAAAGAGGAAGAAGAAACATCATACGCCATATGTTTCTCATATCCGTACCTGAGAGGGGTCAGAGTATCCCATTAGCCCACTGAGTTCAGTCGAGGTGAAGAAAACAGATGCAATGGAATAAATAAAATGGTTGAAGCAAGTAGGAATGGGAAGATGAAGCTGGCCTTCATGATATATTTTTGTGTATTATAGCTGCCATTGTATGAATTTTTGAAGGCGATTTTTGCTTGAGAACGATGATAACAGAGGGTAGCCTAAGGTTCGAGAGAGGAATCGCCACGAAGCTTAGTTCGGTATGAGAGCAGCCTAAAGTGTAGCCGCTCACTTCTTCGTGTACAGGTAAAGAAAGAAACTCGCTTTTCTCTCAGGGTTGTTAAAGAACCAGGAACTCATACATTCTAATGGGTTCTATTGGGTTCCGCTGCAGTACCGGAACCATTTTTCTCACATAATTTAACTTCGGTACAAGTTGTTTCGTTGAAAAGAGGTTCTTGCACCGAATTTAAATGGATCCGGGAAAAAGGTTCTTGGGCCGTATTTCAATTGTTCCAGAAAAAAAAATGTTCCTGGACCGTATTTAAATTCATCCGGGAAAAAAGGTTCCTGGACCGAATTGAAATACTTTACAGATGAAAAGGTTTTTTACGGTCCAGGACCCATTTACGCTTGCTGATTTTCTCTCCTGGACCGGAATTGAATTTATTCAAAGTTTCTGGACCTTTAACAACCCTGTTCTCTCTCTCTCTCTCTTGCGCTCTTTCACTCCCTCTCTCCCTCCCTCCTTCACATTCATTCTTTCTTTCTCTCTCTAGAGGTTAGAAGGAAAAATGAGGGAGAGAGAGAAAGGAAAAAGGAGAGAGAGAGAGAGAGATTGAGAGAGAGGAATATAGATAGAAAAGAGATAGTGAGAGAAAGAGGCAGGGATGAAGAAGAAGAAGAAATATGAAGTTTGTCTCAATCTCTCTCTCTCTCTCAAGAGGTCGGGAGGGAGAGAGAGAGAGAGAGAGGGCAGACTTCATATTTCTTAAGAGCTGGAGACGAAGAGCAGGTCTCTTCCCAGCCATGCTGCTAAGCTATGGTGATTTTAAAAGGATGGTATTTTGTTCTACTTTGATTTTGAGCGTTTTCCCCTCATCAAAATCCCGGAAGTTATTTTTCTTCCTAATTTTGTGTAATGCTACGTCGTTCGTCATAGTTATTCACCAGCAGCGTATATTCTAGGCTAGCTATGCTATCTGCGAAGCCTTAAGCATAGAGAGTAAATATAAACATTAGAAACTGAATAAGTTTACTCATTTTAATTAAAAAAAATAATGACGATTCTGAAGTTGCAAACCTAAATTGTTAGGAGTTGGCAACCTGAATTGTTAGGAGTTGGCAACCTGATTTCTTATAAGTTGGCAACCTGATTTCTTATGAGTTGGCAACCTGAATTCTTATGAGTTGGGATCCTGAATTCTTATCAGTTGGCAACCTGAATTCTTAGAAGTTGACAACCTGAATTCTTAGAAGCTTGCAGCCTGGCTGACGTTGGAATGGTTTCCTTGAAGACGTCAAGAACTAGGAAAATGGATGTGTTTAACCTGGGATTTACGTGAGCATAGGTTTCTCATTTTCTCCATACCCTAGAACCACGTGTCATAAGGAGCTAGACCAGGACTTACACTCAGCATACGCCACTGTTATTCAACTGTTTTAGAGTTTTAGTTTTTAAAGAAAGTTGAGTGCAGGAAATGCACCTTTCATCCTCTACCAATTTTTATTTTCCTTTCTTTATCTCTCCCTCTCTATCAAGTTTTCTTTATTTACCTCTTCCCCTCTAACTATATCAACTATATTTTATTTACGTTTCCCTATTTCTCACTCTATCTCTTTTATTTACCTCTTGCCTCTCCATCCCTTTCTCTTCCTCTTCTCAGGTTCCTTTTATTTGTCTGTCTCTATCTTTCGCTTTTTATTTCCATTCCATTATTTTCATTTTGTACTAAATTATCTTTACTCTTGCTACAAAAGACCCAATCTGTTGGATACTTGGAATGAAAATGCATAAATACCGAATTTTCAAATAAGTAGTAACCTATCCAAGAATACTCACTTGCAATGGTTTTTAGACCAAATTGAAGTTTGTCTCCGCATAGAAAATGCCCGAACAAAATAAATCTCACAGTCCATAACTACACGAAGCTAGGTGCCGGAAAAACAGGTACAATTCTTGTTTACTTTTCTGCAATGTGACGTCATCAGCATAGGCGTAGATTCGTCCGTCCACTAGGGGGGCTAAATGGGGCTAACATTATTCATGCTTTTATCCATTACGAAAATCATAGTAGCCATTCTCCTTGGGAAATAGGTGATCTGCACATCATCTTACGAGAGGTGTCCCATAAGTAGTGAGCCTGGTAGGGTTCCCATAGTTCAATCTGAAAATTATTTGGGGATTTGAAATATCAATTCTTTGTAAGTGTATATGCAAAGCGGTGTCCAGTTCTAACCATCCTATTCTTCTGTGCAGGAGCTAGAAGTGTGCTAAGTGCGTAACGTCAGAAAAATGAAGAGAGAAGAGATACGAGCAGTGATCGAGTATCTGTTGAAAAAGAGGTTGAGTCCCAAGGAAATCCATGAGGATATGATGACAACATTAGGAGAGGATGCTCCATCCTCTGCTACGGTGAAGAGATGGGTAGCCGAATTTAAGCGGGGGAGAGTGAGTGTGGAAGATGACCTTCGCCCAGGCAGGCCAGTGGAGATGGTGACACAAGAAAATGTAGAGAAAGTGCACAAGATTATTCTTGCAGACAGACATGTGACTGCGATATATTGCAGAGGAACTGAAGATGTCAAAATCAACAGTGGAACGCATTGTGCATGTCCAGTTGGGGATGAAAAAGGTCTCTGCCCTTTGGATTACAAAACTTCTGACAAGTGAACAAAAGTTAACAAGACGCAGGAGAAATCTTGAGCTGTTCCAGGCCGGTCCAGATGGATTTTTTGAACAACTTGTGACTGTTGACGAAACCTGGGCTCATCACTATGTACCGGAGCCAAAACAGGCATCAAGGAAAACACCATGACCGGAGAGCATTATGCTTCCCTGGTGAGGCAAATAGTCTTGAAGACTAAGCGACTTGGAAAGATCTCTAAAGGGTTGATTCTGTATCACGACAATGCACGTGTTCACACATAGCTTGTTGCGATGGCAACCATCCGTGATTGTGGGTTCGAATTGTTGGAACATCCCACTTATTCTCCCGATCTTGCTCCTTCAGACTTTCATCTCTTCCCTATCCTGAAAAAAGCTTTGGGCAGTGTTCATTAGCAGTGTGATGATGACGTCATAAGTGCTGTAAGTGACTATTTTGCAAGCTTTGTGGAAATCTTTTATGAGACCGGGATAAAAGCACTGCAGAAGCGTTGGCAAAAGTGTGTGGACCTGCAGGGAGACTACGTAGAAAAATAGGTTGCTATTGTGGTCCCATCCTGTTCCCTTCTAGGTTAGGCTAGCTACTTATGGGACACCCCTCGTATCCAAAAGATATGGAATTTTGCTTATGCCGAGATATGAAAGGAATGAATACATTATTATAGAGGTTGCAAATTTATTAAGGAGCACATTTCTTCTTTAGGATAAAGAAGGTATAATTTTAGTTTGTTATTATTGGGTAATCCAGTGTTCATGGTAATGAACAAGTTATAATGTTGCAAGGCAAAGCACCAAGAAGCACTTGTGATTAGTTCCGTGGAAAAACTAAGATAAATTACATTATTGTCTTATCTAAGTGCTCCTTTTTTGCACTTGAATTCTTTGCGATCCGCTGCAATTTCTGTATCTATGTTCAATGGTATCTTGCCTCATAGTATCTTGATCTTAGCCATATATTCAGACGTTTCATTGGAAAAAAACACCGTTCAGCTGTAGCCGAATACACTGTGCAATGTTCAACATTTTGTGCAACTGAAAATGAACACTGTCCAGGGTGCAATTTTTTCCTCCACACTATTACATCAGCCGCAGGGGGAAACCCTGTGATGTATGAGGTTGGTTGGATATACAATTAATTGAGTATTAAATCCTTACCAAAATGTATTCCTCTCCTCAGTTATAGATAAAATTTTGCACAATAGCTAGCACGTTGCGACTCTAATGCCAAGTGAGTTGCCACCACATACTTAATGCTACAATCATATATACGAATGTTTCAAGTTTGATATTTCTCAAAATAAATTAACAGATGAACTACGTAGCTACCAAAAACAATGCTTCCTTAAATATATTCACAAATAAAACAGTATTTTATCTTTTAAAGAAAATTATATTCGTCACAAATTATAAGGATTATTGTTATTGCATGGCCACGCCTACGTGTAATTTTACAATAATATCGCAGCATGTAATAACACATTTTGTTTCACATAATTGGTGAATACATGTGCTTTTGTACAGTGTCTCTCAAAAGTTTTAGGACAACGACATTTTAAACTAGGCAACCCAATTTACACAAGGCGTTGGTGGGTTGAGTGTAGAGTTAGGCTCAATTTCAGGGTTGCCACATCCACAATAGATATTTCTGAAATACGCGAAGGAAATTAAAAGAAGTATTTTTGTATAAAATTATTAAAAATATCAATATTATATTTCAAATGACGAATTTCTTTCTAAAAGAAAAGAAACTAGGTTTTCTAGTATTTCATCGCTGATGAGCCTAAGGAAAGGACAAGAGATTAGATTAAACGAAAGACGACAAAGGAGAGAAGAAAGAGAAAGCGAAAAGAGAAGAGGAAAAGTAGAGGAGAGAAGAAATAGAGGATAGACGAGGAGAGGAGAAGTAGTGAGAAGAAAGGAAAATCGAGGAGAGATGAGGAAAATGGAGCAAAGAAGAGAGGAGAGGAGAGGAGAGGAGAGGAGAGGAGAGGAGAGGAGAGGAGAGGAGAGGAGAGTAAAAGACAGTAAAAAGGAAGAATGAAAAGAAGAGGAGAAGAGTGCAGTGGAGTCGGAAATCTAAGACAGGAAAGGAGATAAGGGGAGTGGAGAAGAGTGGGATGGAGACAAGGTGCGATAAAAATAGAGAAGCCTATATGAGATAAGAGCAGAGGAGAAGGAGGGAAGAGAAGAATAAGAAGGAGAAGAGAAAATAGAAGAGTATGGAAACGAAAGGAGAGAATAGGTAGTTGGAGAAAATATCGTCACGGCGTCAAGAATTGATGCATTGATCAAATTATCGACATGAAACAAAACACACAATAACGTTTTGAAACATATTGGAGAATGTACGTATTAGATCGGCTGAGTTCAGAGCAAGATGAAATCTTTCACGTAAGATCATTGATTTTACCTGCGATTATACTACTAAAAACATGAATGTAATTTTAACATTTATAAGAATTATCCAATTTTTCTCCAATTCTCGCTTCGTTGAAATGAATGAAGATGTTGTAATTTAATATTTCCCCTCCCCCATCGTTAATTCCAAACTGAATCATTCCGTTTCACACAGCGTGGACAATGAACACAATGGGATATGTCTAAAACTTACGAAAAATTTCTGCTACCGGAGGGGTTTGAACCTACGACCATCAGATTGACAATCCTTAACGGTAACCATTACCCTACAAGCTGTCGCTTCTGAAATCAGGTAGAAGGAGCTGACCAACGTGAAATGTAGATGGAACTCTCCTCCTACATGTAATGTGCAAAGAAAACTTGTTTGTAACTAAGAAAACGAAGGTAGCACGAATCGGTGAAAACATTTAACGGAGAATTGAACATGTTGAAAACTTTTCATTCGATATTTGCCGAGGTTTCCTTTAATTGATCTCGAGTGGGAAAAGGGGTAAAATTAGTATATCCTGAATTGCCACAAATATAAAGAGTTATTTCATTAATATTTGTCAATGTCTTTAAACGAGTAGAGAATTATCGTTAGAGTATCATAATTCATGATCTTACACATGAAAATATCCCTTTGAACGTTTGTCAATTCATTTATTTGTTGGGCCTCCCCGATGGCGCAGAGGTAGCGTCGCCGCCTTGTAATCAAGGGGTCCCGGGTTCGATACCCGGTGGAGGCTTATAGTGGTTCGGATCCCACTTTAAATTGTAGGTCCAGTCTCGATTAGCCTTCCTGTGCATAAAGTGGACTTGAAACACAAAATCAATTAATCAAATCAATCAATTTTTTTTTATATTTACATTCCAGATGCAGAACAATGTAGCCACTTTACACTGCTATTACAAATAATGTTACCATGCTCTTGTTTAATAGAAGGGGAAATATGTTTTCTAGTATGAAGGATTGAACCTGGGACCTCAATCAATGCTTTCAAGAACTCTAACCAATACACTACGCCCTTCGTTTCCCTTGGAGCAACAATTCTTAATCATTCTCTCGCCTCAATATTGTAAACGTTATCCTGCAAAAGAAAAGTTCAATACTCTGATATATCTCTGTACTTCTAGAATTACTTTATATACATGCATTTAACTCTGAATTTCTTTCTGCGTATTAGTATATCTAAGCTTGTGAATAATTTATTTGTAATTTCATAACGGTTACATGAACATTTACGATGTAGTTCCTTACAACTTGGTTAATTTGTTATTAAATAATGATATTATTCGCCTTAATATTGTAAACGTTATCCTGCAAAAGAAAGTTCAATACTCTGATATAGCTCTGTACTTCTAGAATTACTTTATACACATACATTTAACTCTGAATTTCTTTCTGCGTATTAGTATATCTAAGCATGTGAATAATTTATTTGTAATTTCATAACGGTTACATGAACATTTACGAGTAGTTCCTTACAACTTGGAATCTAGTAAATAGATACTTTCAAGTCTTCAAATTAATTTTAGACTACTAAATTTTTGCAAGGGAATTGTATATGTGATCCGTTTCCAGTCATTCATTGCTGAAGCAAACGTTTTAAAACTCTGTGGAATTTTCATTCTGAGATAAGTTTCTTTACTTGCTACATGTATGCGAACTACACTCTGTCCCACTTATCTCTGGAGCAGGTGAACGAAAACAAGTATCTGAGCAGTGATGAACACGTGAGAGGAACGGGATTGCGTGGAGGGAGGAAAGCCACTGCAGTTACCAGCCTTCCCAGCAGCGTGCACTGTTTCGCTCTGTCCAGTCGATCCCCCTTCTTTTCTGCTATGCTCGGCTTTGGTCCAGAGATGCTGGGACAGGACACAATTAATTGTTTTCGCAAAAAGTATCTCTGTGTGCCACACATTTCATTCTTACTCACATGAAAAAATGTCAATTTGCATTCAGGGCTAGTTTCACATTTACAAACTATTTTGTTCTCGATGAGAAGTTTAGTATAAATAGGCAGTTTGTTTATAATTTTGAAATTGAGGTCTAAGGTTAAAATCCTCATATTTAGGGCTTGAACTCGTAATCTAAGAGGTTTGAAGATTCGTACTCTTCTTTGTGCGTAACCTTTTTTTTATTTCTTTCTCTATTCATTATTCATCCTCATCGTCGCGATTAGCCAAAAGTAAAATAAGAAAAGTCCCCCTTCTTGACTGTGCTGTATAAGGCGCTGTGCTTTGGACTCCGACTGCGGGACGTCATGGGGTCATGGGTTCGAGACCGCCTGTGTTCAGTCTTATGGTTCTCGGCCTTTGGTATAGGACCGGTGGCAACCCACCATCGTGAGGAAATTGGGGAGCTACGAGTGATTAGCGTAATCGGGTCTGGGAAACCTCCTATAACGGCTGGGGTTCCACGTGCTGATCCCACGTCACCCCATTACCGGTTGAAGAACTCCACACCTCTAGGTAGGACTGTGGGAGGGAGACTGGCAGTCGGGAGATAGGTCAAGGCCCTTCGAGGATTGTCGAGCCATGGGTTATTATTATTATTATTATTATTATTATTATTATTAAAATAAGAAAATACAAGGGAATGAAGAAAAATATATTTTTGAAATATTTATCTATAATAAAGCAACCATTCCGTTTTATTTTCTTTTTCATGGATCTGTTGCCACTACTACGCTGTAATCCCGATAAGTATCTTACATGTTACAGGATAAAGCACGTGTTATGATTCGAATACTTATTTAATAAGCATTTTGTATGTCAGGAATTATGACTTAAACTTATGCATGTTGAGCTAGTGCCCACCTAGCCGCCTCTGATGAAATCTATCATTCTTCAGATTCCTTTTAAAATTCGACTCTGGTCACTTGTAACTTGCGGGGTACAGACGTTGTGCATCGACGCACAGTGTTTTGCGATAAGAAGCGGCCTTGAATATAGCGTGAGTCACTTTGAACGCGAGCAAGCTACGCTACAAAGCTTGTCTGCCTTTGAAAACAGTCATTTTTTTCACCGTTTCCGAACGCGATTGCTATTGTAGAAGTATATATTCTCTCAAAAGAGCAAGGAAGGAAATTCGACCAATGTTCATCAGTCGTTTTCTAAACATAGAATTATAATGAATTTTCAATGGCGCTCGGACAATTTGAACTGTTTTGTAATCTCAATCTCTCTCTCACGTCAATGACAGAAATGCAAGCAATATTTTTATTTATTTTTAACCCAATTAAAGGAATGTGTAAGAATTTAAAAGAAATTAGAAAGAGTGGAACTACTGTTGCTCTACCTTAAAAATTGTTGTTCTTCGATGAAGAAAAATAAGAAGTATTTAGTCCAGCACCTTAACACAGTGTCCCACGAGTATCTCTTGACAAACACTGTCAAATGTGATGTGATTTCATGAATAAATTATTTCCCCTGTCTACGTATAACGTTTCTCACATTTGGCAGTTCGCAAACATTTTTGCAAGCGGTGTAATTATTTCGTGTTACCTTGCGCAACAGCAAATACATTTCATAAGACTGTTCTGTACACGAGACTTGCGTCAGTAAACAAGCATTTCGTCTGTTACAATATCACAGGAAGAGATCATCGTTCTGCAATGTTCAAGCCTCTAGATATTTTCCATTCTCATTTCTAATATCTAATCGCAATAATAAGTTAGAAGAAATAACTCGTATTTTCACAACTACTAATATTCTAGTTTTTCATCAACACATCAAATTATTTATCGAAGATAACTGCTATTGATTGATTGATTTAGTGTTTTAAGTCCACTTTATGCAAAGTAAGGCTAATCGGGACTGGACCTACAGTTTAAAGTGGGATCCGAATCACTATGTGACTCCACCGGGAATCGAACCCGAGACCCCTTGATTACAAGGCAACGCGGAAAGAATTTACAATACCGGACCCTTCTGTAATTTCTATGCTACGTCTTATACTCACGAAATAATTAGTCGCGATGATTTATCTCAGGTCAACATGTTTGGGTGAGGTGAAGAAATTGTTCATTAACGTGCAGAAGTTGTAAAATAAGCTTTTCAATTCTCGCAATGACTCTCCGTATACAAGTATGGGAGCCATATTTGTTGATATGAACAATTAACATTCGCAATTAGTTACGCTGTCTACAGCGTTGCCACACTGTTGATTTCATACTTGGAGAGCATGAAAATGCGTCGAGGATGACGAAGACGACAGTGACAGTGACAATCACGATGTAGAAGAGCATGTGGAATGTGGACTGATTTGATTACAGGTAAGTTTGGCAACAGTGCATCGACCGTAAAATTGCAGGATACGAAAATGGCGTCTTCGATTATGAACGTTTCCCGTTAAAGTGCTACGAAAATAAGATTTTTTTATCTGTTCGTTTTCACAATTAGCGCAAAACCATTCACGGATAGCCCCACTGACCATTCTCGGTAAGGTTAGGTTAGTTTAGGCAAACATAGTTAAAATTTGGTGTCGTAAAACCATGCACGGGTAGACTCACAAATCATTGACGGATAGCCCCACGAACGATTCACGGTGTTTAGATTAGTTAGGTTAGGCAAGGCAAGCATAATTAAAATCAGGAATGTATATTTCTTTTTTTTAAGTATTGGAAACAAATAATGAGCATACGTGCCGATCGCGTACCACTCAATTTAGCTTATTTTGCAATTTCTACACGTGACCCCCAACTTTAACTTCAAATTCGTGATTAGAAGGCCTCAATTAGTGATTATGCGAAATATTACAAAAATCGAGGAGGGGTCCGGTATTGTAAATTCTGCGCCATCGGGGAGGCTGATAGCTGCTATACTACAAGAAAGCAAGTCAAAATTAAAGTAAAAACTTAACTACATGTATACCCAACGACATTTACAATATTGAAAGGACATAATACTTAAAAATTGATGCTTCAAGGGAAGGTAAAAGCGCGGTGCAGTGCCTAGTATTCTCGATTGAGCTGCTAGCGGTTCTAGGATCGAAGTGTTCTCTTTTTTTCGATTCTCATCTTATTAAACAACGGCATAACGGCATTATTTGTAATAGCAGTGTTTAGTGGCTATATTGTTCTGCATCTGGAATGTATGTATAAAATAAGAAATAAATGAATTGACACATTTCAAAGGGATATTTTCATGTATAAGATCATGAATTATGATACTCTAACGATAATTCTCTACTCGTTTAAAGACATTGACAAATATTAATGAAATAATTCTTTATATTTGTGGCAATTCAGGATATACTAATTTTACCCCTTTTTCCACTTCGAGATCAATTAAAGGAAACCTCGGCAAATATCGAATGAAAAGTTTTCAACATGTTCAATTCTCCGTTAAATGTTTTCACCGATTCGTTCTACCTTCGTTTTCTTAGTTACAAACAAGTTTTCTTTGTCCATTACATGTAGGAGGAGAGTTCCATCTACATTTCACGTTGGTCAGCTCCTTCTACCTGATTTCAGAAGCGACAGCTTGTAGGGTAATAGTTACCGTTAAGGATTGTCAATCTGATGGTCGTAGGTTCAAACCCCTCCGGTAGCAGAAACTTTTCGTAAGTTTTAGACATATCACATTGTGTTCATTGTCCACGCTGTGTGAAACGGAATGATTCAGTTTGGAATTAACGATGGGGGAGGGGAAATATTAAATTACAACATCTTCATTCATTTCAACGAAGCGAGAATTGGAGAAAAATTGGATAATTCTTATAAATGTTAAAATTACATTCATGTTTTTAGTAGTATAATCGCAGGTAAAATCAATGATCTTACGTGAAAGATTTCATCTTGCTCTGAACTCAGCCGATCTAATACGTACATTCTCCAATATGTTTCAAAACGTTATTGTTTGTTTTGTTTCATGTCGATAATTTGATCAATGCATCAATTCTTGACGCCGAGACGATATTTTCTCCAACTACCTATTCTCTCCTTTCGTTTCCATACTCTTCTATTTTCTCTTCTCCTTCTTATTCTTCTCTACCCTCCTTCTCCTCTGCTCTTATCTCATATAGCCTTCTCTATTTTTCTCGCATCTTGTCTCCATCCCACTCTTCTCCACTCCTCGTATCTCCTTTCCTGTCTTAGATTTCCGACTCCACTGCACTCTTCTCCTCTTCTTTTCATTCTTCCCTTTTACTCTCTTTTACTCTCCTCTCCTCTCCTCTCCACTCTTCTTTGCTCCATTTTCCTCATCTCTCCTCGATTTTCCTTTCTTCTCACTACTTCTCCTCTCCTCGTCTATCCTCTATTTCTTCTCTCCTCTACTTTTCCTCTTCTCTTTTCGCTTTCTCTTTCTTCTCTCCTTTGTCGTCTTTCGTTTAATCTAATCTCTTGTCCTTTCCTTAGGCTCATCAGCGATGAAATACTAGAAAACCTAGTTTCTTTTCTTTTAGAAAGAAATTCGTCATTTGCAATATAATATTGATATTTTTAATAATTTTATACAAAAATACTTCTTTTAATTTCTTTCGCGTATTTCACAAATATCTATTGTGGATGTGGCAACCCTGAAATTGAGCCTAACTCTACACTCAACCCACCAACGCCTTGTGTAAATTGGGTTGCCTAGTTTAAAATGTCGTTGTCCTAAAACTTTTGAGAGACACTGTACAAATAAGAGAGGAAAGAGGAGTTTACAGGATTCTTGTTGGGAGACCTGATGGTAAGAGACCTGTAGGAAGACCAAGACGAAGATGGAGGGACAATGTTGAGATAGACATAAAGGAAATCGGTAGGGATGGAAAAGAGTATATAGATCTTGCTCAAGATAGGGACAGATGGAAGGCCTGTATTGCTGCAGCTACGAACCTTTGGGTTTAAGAAGGCTCGAGAGTTAGTTAGTTAGTTATGAAAGCACATGTTACTATAAAAAATACAATCCCTGGCATAGAATGAATTTTTAAAAGATGAAATTTATTTCTACATAATGAACCTTAACCTATACAATTGTATATATTTTTTTAATCTGCATTATTTAAATTAAACAGACTTAAATAAGAATTGGGAGTACGTACATAATAGAATAGAATTAACAGTTAAATATTGTATAAACCAAGAAAAAAGTAAGCAATGGTTCGCATAACCTAATAGAAATAGACTTAGGTGGTTAAAGAACAGCATGTTTAGAAGTAACAAAAAAGAGATTACTTGAAAAGTAAAATTAATACAATTGAAATAAAAGTATTAGAGGTGCAAATAAATTTAGAAAGGCGTAGCAAACTAAAGTAAACTTGATAAAAAATGGCTGACTCAAGCGATATTTTAAATAGATGGAAGAATTGCTTTAATGACCTTTTAAATGTTTATGTAGGAGATAAATTAGAAATAAATGAAGTACGGACAGCAGAACCTATAGTTCCAGAAACTATCTTGATTGAAGTTAAAGATGCTAAAGAGATAAATTATTCGAATTTGGAATACCTAAGAATCTTGTTAATATGTCTGACAAATGTACAATTCATGATGGATTAAAAAGAAAAAGAAGATGCATTATCTCCATTGCTCTTTAATTTTGCTTTAGAATATGTTGTTAGGAAGGTAAAAGAAACTAACGAAGTACTGAAATTAAACGGTTAGCATATGCAGATGATGTAGACTTACTGGGGAATGATGTAAATACAATTAAGAATAATGCTAAAATATTTTTTCAAAGCAGCTAAAGAGATAGGTTTGGAAGTTAGCAATGAGAATCTAAAAATATGTGCTTACAGGCCAAAACCAAGTGATAGCAACTTGTTTGAACCAGTTTTATAAATTCAAATACTTAGGAGTAATACTAACAAATGAAAAATGATATTAAAGAGGAAATGAAAGGAAGGCTTAATTCATGTTACTTTTTTTTACGTTTTTTCGAGAATATCACGCATTCAATGTTTATAAGTAATTACATTTTTAATAGAAAGCATATCTTTTATCAATATTTCATGAGATTTGGTTGCATGCAAAAGTTAATCCGTTTATCTCCTTGTTAGTAATAGTATTTTATTTATATATCATGTCAGGTTAGAAAAAAAGTTCGCGCCTCAGTCAATACGATAAGTTGTGTAATGATGTTGTCTGATTCTGCATTTGACTCATACCAATCGTATGTATATCGTCTCCTTCCTTCCCTCGCCTCATAAAGCTCGTCCATCCTATCAGCCAACTTTTTGCCTGCAGCCCGAAAAAGAGACTCGGGATTCTGCAAGTTTTTCATACCACTTATTTTGCGAAGATTGTCCATAAAAATCATCTCGCACGGTGGACGAAATTTAGGCGCTATTTTGCTTAACTTAACAAGCCTTGCGACATCCTCACCTCCGTCAACTGTGTACTCAAAAATCTTGTACAGCAGTTCAAGTGGTAAGTCTGTTATACAAGTTGTCATTTTTACAAGATGTTATTTAAATAGAAGTTTCTCGGTATTTATATATAAATAATCTCGGGGAAAAATACAAAAACACACAATCAAATTAAAATTCAATAAGATTCTATTTACTAGAAAAAAACACTTTTAAACTTACGATAATTGATAGAATATAACTTAAAAACAACAGTTATAATTATAATATTTTTTTACAGCTCTGGTATTTATATATAAATTTTCTCGGGAAAAAAATCAAAATTCAATACAAATACAAATTCATACAAATATCAGATTTCTTGGGATTCAAATCAAAACTCTATACTTAATAAAACTGTAACAAATTGTAAAACTAATAGCTTACATGCACGAAGGTAGAATAAGTATTGATCTACAGAAGCACTGACCTACAGAATCACTGACCTACTCCACCATGTCGTGATATGGCAATGACCTAATGCCGGTATTGATTATGTATAACAAGCTGGGACAGACTGCAACAGCTGCAAGCCAGACTCTAAATATAAACTAATTACAACTAGATGTATCAAATATCAGACTCTTTTATACAAAATATAAGATTCTTGTTCACTATACCAAAAATATGTTTAATATAAATAATAAGAAATTCGGTATATCAAACCAAACAGAGCTATAATATGAGGAGCACTGGAACAACACTTCTGTACTCTTCAACTATTCTCACAATATTAACTGATCTGTAATGCAAGAACTCTTTAAATAGCCTAACCGCGGACCGCATCTGAAACAGTAAGCCAATCAGAAGACACCCATTACATCATAACCAACCAATCACATGCCTAATAATTTGTTGGATAATATTGAATAATAATTTGTTGCACAACATGATGCAATAGAAGTAGACCAGAAGTAGACCAGAAGTAAACTTGTATGTGTATGTGTGTGTGCATAAGATTACACTTTACAGAATATTATATTAAAAGCAATAAGCTCTTAAGAACATCTTGGCTTAGTTTTAAGTGTAGTCAAAACAGTGTCGAGAAAAGCCATATTTTTAACAAACTTATAAACAACAATTTAGCAAATTCAAGTCTAGCCACATCAATCTGAGGGGGGTCATACTTTCTCAGGAGCTTTTTTTACAAAAATCGTAGATTATACACAGTAGCAATAAGATTTTATATACATTTTGCCTTATTTTTAAGTATTTCTATTCAGTCAAAATACCTCATACTTTCTCGCACCAGTAATAGCACAAATACCACTACTCACAATTTTTTTCTTGTCGTCTAGAATTTCCATAAGCGTAAACGTGGCTTTTTCTGCAAACAAAGCAGAATTATTACATGTGTAAAGATAAATAAATATACATATAAGCGAAAGCACTTTCTTTCCATGAAAAGAACTCGAGTTATCCAAAGTTTTTCTATGTTTCTGGCAACCTTGCAGGTGATAGTAACTGCGGGTGGGGTACATGAGCAAGAAGAGGTTGGGGAGTTTTTGCGGTGCCCAGCTTTGAATGAAAGTCGACGTTTACGACGTAAGCAGAAGGATTAGGTATCCTTTTCCAGGCAGCGTAAAACCTTCTTGTACGTAAACTGTTTGGAAGTGTTGTGAGTGTCATTGGTGGGAGACTCCGAGTGTTGATGTTCGAGGCAGGCTGTGGGAGTGGATGGCTCAAAAGGAGCCGATCGCCGGAGAACACAAAAGGAACAGCGAGGGAGAATTTTACAGCCAGGAGACCTGGATACACGGAACATATGGCTAGAAAGTGTTCTAAAGTATTGGTGAGAGTTACTATCGTTTTCTTAATTTTCGGGGCGAATGTAGAGAAGGGAGGAGTGAAGTTGAGGAACTCAAGGTTTCGCAAAGTTTGTTCCGGTAAGTTTGGCTACAGCTTTGGGATCCGAGACATTTGCAACTGGAATTCAATGGTGAGAGCATTAAAAACTCAAAGAAAGAAAAGAGAGAGAAAAATTGAAATAGAAGAGAGAGACAAAGAAGAAGAATCAAAGAAAGGAGAAAGCAGGAAAAGACAGCAAACGAAAGAAATTGGGAGAGAGAGTGAAAAGGGGAAAATATAGAAAGAGAGAAAGAAAATGAAAGAGATTGAAATAGAAGAGAGAGAAAAAAAGAAGAGACGAAGAAAAGATAGGAAACGAAAGAAGGAAAGAGAAAACGTGGAAAAGATAAAAAGAGAGAAATATGGTAAAACAAAGAAAGAAGATGAAAGAGAGGGAAATAAAGAGAAGGAAAGTAAAAAAAAGAAAGAGATAAAGAGAAATCAAAGAGATACAAATAAAGATAGAGATAGAGAAATAGAAAGAATGAAAGAGAAACAAACAGAAGGGAAGGGAGATAGAAAACAGGAAGAAATAAGGCGATAAATGAACGCAGAAAGAAAGAGCTACAGGGAGAATGAGAGAGAGAAACACGAAGACAGAGAGTGGCTCAAAGGATGAGAGATAAGAAAAGAAAAAGAGAGAAAGGAAGATAGAAAAACCGTCAAGTTTTCATTGTGTAAGGCAGATGTATGAATTTCTGGAACCAAGTTTCAAAATATGATTTCTCACAGAATTCAGTAATTTCTATCTGATTGTCACCCTACTTTCACACGGAATCTTGTTTTGACCATGCAAATGACACCACTGCCATATTTCGCATATTTCAGGTCGTAGCCCTAACATTTTCCGAAAATCCACTCGAAAGCAAAAAATGCAAAGGTCATCCCGAAATTAATACCTCCTCTGTTGTTAATAAAATAAAAAAATATATGTGAAGGAGAAAGAGAAGTTTGTGTGAAAATAGATACACATGTTGGGTACCTATTAAGGCCATTCTAAATACTGTCCTTTGCTTTCGATACATTTCTGCCACCGTTCAACCCAATGTCGAAATCCGGTCTGGACAAAAGTCGGAGGTTGTCCACGAAGGTTGTTTCTGAGAGGGGCTAACAAATGAAAGTCCGATGAGGCTAAATCAGGACTGTAAGGGGGTTGGGGCATTACTGAGCACCCCATTTTGGCAATGGCCTGTGACGTTTCCATTGACACGTGGAGACGGGCGTTATCGCGTTGCAACACAACACTGTCCAGTGGAATGTGCTTTCCTTTTCGTCGAATAGCGTCCTCAACTATTGTAAAGCCTTTTAAAACCTGTACATACCGAGCACTGTTCATTGTTGTTCATTTAGTTACCAACAAAGGAAAAATAGTGTGCATTACTAACACATTGCATTAAATGTGTGTGAGGTTTCATTGCAATCCGATAACAATATGAGGAGTTGGACAGATGTCTAACCCATATTCAAGCTCCGTCCATGTGTTCAGTGGCGTGCCCAAGGTTGGGTTTATAACCCCCCCCCCCCACTTTGGCCCAGTATTCCTTAAAAAAAAGACAATCAAATCCAGGAAAAGATGGAAAAATGATGGCTGACTACTAAAAAATGTATAGCTAACCCCCTCCTTTCGAAAATCCTGGGCACGCCACTGCATGTGTCGTACAGCATCACTGGAGTCACATTCCGGATTGCAGCACAAATACGACGTCGTAGATCTCGTGTTTGGTACACTGCAGACTACTACGCACATTACTCCGTTTGATTATTTTTCTGTGGGGTTTTGTAAAGTCTCAAGTGTACCAAACGCGAGATCGTAATCTTCCTGATCTACGACGTCGCATTTTGTGCTGCAAACCGGAATGTGACTTCAGTGATGCTGTACAACACATGCACGGAACATGAATATAGGTTGGACATCTGTCGTGCTACTAGAGGAGAAGGTCTAAATATGGGTGAAGGTTTAAATATGGGTTTTGGAGTTACCAGCGCTTTCCGGTGCTGCAGCCTGGCAGAGGCTATTGGAACTGGTTATCTGTCAAGGACAAAGGTTGCGGCGCCAATTCGCAAGAGAAAGTGATGGTTAATTTCGCCCTTGAACGATATTATAGAATTGCGACCTCCAAAAACTTTTTGCGGGTATGTTTTAACTGAGCGTTTTCTGAATTCTCATCTGCTTTGTATAGGTTATGATATTAGCGGTACATAAAACAAATGTGGGCTTTCATAATGCCATGATTTGTTTGTGAAATATTTACCACAGAGAGCGAAAATAAATTGAAGAAGAAGAATAGCGTGATGGTCTAAATATGGGCTATGACATAAGGTCTAATGTTGAGATAACATTTTCAACAAATATTTGGATGCTTTTCTTAATTTCGATTTTTCCCCATTTCGCGTGATTTTCAAAACAACAGATTATTCATAAATATGAATTTTATGTTTTAGCGATAAATTACTGTTTTTTTATTTTAATTGCTTTTTGTGATATTGCCACTAGTAGCCAATATTTAGACCACAATTTTGAAATACGTCATTTTGCCATTTTTTGGAAATTCCTTTTATTAAAAAAAACAAAAACGAGACCTTCTATACTTTAGCATGCTATTACATTTAAGTATATATTTCATAGTTATGCATTTTAAAGGCAGGTGCTTGATATCTTAATTTTTTCCCTCCGAAAATGACAATATAAAAAGGGGGCCCATATTTAGACCTTTTCCTCTAATGGTGTACATATCGAGGTAAATTAGGTGTGTAGAATTATTTTTTTTAGTTACTCTATAGGTAGAAGAAAACTAAGAAAATATCTTAATAAATTTAGAAATTAATTTTTCCTTAATTATACTCTTAAGCTGGACACACTGTATATACAAGTATACAAGATATTTGTAAAGTAGCAAAAAGCCTTTACCAACGGTTAAAGATGTCAATAAATGAAATATATATATATATATATATATATATATATATATATATATATATAAAGGGTGTTTTTCTTAGAGGGATAGAACATGAACATGAAATAAAACACCTGAAACTCGTGGTACTGGCCATGGTATTGGCTTTATTGGAAAGAGAATTGTATGCCATTATTGTTTAAAGATGATTTCGGGCATATGGGCGCCGCGGCTGGCGCGAATAAAGCGCAATCTGGAAGTCCAATTGTCGACCACCTTTTCGAGCGGCTGGGGCCGTATATCGGTAATCACGCGGCGAATGTTGGCTTCCAAGTCGTCCATCGTCTCACGTTTATCGGCGTAGACAAGCGACTTCACGTACCCCCACAGAAAATAATCTAAAGGTGTTAAGTCACACGATCTTGGAGGCCAATTCACAGGTCCATGACGCGAAATTATGCGCTCATCGAATGTGTCCTTCAATAAAGTGATTGTGTGGCATGTTGCGCCGTCCTGTTGAAACCACACCTCTTCCACATTGATGCCAGTCAATTGGGGAACGAAAAAGTCCTGAAGCATGGATCGATAGCGCTCTCCATTGACTGTCACGTGCTGGTGGAATCATTGGTCCTTATTTCTTCAAAAATGATGTTTTAGTAGCTCAGTAGAACTTGATGTAGGTATCTCAGGGTTCCAGGTTGAGATACTTGGTTCCTTCCCCTTTTTCTTATCTGTGAAGTCCGTTGAGGTCCACGTGTTTGTTCACCCACGATTCTGGTAGTCCAACTTGTATTACAACTTTTAAATAAAAAACACCTAGATATATTCTGACTATAATTTATTGAAATAACGCACGGGCGTATATAGCTGAAGACAAAATCAAATAAAACACGGTTTCCACCGGTTACAACGAGAGATGCGTAAGCCTAATTTTCTGTTACGCAAAGCACATCTTTCTCTCGATCGTCCTACCGAAAAATTGCAACCGGTTAGTCAGGAAACCCGTTACTTCTCGGGTCTCACTTATCGCACAACACTTGAGCACCTTGTGTTCTGACGTCACAGTGACAGCTTTTTATTTTTAGGCTAAGTGCCTACGGTGTTAGGTTAGGCTAGCTATGTTTAGTTCTCTTAGCCTAAATAATAATTTTTCTTTGTATTTATGCTAATGGAGCCTAACCTAACAGGCCTAATCTAACCTCGTAGGCATACCCCGTCTGACGTCAGAACACAAGGTAGCAAAAGTGTTGTGCGAAAAGAAGACCCTTACTTCTCTTCGCTGACTCAGTGGTACCAGCTACCATAATTTTTAAATACCAGAAAGTTGATACAAATGATGTATATATTTGAACAGTAATACAGTATATTGAAAAGTACATTCAATTAGCACAGTGAATTTTGATAAGTGATGTCAACAATGCAAACGGCAACGCGTAATCTTCTCACTCCACAAAAATGTAAACAAATAAACAATGACTTTCGAAATAACAAGATGAAAGAACGGCGTCTGTCAAAAACATGAAACTAAGAATAAATATAAGAAATTTAAATTAAAAATTAATAACTTCGGCTTCACTAAACTGATTGAAATAAAACTTACGCTATTCTTTACAAACGTTTAAAGACAAATGAAACTATTGGTGTTGTATATTACTCCCTCTGTCCCATAATTATTGTCCGGTACAATTTTGTTTGTTGTCCCATAATAATTGTCCGATAGGCAAACTGTGACATTGATGTATACAGAAGAAGAAAATGAAACACGGGAATGAGTCATACAACGTTATTACTCAAGGATCAGTACAAATTAGCCGATCAAGTATCCAAAAGAACATAAATAAAAAGTCACCATTTTGGCATACCGGACTATAATTATGGGACAGAGGGAGTATAAGAATTGCTTAAACTTGCTGCTATTTATATTTCTAGAAATATCGGTGTATATAAAGTTAACGATGATAAAGTCGGCCATATTGAAAAATTTATAAATTTGGCTGAAGACATTTATATAATATTTATTTATAAACTTATTTATGAATTATTGTGAAACTATGTCTAATAATAACAAAATTACATCTCGTATAATAATCATAAGAGAATATACTAGTTATTATATAATATTTAAATAATAATATAACACATCGCAGTAATGACCAACTCGGGGTCATTACAAGTTTCTGTTTAGTTTTTGCTTTCAATTAATACTTATATGTGTCTTTCATTTGCTTTACTTTTATTGCGTATATATTCTTATTGGTGTAGTTCTGTTAATGGTCTCTTGAAAGACAGAAGAGAGAAGGGGAAAGCATGCAACACTCACAATCATACAGAGAGACACATTATCCTTCGTTCTTTGTACGCGTTTCAATATTATCCTTATTAAAGTATATTTGAAGTCAAATATAATTCATTTCTTTGTTGTTATAACAGAACTACCCACCACCCCCATCCCGAAATATTTTGGTGAGGAATTTCTTTAGGACAAGATTGTTAGTGGGGAGAACCTCCCAGGATTTCGCACACTGGTTACTACTAAGGCGACATCTAAACAATAAGGAATGAAGTTGACAATATTCAGTGTCCAGTCTTGTCAATAGTTTAGGCTTGGTTACCAGGTAACCGCAACTAAACATTTTCATTTGTTTCCAACGATATGTTGCGACACATTTTCGTATGCCAATCTGCAACTTTTGACTACAAATTTTATGTGAAAAGAATCATTATTTGAAGATTCGCCTACAACCGAGGAGGCAATGAAGAAAATAATCTTGGATTCCATTGATAAACTGACCCAGAAAGGTTGCTCGAGTTCTACTCTACATTCAGCGTCAAGAGGATTCTGCCACATCTGATTATATCGTCGAGAAGGCTTTCTAGTAGGCACCGGAGCAATACAAACGGTAAAACATTCTATTTCCCAGAAGCCGAAAGGTTAGATGCACCTTCAGATTGCCCATCGTGCCGAACATAGAAGCGAAAGAGGTGCCAGCCCACCCGACGACGTCGAAGGTCATGCCCACAAAAATGCAGGAAACCATAGGACAAACCATATCCGATTCCTTGTCCGAAATAGGGATGGCTAGATCCGGATTCTGGTGGATCCAAAAATAGTGAAAAAGGTACTTCCGGATTCGGATACTTGAACCGGGTCAATGGAATCGAGACTTTCAAATCCGAATCAATGGCAGGGAGACTTTCAGATCCGGATCAGTGGAACCGAGACTTACGGATCAGTATCAGTGGAACCGAAAATTTCGGATCTGGATCAGTGTAATCGAGACTTCTAATCCGTGTCAGTGGAATCGAGAATTTCAGATGCGGGTCAGTGGAACCGAGACTTTCAGATCCGGATCAGTGGAACCGAGACTTTCGGATCCGGATCAGTGGAACTTAAAGTTTCGGATCCGGATCAGTGGAACCGGAACTTTCCAATCGGAATCAATGGAACCGAACCTTCCGATCCGGGTCAGTGGAACAAAGACTTCCAGATCCTGATCAGCTGAACCGAGACTTTCGGATCGGATCAGTGTAACCGAGACTTTCGGATCCGGGTCAGTGGAAACGTGACTTTCAGATCCGGATCAGTGGAACCAAGACTTTCAGATCCGGATCAGTGAAACCGAGGCTTTCGGATCCGGGTCAGTGGAAACGAGACTTTGAGATCCGGATCAGTGGAAACGAAACATTTGGATCCGGATTGGTGGAACCGAGACTTTTGGATCCGGATCAGTGGAACCGGAACTTTCCAATCCGAATCAGTGGAACCGAACCTTCCGATCCGGGTCAGTGGAACAAAGACTTCCAGATCCTGATCAGCGGAACCGAGACTTTTGGATCGGATCAGTGTAACCGAGACTTTCGGATCCGGGTCAGTGGAAACGTGACTTTCAGATCCGGATCAGTGAAACCGAGGCTTTCGGATTTGGGACCTTGGATCCGAGTACTCGGGTCGGGATGTTTGAATCGGAACCTCGGACCCGTATCCACGATCCGAACTTGTGATACAGGTGTTCGGATCCGGATCAATGATACGAAACTTCGGATTCCGGATCTAGGATCGGATACTTTTAAAACCGGATGCGGATCCGTTTGGCCATCCCTAGTACGAAACCGTGTCCAAGGTGCGCATCTGACAGCGAAATGTCAAGCTACGACGAGGAAAACTCCGGCCACGATTACATCTAAGGTGACTTTGAAGATACCATTGTTAACCTGGTGCGACGGAGATAAAGATTTTTCTTCAGAAGGAAGGAGCCATTGTGTCTGACGACGAGCAGACCACCGTTCTCTACTGACCGGTGGAAGGAAGATAAGAAACCAGTTTCGAAATCGTAGTTGTATGTACGAGCAGTCCAGAGGATAACGCTGAGGAAGGATCTTCCAGCGAAGGATAAAAATGTCCATTGTACCAGATAAAGAAAGTTTGCAAGAAGAGGAAGACATGCAAAAGAAAGCCACGATGCAGACGGAAGAGAATCTGCAACAAAAGCTGGTGCGAGAAGCCAAAAAAATTTTGCAAGAAAGGATGCTCAACGTGCAGAGAGGACGTGCGACTCAGGTTCCGAAACCAACTGATACTGTTCGACTTTGAGACTACAAAAATCCCTTCCTGTGTACATTTCATGGCAAATTTCATGTTCGGGATACAATCATGTTAAAATTTCATTTTGCTGCTACGAACTTAATAAAACCCTGGTAATTGCAACCTGAATCAATCAGAATTATAAAATTATATATAAAAAGGAAATATATTAGAAGTGTAAAATGGCAAAGCTTAGAAGAACTATTTTTAAATGAATGACGAATAGAGTTCTTGAGATTATTTAAATATGTTGGCTTTGTAGTGAACGGGCACAACACAATTGAAGAAGAAATTAATAAGTGAATTATTATGGCAATGAAAGAGATTTCGCTATAGTTTAGATTTAGCCAAAATAAAATTAATATTAAATCAGCTAATAAGTCTATTTCATACTATAGGAAGTACTATGTGTGTAATAATTCCTTACCGTGGCCGAGCGGTATAAGGGCTTTTGGTTCGGACTACGGGAAGCGCTCTGGTTGGAGTATCCGCGGGAAAGCGAAACAAATTTCTTCTCAGATTTCGACCACTGTATGGGACCGGTGGTCACTCAACATCGTGAGGAAATTGAGGAGCTACGAATGTATAGCGTTACCCGGTCCCGGAAACGTACAACAAACACTGGTGGTTCGTCGTGCTGATCACGCGTCACCACTGTTTGGATGATCGCCCACCTTTGATTAGGCATGTGGCATTGAGACCGGCAGTCAGTAGGCAGGCGCTGGCACTCAAGGAATCTAGTGCCACGGGTTATATTTAAGAAGATATGTAATTACATATTAAAAAAAGTGGACACTTAAAAACTCCTGTATACAAAACTCTTATATTTGATTGATTGATTGATTTGGTGTTTTAAGTCCACTTTATGCACAGTAAGGCTAATCGGTACTGGACCTACAGTTTAACCGAACCACTATGTGCCTCCACCCAGTAAAACTCTTATATTTGAAAGGAAAATCTTAAGAGGGTACTAAAGGCATTTGTGCAGTAACTTTTCGATAACAGATGGCAGCACGGTTTGTCATGGAGCATTGTAAGAACCACATGGTGCTTGGAAGATACGAACTAATGAAGAACTCAATAAAATAATACGGAACGAAATCATCATAAATTTGATTAAATTACAAAAATTAAGGTGTTTTGGGCAAGTATAGAACACGAGCCTATGCAGGCCAAAGAAACGATGGGAAGATGAAATAATACAAGATTTAAAAGTAAACAATTGGACTAGAAGCATCCAAGACAGGAAAGAATTGAGAGATAGTGTTGAGAAAACCAAAACATTCAATACATGAAGTTGTAATGCCTCAAGAAGAAGAATCTATGACCAAAATGTTAATTTTTATGTATTTAAGTAGAATTTTATTGTTTATTTGAAACTACTGTTCTAACATAAATCATTACTTCGTCTGCAGCGTCCGTTTCCTTTGATACTTAAACGTGTCAACGTTCGTATAATTTAACTCCTTTTGATAGCCTTTCATAGCTAAGTATAGACCAAACATGTGGGGGGAAGATCTCCTGTTTACACGATTGTTTCCCATTCAAAAGAGAGGAAAACAGGTTTCATTGACAATTTGGCCCATTAGCTTCTTTAACGTTTCATTGTTGAGAGCTCACACGATCCGATAAACAATATCGAAGCCATGAATCTGTTTCCTGCGCCATTAGACCACCCAGGAGAATAAACTGAACTCTCTTTGAAACCGACACCTTCCTTCGGTTTTCCACGTTCCACTGCTGTAAATACCTCTTCGTGTAGGAGGGTAAAAAAGGAAGCTTAAAATATCTCAGGAAATTTCTGTTTTGTTTCGTGTTTACGAGGTGCTAAATGCAGGATACAACAGTATGGTGGAGTATTTCATACCTGAAAAATGTTACTTTTTGTGGATTAATTTCTAACTTCCTTCCGTGCAAATTTAATTTTTTTCGTTTTTTTTTAAGCCTCTAGAGCAGTGGTTCTCAAACCGTGGTACGCGTACCCCCAGGGCAGGCACGTATCTAGAAATAAGTTTTGGGGGGGAGGTCCGAGCCAAGTATCTCTGGAATAATAATAATAATAATAATGTTTAAATTAAAATAATTAAATTAAATCAATGAAGGGCTCGTTGCAATAAGGAGCTAACCCTCACTTCTGTCAAAATTGAGATACACCGTGCAGTACGTGCGGCATGAACGTCTGCTGCATTCACCAAGAGGTGGTGCTGGTGTTGTGTCACATTCGCGCGCAATCATGTGGTACCTTTCTTAGAAAGGAACGTACGAACGGAAAGTTCTGTGCAACAAGGTGTCAAGCCACAGGAAAATGTCGGATAACGAGGAAGGTCTGCAGAGCACCTCCTCATATACTGGGTGAGTCTTTTAAAAGAGGCCCCGTTGAAAATGTGCTCCTTGCTTGTAGGCAACCCTGGTACACCGAAGAGAAGAGCGGGTTAGAGAACAGTCCAGGATATCGGTGCCAAGCATATTCGACAACATGACATGACATGACATATCCTAGACTGTTCTCTGCCCCGCTCTTCTCTTCGGTGTACCAAGGTTGCCTACAAGCAAGGAGCACATTTTCCACGGGGCCTCTTTTAAAAGACTCACCCAGTATTTGTGATTCTGATGAGGAAAATGGCCCTAATGTGCGGTGACAACAGCTTTGATGGCCCAGACTATGTGTGTGAAGTGTCGAACAGGGAAAGCACCGACTCTGAGGTAAGAAAGAAGTTTTTATTTTTGGCATTTTTTGAGAATGATGGTTAACACATTGTCTCAGACTTGGGCAAGGCGAAAACGGTTGGTAAGTGTGCGTCGTGATGTGCATGTTAATGCGCAAATCAGCTCACTATGCATTCGTCAGGCCTCTTGCAAGTTGGTACAGTAAAATCATGAACTTATTCTGGTGACAACTGCTGCTAACATAATGAATGTAGGTTAGCACCATAATGCTGAAATGATTAATCACGAAGAAATCGACATGACACAAGTACATGGTTCCCTAATAATGACAAATTCTGACAACGTACCTTCAAGGACATTGCGATAAATTGTATAGAATAGGAAAGGTGGCCTCCCAGATGGCGCAGTGGTAGCGTCGTAGCCTTGTAATCAAGGGGTCCCGGGTGCAATTCCCGGTGGAGGCCCATAGTGGTTCGGATTCCATTTTAAACTGAAGGTCCAGTCCCGATTAGCCATACCGTGCATGAAGTAGACTCAAAACAACAAATCAATCAATCAATCAACAGGAAAGGTACTGTAGAAATAATGTAAAGATAAATAATCAGAATTGTTTTGCAAATTTCTGTTTGTCGAGTGGATTGGACTGTTATTTCTTCGTGCTAATTTACATTTTCAAATAAATTTGTTACTCTGATCCATTTCAGAATGACCTTCACATCACAAGGACGACAGAGCGATCTCCTAAATCTGTACATGACGAAAATGAAGTCAAACAGTTAGAAACCAGTAGAGCACTACACCTTGCTAGGGCAGAAGCCGCTAAGGAAAACTCACCTATATCTCACTGTGTGCTTCTTCAAATACTACTAAATATCATGTCATCTGCGTTGATTTACAAAAGACCCTCCCAACTCCAAAATTAACGGTTGGTCCTGCTTTCTACAAAAGAAAACTTTGGAGTTACAATTTCTCAGTTCATGGTTGTGGCTCGGACATTGGCTTCATGTTTCTGTGGAGTGAAAATACAGCGAAGTGTGGTTCCTCAGAGATTTCCATTTGCCTATTGAACTATATAATGGGAAATCATGTGCACAGTGAAGAACTTCATATTATTAGTGACAATTGCCAAAAGGCAAAATATAAATTAAAAATTGGACCTTGATTGCCTTATACGATGCCCTGGTTCGCTGTGGACGATTTAAGAAAGTTTTTCATCATTTCCCAGTCGTGGGACACACACAACTGCCCTGTGATCGTGATTTTGGCCGCATAGAGCTTTACGCAAGGAGGCATCATCCCATCGTGTATACAACAGATGAATGGGCAGATGTGATCAGCAGTGCAAAAAGAAAGAAGAAATTTCATGCAACACGCATGCAGCAAACCGACTTCAAGGATCTCACACCACTTGTGACATCAATTACCAAGAAAATCACCACAGATGGTAAGGAGCCCCTCAAGTTTAAAGAGGTTGCGGTGTTCATGAAGGAATCCGCTACTCCCCATATTCTGCATGTGAGTTATTCATACCAGTATGGGCTAGGTGCACCCTTAGGAAAAGAGGCCGTCCACTGCCAGAGGTACCCCTAAGTGATTTGCCATGCAAGTACAAGGAACAGATTCCCATAGATGAGGAGAGTGCAGACATTCTGGATGGACTTGATGACTGATACATTAGAAGGGCCTGGATCAGTTGAATTCAGAATAGTTTGTGCGACCTGCATTCATATGCCACTATTTGGTGTCAGTGCTGAGAATATTTAGGCTGACACTGCATATGAATTAAACTTGTATGTCATTTTTTCTCCCTACAAAATTAACTTTGATTTTTCATTCTTATGTATATTTTTTTGTTCACAATATAATGGTCATGCATTCCTGTTTGTTGTTATTCCACAGAACTGACACGGAAGATTGTGATGCAATAAGAATCTAACCAACAATGGGAAATAATGAACTGAAAAAAACAACTAATTTAATCATCTTTGCAATAATTGTACCACATTTGAATGTGTCCATGTAAACTGGAAACTTCAGGCTTTTGAAATCAACTATACGACAATACAAACAATATTCAGATGCTAATATCTCGAAAACAACTTTTTGAGGATTATCTCCATCTTGCACCGAGTCCTTTAAATAATAATTACAATACATAAATTAATATTATATTATTATTACACTAATAGGTAAAAAGACTGTAGGAAGAAAAGAGATATTACAGCGCATATTCATTACTTAGCTTACCTGTAGTTAAGATCGGAATAATTTACATAAAAACAAGTGTCCTGACAAGGAAATTAATGTCCAATGGATGAAAAATTAAGTATTTTTCGAATAACAAAAATAATGTTACATGTAGTTGGAGAAAAGTAAGTTTCTGATTAATATTTTATGCATATTATCTTGAGTAGTAGGCTTAGTGTGCATAAATCTTCTTTGTAATGTCATTCGAAGCAGTATGTGCCTCCACCGGGTATCGAACCCGGAAGCCCTTGATTACAAGTCAACGACGCTACCACTGCGTCATCGGGGAGTACACGATCAGCTCGGAAGAGAAATGTCGAGAATACCCACATGACAACATTTTTGGTCCAGTTGTGTAGAGCAGACTTCATTCTTTCAGACTTCATAGCTTTAACACTCAACAGGAAAATAAAGCTGATTTTGTCACTGTCACTCTTATATGAAAATTAAAGTGTATTATATACTTCTTAGCATGCATGTGTTCCATATTTTTATTTTTGTAACTAATCATAAAGATTGTAAACGTAGGAACACCCAATAAAATAATAATCGTAGGATTCTAATGTTTACCATCTTTCCACATACATCCCGAATGCATTTTGCTCTATTGCAGATACAAGCCTCCAACATATCCAATTAGGCAGCCAAAGAAATTCCCTAAAATCCTCTATTCGGAGAAAACCTATGTTGGGTCCCCAGGGGGCGTTTCGTGAGTCGCCTAGTTGGGCTGGAAAATTTATTTCCTGAGTCTTAAAGTTTCAAAGTACGTATAAGAACACATATGATGCCTCAGTATAACAGTAGAGACTCTCACGTTAAAGTAAAAGCATTGTTTGTTGAGGGAAAATTGGCTAACGTTCCCACTCTGCTATGTTTAGATACAGGATGTTCTGAAAATGTTTTAAGCCAATGATTTTTAGAATGCATTCAACAAATTTGTAAGGTGAAAGTAAAAGAAAAGACACTAAACGTCATACTAGGGAACGATGAACAGTTAAAGTTGACGCAAGTAGTGTGTGTGCCTGTTCAACTGGGATCCCTCACGTGGCCAGTAGAACTGTATGTGTCTCCGACATTACCTGTAAATGTGATATTGGGAGTCAAGTTTCCTATCAAAACGAAGATGGTGTTTCGTATGGATAAAGCCTTTATGAATTTGAAACCCTGCCTCAAAAATGTCCTATTATGTGGAACTGTGGCAGCATTTTTAATACTGGACGTGTTTCTCAGGAAAATTCCCCCTCTACTTTTACAGTGAAATCCCGTTTCAATGATCGTTCCACTCCCAAGTTTTCTTCAAATGCATCAAGAAGAGGACAGGGCGACCACTAGGCAAGAAGACTGCCGTACCCAGTGAGATATCCAGAGGTGGACAATGGAAGAATCCACCCACTCGGGAGACGATTCCTGTTGTGAAATCGCAAGACGAGAATGACCACGATTCCAACCAAATGTGAGCCTGTATGGACGACACAAGCCAAATGGAGAGTGAGTGGACTTGGACTCCCCCTGGACAAGAGCCTAACATTTCAAGAGCACATCATGTCGTGGGCATCGGTGATCGAGGATACAAACGCATAGGATGCCTATACCTAATGCTTCCTTCACCTCTGTCTCTTTGGCGCATAAGCTGAACATTTACAGCCAGTGGCGTAGCAACATATTGCGAGGCCCTGGGCGAGATTAGAATGCGAGGCCCCTCACATTGAAATCTCAATGTGAATCGATACAAAATATTCAGGGATTCGTCAGCAATTGATCATATTTAAATCACAATAATAAATTGCCGACGAAAATGATATTTAATAGTTTTAAATAATAATAATCCTGTGCGTAACAGCCCATGAAGAGCCTTGGCTTACCTACCGGCTGCCGGTCTCCCTCCCACGCTTTCCTTCGTCACCTATAAGCGTGGAGATCTTTAACCAGGATTGGAATAACCGGGTTGTCAGCCCGACGTATCCCCAGCCGTCATAGTAGGTCGCCGCGACCGGATTACGCTTACTCATTCGAAGCTACCCAATTTCCTCACGATGATTTAATAGTTTTACTCGCCCCAAAAATCTCAATCCAACAGCATTTCGGAACTAACATTTGTTCCATATTCCCCTTCTCAAAAAAAATACTGGGTACGAGGAAGGAAGGAAACAACGCAAGCATTTAAGTGCCTCACATTTGCTTTGAGCCGTTGGAGGTGCTTTATTGTTAAACTTATTAAAATCGGGAGTACGCAGTCAAGAGAAATAAGAAAATACAAGACAAAGTGTTTCTTATTCAATAAAAGATTAAATGGGTAAAAATGTCCAAGCAAGCTATCGTGAATTTTGCGTAAATGTTTCTCATGAGAAATACGACGATAATTTTACCTGTTATCCGCCACCCTTAGGCTTATGGCCCCGCCTGCCTATATGTCACGTCCCTGATTTGACGCATTGATTCAAATTATAACGTCTAACTAGATTGTTCTTTCAACCAATGTCAAAGTAATATACCTAGGTTACATGTAAATGTCTATATTGTAAAATACCTAAAGTAAGCATACATTGCTTAAATATGTCTGTATTATATTGTTCCGCAAATTTTGTGTGACCAAAAAAAAAGAAAATTAGTAAATAATTCGTCATAATGGGGGGAGGGGTAAATGTTCTCCCTGTTAGGGGGTGTGTCATTGGCATTGGGGGGGGGGGGATGGGCACCCCTATTTCATTCTCTTTTGCAAACAGACTAGCATCAAGAGTGCAATGGCTCTCTTGACTATCTATCAGTAAAATAGTTGTCCTCTTTGTTACATCTGGCATGTTTCTAAACATGTTCAGAAATTTTGTCATCCATGAACTACGTAGACTGTTCGCCACTTAAAATAGCGTGAAATACTTTAGTTCATATTTTTATGATACTCTTATACAGTTCAAATGTGCTCCAAAAGTATGGGTCAAATGTGCACCGACGGGGCTGTTTAAGTCTGCCCCATAGGGCCATTTGAGACAAAACCACGCATCATAATGAAAAGCTAATACATGTATGCGTTTCACAATAACAAACCTATTCATAAGCAATAATATTATAAAATCAAACTCGCCCCTTGACCTTTTACGTGATTGCTATCTTCATATAACTTTTGACAAGAAGAATTACTTTATTCGAGGAGTTGGACACATGTTCTCTCCCTGAATGTTTAGGAACTGATGAATGATCCGAATAGTGACAGACAATGCATCTGCAGTGCTGTCAAATAGTACCACAGCTGTTTAAATCCGCACTTTGCTTTGCCGGGAAATTCACGATTTTCAAATGTACTTCATGTTCAAATGTGTCCCAATCTACGCTATTTAAGAAAAATAATATGAACATACATATTTGCTGAAGCGTTATTTGCTATTTGCTGATTAGCGTTGTTTAATTAAATTGACGTCGAATTAAAAATTACATTACAGCCTCACACATACATAAAAATAGAATTGTGCTGTTACAAAAATGTCATTGATTATTATTGATTATTATTATTGATTTGAAATCGTTCAATTATATTCTTGTGTCATATTTGTTGGACTGAAAACTTGCTCAGTCACACATAATTCGTAAATAAATCCATGCGTGGTGTAAATCATTCATTTCTGATACATATTTTCGTTATGCTGCCGTATGTGTGTCTGATATCTCAGAAACTTCAAGAGTGATAAAAATAAGATTTGATGGACAGGTAGACCTACTAAACTACATCAGTCGATTCATCTGGCTATGAAAGGCATCAATTTAAGAAAAGTGACCTATTCATGCCGATAAGGCAAATTTTAATAAATCATTCTTTTCCGATTTGGCTTGCTCTGGAATTTACTCGGCCTCAAATCAATTCCTATAGAGCGACCGCAAGTAAAAGAACCTTGAACGAAAAGTCCCCGCGCAGCTCTCCCTTCTTTCGTTCAGCTCGGGCCATAAGGAAGCATGGTTCACCCTCCCTTTCCCCTCCTCGCGGGAGTGCGGTGCACAGGAGTCGCGGGTCTGTGCAGGTTTCTTTGATTGTGGTTCCACTATAGCTGGGGAAGGAGGGAGGTAATGGCGGCCGGAGCGTGGTGCTGATCACATCACCTCTAGAATAGCCGAGGTCGAGAATGTCTGGGGCCCTACCCCCCACGTCACCTAAGTGTGTCTTCATGGCATGGTGCTTTATGCACGGGGAACTTTACCTTTTTATCGTTGCATATATTCCATATTGGAGTACACAGTAAGGACTGGACCTACAGTTTAAAGTGGGATCCGAACCACCATGTGCCTCCACCGGGTATCGAACCCGGAACCCCTTGATTACAAGGCAATGACGCTACCACTGCGCCATCGGGGAAGCCCAATTTTACTCATAAAGTTTATATTCTGTGACCTCTCACAAAGAAAACTATAAGTTTTGGAAGCTGTGGATCCATTTATTCTTTGGATTTAATGGTAGAATGTAAAAATATAACCTGGTTTCTCTAATATACACTAAACTTTATTCGATGTAATGCAGTTTTTACTGTGGTTATAACTTTATTTCTGTTATTAACAATAAAAATAACATTTAAATTAGATATTTGTAGGATTTTCGCGGGGGATTCAGCCCCCTTAGCCCTACCCCTGGCTACGTGCCTGGGTTTGGACATTCCTGCACCAGCAATTTCACGAACACGTTAAAGCGACAAAATGTTTGTTCCTTTTGAGTATCCCACGCTTTAACCGAAGACCAGATGGCACGACGCGTTTCATGATGCCGCGAAATGCTCAAGAAGTTTGAAAACGGAACATCTCGTAAAGTCAACAGCATCTTAACAGGTGACGAAACCTGGCTTTAACCTTATGTCATGCCCACTAAAGCCCAGAACAAAGTCTATTCGCGCTTTCCAGAATCCACCGGTGGACGCGCAGGTCCACCGCTGATGCACGCTTCGGCTTTCTGTATTTCACCGGTGGGCACCAGAACTTTCACTAGGTTAAACCATGACGTCATCAATTTACACCAGCCTCAAGAGCTGGTGCAGCTTGTGAATCTAAATGGCGTCGTCTGCACTAAAACGTGTTCTCTTTCATGATATGTGTTCTGTAGACAGTAGTACGGAATGTCACGCCGATTTTGTTGCACGGCAGGCGAATAAGCTGATTGCAAGTATAAACTGTCGATAGGCGTGTGCAGACCCTCTGATTAGGGGGGCAAGAGCCTTGAAAGTTCAGTCGGGAAATAAAAACCTCATTTTATCTCACTCTTTACTTTAATTGCATTGATGGGTATATGTGTATGTGTGTATGTATATTATTTAAATACATTACATAATCTATTCATCCGCCCCATAACAAACCAACAGCAAAAATTATGTAAATTGTCTCTGAAATGTGAGCATTCCTTTTTATCCAAACCAAACTGTTATAGCAGCAACTGTCTGAAGTACTTACTTGTTCTTACTTCTCTCTGAAAATTTACAATTCATGGGAGAAAAGAAAATGCGAGCGAAGCGATCAAGAAAATTTTTGGATCCAAATTTTTGCAAGTTGAAAACAGTATTGATTTAATAGGGTGCAAAAAATTCCATGGGACGCCATGGCATTCTCTTTTAGAATTTTTCTCAATCAGATTGTTCGGCGCCCGGAGCCAACTCTCGCCGCTTCCTTGACAAGACTGCAAGAAAAGGAAAAATTGCGAGCGAAGAGAGCAAGAAAACTTTACGAAATGTATTTTTATTTGCATAAAATTTAAAGTCGAGAGGACAATTGCCTCTCTGTGCCCTACCCCCCTTTTGTAGGTGATCCTGGCCGTCTGGAAGAAATAATGCAAGAAGGACGTGAAAACAAATTCCCATCTTGAGTATCCTTTTGTCCAGCTACTCGTAGATTCTGCTTGTCTTGTTTTCTTTTACTTCAATGTTTGCCCCCCCTAGAATTGATTTCCAAAAACTCAATATGCTGACCAAGGCAGAATTTATTTTGTTTTAAAACATAAAACTAAACGTTACGTTTCAACCCTGGAGCAAGGTCTTCTTCAGACTCTGTACCAAATACTATTTCCTTGGCCTCCTTTTATTTTCTCACTAGTACACTCTTTCTCGTCCAAGGAAGCAAATAGAAATGTCCCCCTGCCCCCTTGTGGTTGCGCCATTTCCATTTAGAGTACAATATTGTTTAATAACAGCGATACAATTCCTCTCCACTAAATTTCTAGGTGAAAGTATAATAATATAGGGGCATGGAACGTCTGACGGGGGAGGGAGGAAAATGACCACACCTCTCCCTTCGAAAACGAAGGTCAACCTAAAAGTATATATTTCACACGTATAATTTGATTTCAGTCATAGTAATTTACATTAATTATTATGTAATGGGGACGCAGGAATGCGATATTTTCAAATTCAAGTGGTGTTTTTTTGAGGGGACAGCATTAGTATCGGGGTAATATGTCCCATGAAAATATACCTTGATTGTCCCTTTGTGTAAAAAATCTGCGAACATCCGTAATTAGGGGGGCAATTGCCCCCCCCCCTTTCCCCGCCCCGTGTGCACGCCTATGCGTCGACATTTTTAATACTACTTCTCCTTCACTTGCACGCAAAGTGAAATAAAGTATGCCGATGCATCAAAACATGCGTCCGTCTTCTGTTGCAACATTCAGTAAAGAATCTCTTGGCAATATTCGACATTTTTACAAAAGAACAGTGGCGATGCTACATAAAGGGCAACTAGGGCACTGCCCCACAACAATTTTAACATAAAAAGTTCATCTGAAGAGACGATCGGTATATACGCGTAAATATTTTTTTTTGTTTTTTCCCTCAACCCCTACGTTGCTGCAACCAGACTTACAGGGTATGCACCCTGTGCGAGGTTAATATATTTCTCCGTCCTGTTGGAGAGAGTCCAATCTCGGCTCTGCCCCGTAGACGTGACGTCACTGACTGATCCAAACATTTACAGCATAGGCAAGGGACGGTCCCCTCACAATGGAAAAGCGCAAAATTCGTAGCCGTGTCTGGGCAGGTAACGAGGTGCCCTGCCCATTCATGTTTGCCTCGTTCACCGTTCAGTGTTTCCAACGCTTGGCAGGAAGTTCATTCGTTCTTCCAGCCTGCAGCAATAAGATAGAAAAAATCCTTCGAATGCTTTTCTTCGCGCTTGTTCCGGCGACCTGAAAAGTTGACAACACTTTTTATTGCACAAACTAGTCCCTCGTATTTTTAAAAAGATCCTCCTTCTTTCTTCCCATTGTAATACGGATTTGGATTTGAGTTAGTGTGTGAGTTTGCGTTGCGTTCCTTCTGTGCGTATTGGTCGCTTATGAAATAATTAGTTTTTCGCGATTTTATAGTTACTGTACGTGTTTATTTATTTGTGTAATTGTGTCTGTGTTCCAGCAACTTGACATGCAGAATATCTTCGTAAGTATAAACGAACTTTTTGGGGGTACATGGCCAATGTAAAATGCTGTAACTGAACTTAACGCTGCATCATCTTCCTAGTTAGTCATTGATATTAGTGGATATTTGGTGAATATGGCATTGAATAATGTAGAAACTTTAATATCTACGCCTTTCAATTCATTGACAATCAAAGAGAAACTGTAGTGTAACATTTTCCTAATCATTCCAGTATCTACCCAAAGTTTAGTTACTGCAAGCGTATAGGGTTCCGACGTCAGTATTCGAGTTTTCTTTTATTCATGTAATTTGTTCCATATGTTGCTGATTTTTCGTATTCCTACGTAGTGAGTATTTAATGCTCTTTGGAGAGATATCTTGATCAGAATGTTAATTTTATTCCAATTTGTTCGAACAATTTACAGTCCGGCCAAGGAAGACGAAACTACCTGGAAAGGACGATTCCAAACGCGAGAGGGGAAGCAGGGGGAAGCACTCGCCGAACTACTCTGTGTTATTTCCCTTGCGTGGGTTTGCTTGTTGTGTTTATTACCGCTTGCTGCGTTGTGTTTGTGATTTTTGATGGCTCTTATACAATTGGCAACAAACAGTTTCGAAATGGAATGAGGAAAATTGGGACGTTTTGGCCCCTGTTGCACATTCGACAAAACACCCTCGTTGTGCTAGAAATATACTTATAATACTATATACAACAATATTATTATTATTATTATTATTAAATACTATCCTGATTAATGTTGCGTACATTTGTGCTAATTATAATATTTACTAAGAAGATCAATTTAATTGAATGATCTAAAATAAAGCTACTGCTTTACAAACAAGTTTATCTACTAATGTGACGATATGAATACTTTCCTGATACGTTCTGTTTGCTGATATAGTATATGACCTTACATAATTCGTAAACATCTCTGTATGTATTTTGGCGGCAATGTTACTACGTTGAAACTTCATTGCTGTTTCTACAGCAGACGATTTTCAAGGAACCCGCTTCCTGTCACCCCTATTTAGCCACGGAACGCGTCCGGTTGGCGCATGCGCACTTCCGTCCATGGTCTCGGCTAAGGCAGCCAGACAGTACTTACTCCATATCAAGGAACTCCCCTCAAAAACCTTAAAGAGGAATATAGAGGTAAACTGCCCTCCCCCTCCCCACCCAAAGAAAAATGTGCCCTGCCTGACTGAAAAGGCACGCGCCGCCCCTGCAAAAGAATACCATTGAATTTCGTAGTGCAAATACAAAATAAGATGTCGTTAAGTAAAAATATATAATATTTATGAAATATCTTCTGTGATTTAGTCACCATCAGGCAATTCCGAATCTAGCTTCCATTTGCTGCAGCATGAAGCTTTCCGCATTTCACCGAATTTGACGTCATTTTTGGTGCACCAGTCTGATGCACTCTGGTGAATTCTGGAAAGCGCGGTATGTCCCTGAAGATGATAGCATTCCCATCAAGGGCGCCCCCTGGATTTTTCACAGCGAGGGAGGCAGTCTTCTTATTCTTATTCTTCTTAGTCGTCGTCGTGGTCGTCATTTTCTCCTTCTTCTTCTTCCTATTATTATTATTATAACTGCTATTACATTTGTTGTTATTATTACTATTATTTTTATTAATATTATTACTACTGTTACTACTTATGTTTTCGTCAAAAATACATGCATTTCAAATTTCCAAAACACAGTCCGGCCAAGGAAGACGAAACTACCTGGAAAGGACGATTCCAAACGCGAGAGGGGAAGCAGGGAGAAGCACTCGCCGAACTACCCTGTGGTATTTCTCTTGTGTGGGTTCGCTTGTTGTGTTTATTACCGCTTTCTGTGTTGTGTTTGTGATTTGTGATTGCTCTTACAATTGGCAACAAACCGTTTCGAAGTGAAATGAGGAAAATTGGGACGTTTTGGCTCCTGTTGCACATTCTACAAAAAACCCTCGTTTTGCTAGAAAATGTGACAAGCCATTCAGTTACTACATTTATACTTATAATACTATATACAACAATATTATTATTATTAAATACTATCCTGATTAATGTTGTGTACATTTGTGCTAATTATAATATTTACTAAGAAGATCAATTCAATTGAATGTTCTAAAATAAAGCTACTGCTGTACAAACAAGTTTATCTACTAATGTGACGATATGAATACTTTCCTGATATGTTCTGTTTGCTGATATAATATAGTATGACTGGCTTACCTAACCCTTACATAATTCCTAAACATCTCTGTATGTATTTTGGCGGCGATGTTACCAGTGGCGTAGCGTTAATGAAAGCCCAAACGCCCGGCGTTCCCCTTATTTAAAATGAGGAAAAAATTCGTGCATCCTCTAAATAAAAAGTAAAGCATTATTAGTAGTACATATGTTTGACCTATGTAGCATTATAATTGCTATTTATCTCGGTTCGCCTACAACGCTCCGCTAACCGCTCTCTTGTTAGCATTTTTCCAATGCCTTTGCTGGCTGGACGCCGAGTAGGTTTGGCGTACAGGACTCTGCCTTACCGATTAGAAAGACTCTGCTGCCTGGAGGGAAACCTTGGATCTCTACAGCACGTGCGAAATGCTCCCTTTTACGCTGGCGTACGAGCCAGGGTTCATGCGACCCTTCCTGCAATGCCACCCTAGCAGAAGACGAAAACCGATTTTCTGCTGTTTTTTTCTCGCGCGGGTAGCAGGGAGGAGTTGGCCTGTGTTGTTTTTCTTTCTTTGTGTGTTTGTGTGTTGTGTGGTGCTACAAAAAGCAATATGACTGACGTAAGTTTACCAGACTTAAACATACTAAATTTCTTAATGACAACTTCATTGGGTAATTTATCATATGAACAGCGATGCGTAATAAAATCTAAAAGACCAACACCGCTTTTGTCGATTAAAGAAGTCGGTAAAAATCGCGTTCGTAGTTTTCAGTACTCGTGGTATGAAAGATTTCCTTGGTTAGCTGGGTGCGCTGAAAAAAACAAAATGTTCTGCTACACATGTATTATGTTTGGGTTCAAAGACTCCGAATGGTGTAAGGAAGGTATTTCTGACTTAAGTAATCTAATTAAAAAAGCTATGAAACACCAGTCTTCCAAACATCATTTGTTGCATAGTGAGTGAGGCATTTCATTTGCTGGGCAAAACACGCATAGATCATGCTTTATCGGAAGCTATCCGACTTCAGGCAAAGAAACACAATGAGATTGTGTTTTCAAATAGACAATACTTACGGCGACTCATTCAGTCTGTACTATATTTAAGCAAACAGGAGCTAGCCTTCCGCGGGCACCGAGAGGACGGGAGTGCTGCCAACAAAGGAAACTATTTGGAATTGTTGGATCTGCTAGCTCAAAATGAATCAGTTGTTAGAGATCATTTGCAGTCAACTTCATTATTAAAAGGAACATCGCCAGACATTCAAAATGACCTGATTGAGGTAAAAACCGATTCTTTAAATGAACGAATCAAAGCTGAAATAAATGAGTTTGTGATTTGTATTATTCGTATTATGCCCACAAAAAGATCTTGGCGTTACCACCCGAAATGGTCATGCTACGCCACTGGATGTTACTACGTTGAAACTTCATTGCTGTTTGTACAGCAGACGATTTTCAAGCAACCCGCTTCCTGTCCAAAGCTCCGTCATCCCTATTTAGCCACTGAACGCGTCCGGTTGGCGCATGCGCACTTCCGTCCATGGTCTCGACTAAGGCAGCCAGACAGAGTGTACATCTTTATGCAATTTGCATAACTGTACACTTAACATATTAATTCTTGTAGGATAAAATGCTGTTTTCTTTATAGTTAAGCCTCCCAGATGGCGCAGTGGTAGCGTCGTTGCCTTGTAATCAAGAGGTGCCGCGTTCGATACCCGGTAGAGGTATATGGCACAGTAGTTCGGATCCCACTTTAAACTATAAGTCCAGTCCCGATTAGCCTTACTGTGCATAAAGTGAACTTAAAACTCCAACTCAATCAATATTTCTAGTTAAATCAGTGTAAAATAAACTGTAAGCTTAAATGTAATCTTACTTCAAATAATATTAATAATAAAGTGCTCCCCTGTGCTTTGCACCACGCCATGAAGTCGTATAGGGGGGTGTGGGGTTAGGGCCCCACACTTTCTGTATCTCGGTCGAGCTGGGGTGATGTGATCAGCATCACGACCCTGGCCGCCTTTACCCCTCAGTTTCCTCCAGGTACCCACTTTATACGACGCTGGGTGGGCGCCGGAGCCGCTTGAACAGATTGAAGAAGTCCCGGTTCTCGTCGGGAATCGAACGCGGGTCACTCGCAGGGTAGTCAGACGCCCTAACGACTGAGCTACCGCGTAATAATAATAATAATTAAAAAAATGCTGTAACTTGTGGCCTGTAAGTCACAGAAAACAATATTTTTTGTTGTAAAATATCGCTACAATACAATTTCACCATTCGAATTAATACTTTCCAGAAATCTCGGGGATTTCCATGACTGTCCGTCAGAATGAAAAATTGTGGCGTCTTCTTTACCGAAAGGGGAGTTGTGGAGTGCGTGGTGCTGGAAACACAGAATAAAGTAACGGCGAAGTGGTACACCGTGGAGTGCCTACCCACTCTCAAAAACATTCGTCGACGCTCAAGGGCAGACATTTAACACTATTACGACATTTTCTTCGCCGAGCTTTCTGGATTTTGAATAAAGCGGGAGATTCCTGAAATCTGGCTATCGCATTAAGTACAGCGAATTGAGTACTATTTTGAGCACGAATCAGCAAAGCTAGAATCAAGAATATCTAAAGTTTTGTTTGTCCCGGCAGGAAACAATATAGGTACTCGGGGCGTATTCATATCTCTTACTTTTATCAATATGTCAATTATTCTAGTAAAAGACTTAGTAGGATTAATTCTTATAACATTTAAAATATTTTCAGTCGAGTAGCCAATCGTTATCTGCGTGTTAACGGGCGCCATCTTGAAATGGGTCAGCCATATTAGATACACTTTGATTAGATATATAAACGTCCAGTTTTCTCAGAAATGCTCCAAATGGTGTCAATCTTCATTATAAATTAATAAAGCTACTTTTGAAAAATGAAAAATTATGTTTTTTGTAGAAAAAATATTTACATTTTATGAGAATAAATGCGAGTTGAAAGTCTTAATTCTCAAATCAAGCAACAATATTAAGTATGAAGTAGCGAAAAATCAAGCAGAACCTTTTTCTTAGCCCAGATAATGAAGATCAAGACAAAAACAAAATATTACCTTCTTATGACCATTAGTTACGGAAATTTGGGTCAAGAACTAAGAGACTCTAAATCTGATGTTTGGGGGTCGGGGTGGCCCTGGAGGTAGAATTTTGGAATTTTGCACTCCTAGTAGTTGTCTAGCAACTGACCAAAATTCAGCTTGTACGGAATTATTTCCGACATTCGACGATTCCCCCCTTCATTGACTGGGCTGGTAAGTGCATTTGAAAGAACTTGCTTCTCACTTTTCATGTTTTCCAAATACCGTTTGCCATTATCTGTTATCGCAAGTGGCTTGTTACGTGCCCTGCCCACATAATTTATAAAATTCAATGTTGTGTTAATGTAAAACGAAATACTTGTGTTATTCTATGACGTCATAATTTGTTTGACGCAAATTTGTAGTCTGTTGCAATGATTATTGACTAATCTTAAGATACTTAAGTGTTGGTTGCTAGGTGATGTGATTTATTGATTTTGACGGGGGAAGTAAGTTAATTTAAAATGAATGTTTTAATTTGTGTACTCGAACAATAATTTCAAGATTAATACAGTTTTATTTCTAACAAAAAGTTTATTTTCGAGTGCAAGTGTGCGATATTAATATCAGCTTAAGTATTAAGGTATTCTGACTGTGCGAGATTGAAGAGATTTTACATAAAAATACCCGTTAAGTTATTCCCTCGTCTGAAGAGGTCTCATAGTAGGCTGATACGTCTTGTGTTCTCCGAAATGAATTAATCAGTGACGTAAATAGCACTCCTGCAACCCCCGTGGTGCGGGGAGGACGAACGAGCTTTGGGGGCGCAGTAAGAATGGAAAATTAAGAAAGACCGATAGTTCACAAATGTTTTCCTCTCGGCTTTAAAATATATTTTCAACCAAACATATTATATTTTTATGCCCCTACAACTGCAAACAGAATATGTTAATCACTAGGAAAGTGAATTACCAGATTAGAAAAACCTTTATTAGCTGAATAGTTCAAGTCATGGTTCAAGTCATCGAAGGGTAGACGAAGAAAATTCGCTGGCAACGCCGATTTTCATCACTGCACGCCCCTACTTACAATTTCCGCCAAACACTACAAAACTCCTTCGACGAACTGACAGAAGATGTTAGCTTTCTCGATCCATTGGATTGTTTTGAAGTAAAGATTTTCCACCGTGCTTTAGATAGTCTAGTAAAACAAGCAAACAATAGATTTCAGGGCATGAAACAAATCAAAGAAACTTCATCTTTTTAAGCCCCACCGACCGCCCTAACAGGCACTTAGTGTAATCCGCTCTGGGAGAAATATATAGAAGATGTATCTCGCACTGTAGCTACAGAAATTGTTGTTTTATAAATGTAATGTCAAATGAACTCAAAAGAAAAAAAAAAAAACAAGTCGAACATCAGCGAAGTTGCAGAATTCCTCTTGATAGAAAACATAATTCTGGCTATTGCATTCCGGACGTATGCACTGCTCATATATGCTGTATTTGACCTACCTATGACGGCTTCATCAGCTGAGAGGTAATTTTCAAAGCTAAAATTAATTTTAAATTTCTTGAGAAACACAATGACAAGAGTGAGATTGATTTGACTGGCGCTGCATCGAAGGCAGCTCGAAAACTGGACTTGGCCATCACTTGGCCAAACTATCAAAAGAATTTGCTTCCATCAAGAAACGCAGAGGACTGGTAATGGGCATTTAACAAATCGCAATTTTTGTAGGACAGTGTATTTTCGTAATTGTAATATACATGGACCGGAAGAAAAAGCGGACGGTTTTGAAATGTGTATATAAATAAAACAATTAATGTAATGCAAGGTTTAATAATCAAAATTCCTACAAAAATAATTGCCATTTACAGTGCTTACATTAATTTTTCTTTGTTGTGAAAATTGTGTCCGATAAATGATAAACCTCCATTCCTTACACATTCATGTAGCCTTGCCTTTAATTTGGAAGTCGCCCTCATGAGCATTTCATTCGGAATTGCCGCTATTACGTTGCGAATAGCTAACTTGAGATCACCAATTGTGTGAGGTCTTTCAACATACACCTTTGATTTGAGGTAGCCCCATAGGAAATAATCACACATCGTCAGATCCGGTGAGCGAGGAGGCCAGGAAACGTCGCCATTTCTTGACATTACACGTCCAGGAAACATATACCTGACCATGCCCATTTAGATTCTTTTTTAGACTTGACCCTGTCTCGCGAAAAGTTCTGACCCAAAGCAGTATCGTATTTTGACTGGGTACACGGCCGTGACGATCGACATGGAACTCCCTTCGAAGCCATCGTTGGGTTTAGACAACGGACTCGCCATTTTTAAAATATGCTTCTAACACAAAAGCACGGAGTCGCCCAGTCCACTCCGCCGTTGAAAGACCTCACGCAACAATCCAATTGTGTCAAAGGTAAACACCATTTTTGAACATGTGAACCATTTGAACAACAATTGGTGATCTCAAGTTAGCTATTCGTTATTCGTCGCAACGAAATAGCGGCAATTCCGAATGAGGGCGACGTCCAACTTAAAGGCAAGGCTATGTGAATGTGTATGGAATGGTCATCATTTATCGGACACAATTTTCAAAACAAAGAAAAGTTAATGTAAACACTGTAAATGGCAATTATTTTTGTAGCAATTTTGATTATTAAACCTTGCATTACATTAATTGTTTTATTTATATACACATTTCAAAACCGTCAGCTTTTTCTGCCGGTATATTTCTTTTTTCAGTTTCTTTGTTGTCTTAACCTTTCGTACCAGTTTTTTTACATTGATTCTAATTACATGTATCCTATGTATTTTCATATTTGTATATACTTAATATAAATGTAGACGTAAATTAATATTTTAGAAGAGAATGTGTTTTAAAAAAAAAGAATATGGGCGCACAACTGAAAGTTGCTTGTGGGGGGGGGGGGGGCAGAGAGTATTAGTTTAACTGAGTTTAAACCGGGAACGTGACAGGCTATTTCCCATTCTATTGGGAGCCTCTTCGCACCCGTGTGCCAGCCTCCCATGTAGATTTCCAGTCCTTGCGGGATGAATCAGCCCATACAGTTTTATGAGATGTTCAACTTGACTTCCAGAAGCCCAATTTTTTTGCGCTGAGAGGCCGGTGCTTGGAGACAAAGAAGCAAAGAGGAAGAGTGTTCGGAGAAAATCTGGTTTCGTATTTCAGGTCTCCACGCTCGGCCGTAACCCTGCCCGCAGGAATAAATCTTCCGGGGGACTTTTTCTGAAGAGGAAGTCCCTCCCCACCCGCTAATGAGAAAAGCAGTAGCTGACAAAGAGGCATTCCTCTTGGCTGCGGCAGACAGTCAGGCGACAGGGATTCCTTTCATACAGCTGGCACTGGTGGGATTTTAAGGGAAATTTCCCTCGTCGGAGTTTGAGCAAGCGAAAGTGGTCCCATGCAGTACCCTAACCATTTTATTCTTTTTTCTGTTCCTACATTTTCACCTCATTTTAATTTGCTCCTTTAGGGTTTACTCTTCCTTTCGCTCTTTTTTCCTTCTGATTTTATTCATTTTTATATATTTCTTCCGTCCTATTCATATTGCTTCCTGCACTTCCTTTCCACATATACCCTTTTCTGTTTATCTCTTCTGTTCGATCCTCTTATGCTTTTCATGTTTATTCCTGTTCGAGCTTATTTCTTCCCCGTTGTTCTTTCACTGTTGTCGCTCGTTTCTCTTTCGTTCTTATTTCTTTCTCATTTATTCCTTCCTATTCTTTCGTTCTAATTTCTTGGAATTTCTTATTTTTTCCCGATATTTCGTTTCTCGCCTTCTTCACTCTTTTCTGACGCGCGCTCTAGGACGTAAGGACTCGCGCTGAGTAATTGTTTTTTAAGACCGAATTTAATTTCTTTTTAAGCATGTAGATAATAATACCTTCAATGACTAACATAATTTTATTAAATTTGAACATTTTTATTTCATTACGAAAATATAAAGTCAAGAAATGGTGAGAAGAAGAAAGACGGCAAGACGTGTAACGTAAGGACGTCCGCTGGGTGAAAAATACCCAGAAGAAAAATTACTTCGTAAGTAAAAAAAATATTTTTTTAATGCATGTGAATAGTAAAACCTTCATTGATTATTCTATTTTTTTAACATTTGCATTGAATCACATAAATGATGAAAACTAGAAAGAAGGAACATGAAATACCTAACTAAACCGTATGAGTGCGCGTTGGGTGAAATTTACCGAGGTAGGGTTTCTACGGCCAGACAAACTAACAAACATTTCAAGATCCCGACACTCGTAACAGTTCACTGGAAAGGTTCTGAGAAGAGTGGCCTTTGAAACTCATCGGAAGTGATCAAGAAATGTATTTCAAAATCGTCTGTGTAATACGCACGTCCTTACGGGTTAAGTTGATTCTCGAGCGGCCCCGGCGCCCACCCAGCGTCGAATAACATGGGTACCTGGGGGAAACCCTGGGGGGTAAAGGCGGTCAGGGGCGTGATGCTGATCACATCACCCTCACTCATGACCGGATCAAGAAAGTGTGGGGCGTTATCCCCACACCCCCTATACGCCTTCGTGGCGTGGTGCTAAGCACAGGGGAACACTTTACCTTTACCTTTTACCTTGTCCAATTATATATAGGTAAACTTCCAGTCCCACTCACTCACTCACTCGATGAAGGAGAGCAAAAATTTTACATTACGATCCCCCATGAAATTGTCTCGAAACACCAAGAAAATTCTAAAATCACCTCATTTATACCCTTTTCAAGGGTAAAAATGTCCCTTTTTAAACTTCCAGTCCAGGGGCTAAAAATCCGAGATTGTTTTCTTATAATTTATCCTGAAGATCAACAGTAACACACGTGATTCAATTCCAAGTTAGAATACGTGCGTCAAACAAGAGTGACATCTACATAAGAAGGTTCAGTCCAGATATATAAAACTCAATACGAAAAAAGCTACATCGTGGCTGTTTTAAAAAGTTTAGAACCTGTGGGGGCGAGGGGGCAGTTGCCCCCCCCCCCCCCAACACACACACCTTTCGCCACATTCGCCACTATGCTAAACCTTATCTAAAAGGGAAATTTACTGTCTTTGCCCCCCAGTTTTGGTACCTTCCGCCCGGGTTTAGAGCCCAATCGCCTCCAATGTTTAGAACTGTCACAATACTTTAACGTTTGTCATGTTTGATGTTGAGCATGGAAATAGAAGTTGCTAGGGAACTTAGAAAAAGGTTATCTTCACCCCGAAAACTACTGTGAGTGACTGATACTTGAATTTTTGTATTTCAAAATATGAGTGTCGGAATTTACTACAGAGGCAAGGTAGGAATTTGCAGGGAAGTTACGGAAAACAATTATTTTTAAAAACGTAGGAATCACAAAGGAAGTTAATATTACTTTTCCAATTTGGTGTCGATATTGACTTCATTTATGTAAAACCTCTAACTATCTATTTTCAAATGGACAGTACTTACCCGGTTTATTATTAAGATAACAGACGACAACAATATTTTGAGTATTTGTACAACATTAGAGCACGTATACGCATAACTTACGTTCTAACCTTTTCAAATAAGCGACCGTACCTGTAATAATACATGCTGACATTTTCAAAGACATTAAGAGCATCGAGGAACTCAAAACGTGGCCGAAGGTTACGTCTGCGAGCCATTAAGGTGTGGTCAAAGGCCACGTCAAAAATGCGGGAGTCCGTAATAAATACGTTGCCCCAATCCCACACTGACTCCCTCACTGACATAAATATTCTCCATGAAGGAAGCCGTGGAGGCAGAAAAATGTTCCATTACGAGCCCCCCCCCCCCCCCCGATATTGCTCTAAAAATCCGAGAAAAATTAAAAAATCACTCGCATCTCCGCTAGTGTTGCCCACGGGACGAGACGGGACAGGCTTTTAAAAATTCGAGACGAGACGAGATTGATCATGTGTCCCTTTGACAAACGAATATTTTCGAGACGAGACAGCATTTCACAGCATTTCCACGAGACGAGACAGGCCAAAGTCTCGTCTCGTGGGCAACACTAATGCCCGCTTTTGACGTCCGTTTCCAGGGGTAAGAAAAAATCCTACATTTTTCTCTCGCAGATCAATAATTCCTAGTTAGATTGGTTAGTTGATTTAGTGTTATAAGTCCACTTTATGCAGAATAAGGTTAATCGGGACTGGACCTATAGTTTAAAGTGGGATCCGAACCACTATGTGACTCCACTGGATATCGAAACCTGGATCCGTTGATTACAAGGCGACGACGCTACCAGTGCGCCATCGGGGAAGCAATTCCTAGTTAGAAAACGTGCTTCAGACAAGAGTGACATCTGCACAAGAGGTTACATAAACAGGTGGAACTTACTACTCACTACGAAAATAGGTACATCATGACTTCTTTTAAAAAATGTTTAGAGATGTAACAATACTTTTCTGTTTGACATGTTTGTTGTTGGCCATGGAAACGGACGTTGCTAGGAAACTTAAATAAGGTTATTTTATCCCCGATAAGTGAATAATAGGCTACTTGAATTTTCGTATTTCAGGATTTATTAAGGAATTTGTTGAGAATGACCAAGAACATTGCTTTCATATTTAGGTGTCACTATTGAATTCCGTCGTCGCCTTGTTATCCAGGGGTCCCGGGTTCGATACCCGATGGAGGCACTTGGCACAGTGGTTCGGATCCCACTTTAAACTGTAGGTCCAGTCCCGATTAGCCTTACTGTGCATAAAGTAGACTTAAAACACCAAATCAACCAATCAACCAAATATTAAATTCGTTTATAGTATAAATCAACTAACCAACTATTTTTAAGCGGACAGTACTTACCTAGTTTATTATTAAGAAAACAGACAAAAATATTTTGAGTATTTGTAGTACAATATTAGAACACGTACACACACATCGTTGCGTTCTAAACTTTTCAAATAAGCGATACCGACATTTTCAAAGAAATTATGAGCATTGAGGACCCCCCATCTCTAACATGAGAGCGCATAAAACATAGCCGAAGGTCAGGTCAGCGATCGCACAAGAATGTGCACAAATCTATATTTCTGTAGCTTATATTTTGTTGCAAATGTATTTTATGTTTTGTGGCTCCAGCTAGAGCGAAAGACGACTTCAAATTGTAATACAATTAAGCCTTGTTTCCATCACCTGTCAGTGTGATGATAGACCCATTAGTCAACTGTCAAGAGGCGACATGTATTTAATTCCTTTGGAGAAATCGTCCAAGATAAGGACTGTCAACATGATTTGTTTGTGTGTGGCTTGTCACCCTGCTATGTGTAGGGGAGAGCGGGGCAAGTTGATACAATTTGAGAGTTTGATTTTTTTCTTTTTTCTTTTGCCAGCAAGAAAATAAAACATGTTACTACTCGATAGCTTAACTCTTTACCTTTATAAAAAGCACATAAAAATTTCACAGATATAATCTGTAAGCTGACCCTAATTATTAACGCAGGACGCAACGTCTCAACTTGCCCCGTCCTGGGGCAAGTTGATACTGGTATGGGGCAAGTTGATACTAAATTGAAGTAGGTTGATAACGATGTGACATAGTTTGATTAAATAAGACAACATACAAGAAAGTAATTTTGAATTTTATTATTCAGGAAAAGCATACAAAAATGAACAAAATATCGTATCATGATGGATACCCTACATGCAGTCAGTCACTATCGCTTTCTTTTATGCACATAACTGATTTACAGTGAACACGGGTGTACATAGAACTATCGTATCCGCATTTTAAGTGAGCCCATCTACTGCAGGAAATGCATTGTATCAATTTTTCACCAGGCTTAGAAGCTGAAAATGGTTCGAGGCACATTAGACACAAGCTGTCTTCATCTTCTGACTCTGACTCTGAATTATTATGCTTCAAATATTTCCTGTTTGCTATTTTCTTCTTTTTACCTGGAGTTTCTCTTTCGGTCGGTCCATGATTTATTTTCTATTATTTGCTGACTCCCTTTTTCCTTTTTTCAAAGAATGGCACAATCTTCTTTTTAACTCTTTCTGATCTCAATAATTTATTGTTAATTCTTGTTCGAACTTCATTTTCTAATCTGTTCTTCACTGGTGTGTCTGTAAGAATTGACGATATCATTCGTTGTTTCCCTTTTTGATTTGCTTTTCGTTCTCCAGCCTTAAGGTACAGACGTAACTCTTCTGGGCTTACTGACACACGATGCAATTCTTGACTGTCACTGCTGGTGGAAGGGGTGGCTTCTAATCCCAAGACATTGGTTTCAGAGATTCTACTTCCATCAGGTAAACGATCTTGCTCATGTTCATTGGTCGATCAGTTACGGAACATGGTAAATAATCTTCTTCGGTAAAAATATCTGGATTGAATGGCATGATACCCTTTGCTTGAAAGCCTGATATAATATTTTTTGGTATTAGGGCATTGGGTAGTGAACTACTAACGACTCCTGGTATGTCGTATATAGTAAAGGTCTTCCCTGGATTGCTGGTCATCCAACTGTCAATTGCTGCAAAATAAAACTTATTTAAACCGATCTGTCCAGGGGTTGGAGTTTGTGGGAAGTATGAGGCGGAAATGACAACATAATGATCCCGTTGTCCTTGCAGAAATTCACCACTTAAATCGACAAATGAGAATCATGATTGCTCACTATCAATAGATATGGGTGATCTTGACTTGCCTTCACGTGGCTCTGAAAGTGTTTCATAAGCAGCAAATATGAAGACGCTGTCATCCATCCTGTAGGATATGAAGTTCCAATACAACCACGGGGTTCGCTCTTAATAAAGTGATCTTTAAAATAGACCCTTGGAAATATGAACATTGGGGGCACGGAGTTTCCAATCGCATTTACGGCAGTGGCAAGAGTTACAATTGTGCCCCTCTCTGCTGACGTTGCCTTGGCTACTTGACGTGCACCCTTTTCTGCAAAGATTTTCCCAGGGCGCTGAACAGTGTGAATACCTGTTTCATCGGTGTTCCAAATATCTTAGCTCTCAAATTTGTACTTCTCCAGAACAGCTTTTAAGTTATTGAAAATTATGTTACGTTGTGTCGGTTAAAGCTAGTACCACGGCTTAGACTCGTGCCTTCAGGCTCTCTAAGTGACAGTCTAGGATGCCTTTTCATGTATGCAGTAAACCATTCTTTCGAGGCAATTTTATTATTTATCCAAGTGTCAGGAATTTTCACCTTGTTAGCTACTGCTAATTCATATGCGAACTCTCGGATGTTTTTAGGCGTCAAACCATAGTAGATCCTTGAACAGTGGACAATGCATTCCTTTAGTCGAAGTTCTAAATCTTCACTGAAGACCTGACGATGTTTGGAGTAAGAAAATCGTGTTTTGGTATATCCTCACTTTGGTTTACTTCTTTTTTAGTTTTATACCTGATAAGTCATTTTGTCGATCCCATATGTCTTTGCGACTTCTTTCAGTGACAAGGTACCATTCTTGACATCGGCGTAAGCTTTCTTAAATATTTCAATTGGTATTTCTCCTCGAATGCCGGACCATTTTCTGTAAACAAACAAACAAAAAAATTAGAAGAAGCTGGGGTAAGTTGATACACCGTATCAACCCGCCCCAATTCAGCCGTATCAACTTTCCCCAACCGGCGCCATTTCGATTAACGAACTATAACGTACTACAGACAACAGAAAAACAAACAACAATAACCGAGTTTTCTTACCTTTTAGTGGCACGACACACATCGACGAAGACAAAATAATTCACAGTTCATGTAAGCCCACCAGGAGACTTCAAACAACATCCAAAAAAGTTACTTTACACCCTGAAAAATACACTTGGTCGGATAACTTCGCGCACAAAATTGTTCGTTAGCCATGCACACGCTCAGACAATAGGGACTGGTGAAAGGCGTCTTCTGTTTAGCGGACGTTACCCAGCACATGCGCGTTCCCTCGTAAATGGCAATGTATCAACTTGCCTCCGTCTCAACTTGCCCCGATCTAGAGTAGGGATGGCCAAACGGATCCGGATCCGAAAAATCCGGATCCATTCGGATCCGGATCCGGATCCAAAAGTTCCGGATCTGGATCCGGATCCGAAAATTCCGGATCCGGATCCGAAAGTTCCGGATCTGGATCCGGATCCGAGAGTTCCGGATCCGCGGATCCGGGTCTGAAAGTTTCGGATCTGGATCCGGATCCGAGAGTTCCGGATCCGCGGATCCGGATCCGGGTCTGAAAGTTTCGGATCTGGATCCGGATCCGGATCCGAGAGTTTCGTATCTCAATCCCATTATAATATTACCACACCTTAGTCCTACAAGAATTTTTTTCAAGTGTTGTTCCTAAAATACTTTGCTACGCATCGGCTAACACACTCGTGCACAAATGTCCGAAGTGATTTTGTAAATGCCATTGAAACGAGAAAACACACATAAATGTGAGACATTCCATTCTAGGATGAAACCTTTAACACATATAACAAGATAGAAATGTTATACAAAAATTATACAATTGTTCTACAGTTACAGTTTTACAAATTAAAATAAAACATTATAATATATGCAGTGTTAAATAATTACAAAGTGTAAGACTAACAAGGGAGGTTTTCTAAAGGTCCCCCTCCGATTTCCATGAAACTTGGCAGTATAGTGGGGCCCAAAGGAAGAATTACGTGTTTTTTTGTTTCAGCTAAAAAACGGTTGTAGGGGGCAAAACCCCCTCAAATGTCAAGATGAGGACAAATTGAAGTGAGGATCTGACCCCTGTGTCTTTCCGATTTCCATGAAACTTGGCAGGTGTATAGTGGGGCCCAATGGAAGAAATACGTGTTTTTTTGTTTCAGATAAAAAACGGTTTTAGGGGGCAAAACCCCCTCAAATGTCAAGATGAGGACAAATTGAAGTGAGGATCTGACCCTGTGTCCCCCTCCGATTTCCATGATACTTGGCAGGTGTGTGTATAAACGGGCCCAAATGAAGAAATACGTGTTTTTTTTTTGTTTCAGCTAAAAAACGGTTTTAGGGGGCAAAACCCCCTCAAATGTCAAGATGAGGACAAATTGAAGTGAGGATCTGACCCCTGTGTCTTTCCGATTTCCATGAAACTTGGCAGGTGTATAGTGGGGCCCAATGGAAGAAATACGTGTTTTTTTGTTTCAGATAAAAAACGGTTTTAGGGGGCAAAACCCCCTCAAATGTCAAGATGAGGACAAATTGAAGTGAGGATCTGACCCCTGTGTCCCTCCCATTTCCATAAAACTTGGCAGGTGTATAGTGGGGCCCAATGGAAGAAATAAGTGTTTTTTTTTGTTTCAGCTAAAAAACGGTTTTAGGGGGCAAAACCCCCTCAAATGTCAAGATGAGGACAAATTGAAGTGAGGATCGGACCCCTGTGTCCCCCTCCGATTTCCATGATACTTGGTAGGTGTGTGTATAAACGGGCCCAAATGAAGAAATACGTGTTTTTTTTTGTTTCGGCTAAAAAACGATTTTAGGGGGCAACCCCCCCTCAAATGTCAATATGAGGACAAATTTAAGTGGGCATTTGATTTGTGTGTCCCCCTCCGATTTCCATGAAACTTGGCAGGTGTATAGTGGGGCCCAAAGGAAGAAATACATGTTTTTTTTTTTTGTTTCAGCTAAAAAACGGTTTTACAGGGCGAAACCCACTGAATTGTCAAGATGAGGACAAATTGAAGTGGGGATCTGACCCCTGTGTCCCCCTCAGATTTCCATGAAACTTGGCAGGTGTGTGTATAAACGGGCCCAAATGAAGAAATACGTGTTTTTTTGTTTCGGAAAAAAATTTGTTCTAGGGGCAACCTCCTCTCAAATGTCAAGATGAGGACAAATTGAAGTGGGGATCTGACCCCTGAGTTCCCCTCCGATTTCCATGAAACGTGGCAGGTGTATAGAGGGGCCCGAAGGAAGAATTACGTGTTTTTTTGTTTGAGCTAAAAACTGTTTCAGGGGGCAAAATCCCCTCAAATGTCAAGATGAGGACAAATTGAAGTAAGGATCTGACTCCTGTGTTCCCCTCCGATTTTCATGAAACTTCGCAGGTGTATAGAGGGACCCAAAGGAAGAAATACGTGTTTTTTTGTTTCGGCTAAAATACTGTTTTAGGGGGCAAAACCCGCCTCAAATGTCAAGATTAGGACAAATTGCCGTGGGAATCATCTGACCCCTGTGTCCCCCTCCGATTCCCATGAAATTTGACAGGTGTATAGAGAGGCCGTATGCCCCCTGTTTCTTCCTATGCCATATTTACGTGGTTTCGGGGACAGATCCCCACTTCAATTTCTCCTCATCTTGACATTTGAGGGGGGGCTCTATACACCTGCCAAGTTTCATGGAAATCGGAGGGGGAGACTTAGACCTCCCTAGTAAGTAAGTGTATTAATTAATTACAAATCGCGCACGCGAGCACACACACTATATATATATATGTGTATGTATATTATATATATATGTATATTAGCAGGTAACAATATGTTATAAGCACATTCTTACTTTCCAAAGAAGCGCATGTGGGATGGCAAAACGGATCCGGATCCGAAAATTCCGGATCCGGATCCAAAAGTACCGGATCCGGATCCGAAAGTACCTGATCCGGATCTGAAAGTACCGGATCCGAAAGTTTTGGATCCGGATCCGAAAATTCTGGATCCGGATCCGAAAGTTCTGAATCCGGATCCGAAAGTTCTGGATCCGGATCCGGATCTGAAAATTCCGGATCCGCGGATCCGGATACGAAAGTTCTGGATCCGGATCCGGATCTGAAAATTCCGGATCCGCAGATCCGGATCCGAAAAATTTTAGGATCCGGAACCAACCGGATCCGGATTTCGGATCCGCCAGGATCCGGATCTGGCCACCCCTAATCTAGAGTGCCACACACGTAAATTTGCCGTTGCGTAGAAACGAATTTTCGTTTCGTCTCCCTCTCTCTTAGCATCATGTGTTTTACCCTGCTCGAAAACCTTCGCTATTGTTGCCACATTGTCATTCCATTCCTGGACACACTCGCGCAAACATCATTGAAAACAATTGAATAGCGCTCCAGCTCGCGGTTCCCACCGTTCGGTAGGGACGCTAATGTGGCAATATAGCACGGCGTAGTGCTTGCTTCTTTTATGCAGTGCATGTTCATTGGCTAGCTAGTAACTAGTGTTGCCAACTGTAATAATGAAGCACTATTTCTGTCACGGAAGGGGAAAAGGCAGGTAAAGTGGCGGTGAGTTTTGTTGGATTGGAAGCACCATATTTTTATTTTATACTAAGTATTTGACCGCTTTGACGTTGTGTGCGTGTATTGCGTGTGTGTATGTAAAAGTGTGTGTTTGCTAATGAACGTTAAATTCCATAATGCCTCCAGTTCTGTCGAAGTTGAAATCAAAAACCTTGCATAGCCAAGCTCGGGAAATTCTAAGCAACGTGCACGAGTTCATGAAGGAGGAAGCCAGTCATGGTGTTAGCATCCCAATAAAGCATTTTGGCAAGAGAGCAGCGAACAGCAGCAACAAATTGTTCATATTTCATAATTTTGGAATTATTCAAAATAAATAAATTATGTGGCTCCAACATCATTTCAACTCTGGCTCCGGCACGTGTTCTTGTAGAAATTGCATAGAGGAGGCTGTCATTTTTGCTGCTTAATGCGATACATATTGTTTTCTGTGTTAAAATTGCCATGCTTTGATGGATGACCAAGTTCATAGCAGGGCCGGCGGAAGAGGAGGGCGAACCGACCCATCGCCCAGAGCGGCAAAATTTGAAGAGAAGAAAAAAATAAGCCTATTGAAAACTTTGATCGAGCGAGATATTCTTTTGCGCTGAATAGTATTGAAATAGCATAAGAAGTTTCATTATTTATGTTATATTTTGATGTTTTAGTTAGGAATATATTGATTTTCAATTTTCCGTTGCTGCGTAATGACCGGGGGGGGGGGTCGAAATAGAGCGGCATCTGCCGCCACCTCCCAGGGAGGCAAAATGACTAGCGCCGGTGTAACGGGGAATTTGGACTCCGTAGAAAAGTGACTGTACAGTCAATTTTCTACGCAGTCCAAATTCCCCGTTTTCGTGACGGGGAATTTGGACTCCGTAGAAAAATGACTGTACAGTCAATTTTCTACAGAGAAAAATGACTGCCCTTTTCAGTTCCCGTCAATTAAGCAGGGGGTAAAATATCCCCGTAGAAAAATGACTGCCTGTCAATTCCCACTTAAAAGAGGGGGTACAAATTCCCCGTAGAAAAGTGACTGCCCCCTTAAATCCTGCTTATATTAGGAGGGGGTATAATTTCCCCGTAGAAAAGTGACTGCCCCTTTAAATCCTGCTTATATTAGGAGGGGGTATAATTTCCCCGTAGAAAAGTGACTGCCCTATTAAATCCTGCTAATATGAGAAGGCGGTAAAATTTCCCCGTAGAAAAGTGACTGCCCCCTTATATCCAGCTTATATTAGGAGGGGGTATAATTTCCCCGTAGAAAAGTGACTGCCCTATTAAATCCTGCTAATATGAGAAGGGGGTACAATTTCCCCGTAGAAAAGTGACTGCCCCCTTATATCCAGCTTATATTAGGAGGGGGTACAAATTCCCCGTAGAAAAGTGACTGCCCCCTTAAACCCTGCTTATATTAGGAGGGGGTACAATTTCCCCGTAGAAAAGTGACTGCCCCTTTAAATCCTGCTTATATTACGAGGGGGTATAATTTCCCCGTAGAAAAGTGACTGCCCTATTAAATCCTGCTAATATGAGAAGGGGGTACAATTTCCCCGGAGAAAAGTGACTGCCCTATTAAATCCTGCTAATATGAGAAGGGGGTACAATTTCCCCGTAGAAAAGTGACTGCCCTATTAAATCCTGCTTATATTAGGAGGGGGGTATAATTTCCCCGTAGAAAAGTGACTGCCCCTTTAAATCCTGCTTATATTAGGAGGGGGTATAATTTCCCCGTAGAAAAGTGACTGCCCTATTAAATCCTGCTTATATTAGGAGGGGGTATAATTTCCCCGTAGAAAAGTGACTGCCCTATTAAATCCTGCTAATATGAGAAGGGGGTACAATTTCCCCGAAGAAAAGTGACTGCCCTATTAAATCCTGATAATATGAGAAGCGGGTACAATTTCCCCGTAGAAAAGTGACTGCCCCCTTACATCCAGCTTATATTAGGAGGGGGTACGAATTCCCCGTAGAAAAGTGACTGCCCTATTAAATCCTGCTTATATTAGGAGGGGCTATAATTTCCCCGTAGAAAAGTGACTGCCCCTTTAAATCCTGCTTACATTAGGAGGGGGTATAATTTCCCCGTAGAAAAGTGACTGCCCTATTAAATCCTGCTAATATGAGAAGGGGTACAATTTCCCCGTAGAAAAGTGACTGCCCTATTAAATCCTGCTTACATTAGGAGGGGGTATAATTTCCCCGTAGAAAAGTGACTGCCCCCTTATATCCTGCTTATATTAGGAGGGGGTACATATTCCCCGTAGAAAAGTGACTGCCCCCTTAAATCCTGCTTATATTAGGAGGGGGTATAATTTCCCCGTAGAAAAGTGACTGCCCTATTAAATCCTGCTAATATGAGAAGGGGGTACAATTTCCCCGTAGAAAAGTGACTGCCCTATTAAATCCTGATAATATGAGAAGGGGGTACAATTTCCCCGTAGAAAAGTGACTGCCCCCTTATATCCAGCTTATATTAGGAGGGGGTACGAATTCCCCGTAGAAAAGTGACTGCCCCCTTAAATCCTGCTTATATTAGGAGGGGGTATAATTTCCCCGTAGAAAAGTGACTGCCCCTTTAAATCCTGCTTATATTAGGAGGGGGTACAATTTCCCCGTAGAAAAGTGACTGCCCCCTTATATCTTGCTTATATTAGGAGGGGGTACGAATTCCCCGTAGAAAAGTGACTGCCCCCTTAAATCCTGCTTATATTAGGAGGGGGTATAATTTCCCCGTAGAAAAGTGACTGCCCCTTTAAATCCTGCTTATATTAGGAGGGGGTACAATTTCCCCGTAGAAAAGTGACTGCCCCCTTAAATCCTGCTTATATTAGGAGGGGGTACGAATTCCCCGTAGAAAAGTGACTGCCCCCTTAAATCCTGCTTATATTAGGAGGGGGTATAATTTCCCCGTAGAAAAGTGACTGCCCCTTTAAATCCTGCTTATATTAGGAGGGGGTACAATTTCCCCGTAGAAAAGTGACTGCCCCCTTAAATCCTGCTTATATTAGGAGGGGGTACGAATTCCCCGTAGAAAAGTGACTGCCCCCTTAAATCCTGCTTATATTAGGAGGCGGTATAATTTCCCCGTAGAAAAGTGACTGCCCTATTAAATCCTGCTTATATTAGGAGGGGGGTACAATTTCCCCGTAGAAAAGTGACTGCCCCCTTAAATCCTGCTTATATTAGGAGGGGGTACGAATTCCCCGTAGAAAAGTGACTGCCCCCTTAAATCCTGCTTATATTAGGAGGGGGTATAATTTCCCCGTAGAGAAGTGACTTCCCCTTTAAATCCTGCTTATATTAGGAGGGGGTATAATTTCCCCGTAGAAAAGTGACTGCCTCTTTAAATCCTGCTTATATTAGGAGGGGTATAATTTCCCCGTAGAAAAGTGACTGCCCCCTTAAATCCTGCTTATATTAGGAGGGGGTATAATTTCCCCGTAGAAAATTGACTGCTCCCTTAAATCCTGCTTATATTAGGAGGGGGTACGAATTCCCCGTAGAAAAGTGACTGCCCCCTTAAATCCTGCTTATATTAGGAGGCGGTATAATTTCCCCGTAGAAAAGTGACTGCCCTATTAAATCCTGCTTATATTAGGAGGGGGGTACAATTTCCCCGTAGAAAAGTGACTGCCCCCTTAAATCCTGCTTATATTAGGAGGGGGTACGAATTCCCCGTAGAAAAGTGACTGCCCCCTTAAATCCTGCTAATATTAGGAGGGGGTATAATTTCCCCGTAGAGAAGTGACTTCCCCTTTAAATCCTGCTTATATTAGGAGGGGGTATAATTTCCAAGTAGAAAAGTGACTGCCCCCTTAAATCCTGCTTATATTAGGAGGGGGTATAATTTCCCCGTAGAAATGTGACTGCCCCCTTAAATCCTGCTTATATTAGGAGGGGGTATAATTTCCCCGTAGAAAATTGACTGCCCCTTTAAATCCTGCTTATATTAGGAGGGGGTATAATTTCCCCGTAGAAAAGTGACTGCCCTATTAAATGCTGCTAATATGAGAAGGGGGTACAATTTCCCCGTAGAAAATTGACTGCCCCCTTATATCCTGCTTATATTAGGAGGGGGTACAAATTCCCCGTAGAAAAGTAACTGCCCCTTTAAATCCTGCTTATATTAGGAGGGGGTATAATTTCCCCGTAGAAAAGTGACTGCCCTATTAAATCCTGCTAATATGAGAAGGGGGTACAATTTCCCCGTAGAGAAGTGACTGCCCCCTTAAACCCTGCTTATATTAGGAGGGGGTACATTTTCCCCGTAGAAAAGTGACTGCCCCCTTAAATCCTGCTTATATTAGGAGGGGGTATAATTTCACCGTAGAAAATTGACTGCCCCATTAAATCCTGCTAATATTAGAAGGGGGTACAATTTCCCCGTACAAAAGTGACTGCCCTATTAAATCCTGCTAATATGAGAAGGGGGTACAATTTCCCCGTAGAAAAGTGACTGCCCTATTAAATCCTGCTTATATTAGGAGGGGGTATAATTTCCCCGTAGAAAAGTGACTGCCCCCTTATATCCTGCTTATATTAGGAGGGGTTACATATTCCCCGTAGAAAAGTGACTGCCCCCTTAAATCCTGCTTATATTAGGAGGGGGTATAATTTCCCCGTAGAAAAGTGACTGCCCTATTAAATCCTGCTAATATGAGAAGGGGGTACAATTTCCCCGTAGAAAAGTGACTGCCCTATTAAATCCTGATAATATGAGAAGGGGGTACAATTTCCCCGTAGAAAAGTGACTGCCCCCTTATATCCAGCTTATATTAGGAGGGGGTACGAATTCCCCGTAGAAAAGTGACTGCCCTATTAAATCCTGCTTATATTAGGAGGGGCTATAATTTCCCCGTAGAAAAGTGACTGCCCCTTTAAATCCTGCTTACATTAGGAGGGGGTATAATTTCCCCGTAGAAAAGTGACTGCCCTATTAAATCCTGCTAATATGAGAAGGGGTACAATTTCCCCGTAGAAAAGTGACTGCCCTATTAAATCCTGCTTATATTAGGAGGGGGTATAATTTCCCCGTAGAAAAGTGACTGCCCCCTTATATCCTGCTTATATTAGGAGGGGGTACATATTCCCCGTAGAAAAGTGACTGCCCCCTTAAATCCTGCTTATATTAGGAGGGGGTATAATTTCCCCGTTGAAAAGTGACTGCCCTATTAAATCCTGCTAATATGAGAAGGGGGTACAATTTCCCCGTAGAAAAGTGACTGCCCTATTAAATCCTGATAATATGAGAAGGGGGTACAATTTCCCCGTAGAAAAGTGACTGCCCCCTTATATCCAGCTTATATTAGGAGGGGGTACGAATTCCCCGTAGAAAAGTGACTGCCCCCTTAAATCCTGCTTATATTAGGAGGGGGTATAATTTCCCCGTAGAAAAGTGACTGCCCCTTTAAATCCTGCTTATATTAGGAGGGGGTACAATTTCCCCGTAGAAAAGTGACTGCCCCCTTATATCTTGCTTATATTAGGAGGGGGTACGAATTCCCCGTAGAAAAGTGACTGCCCCCTTAAATCCTGCTTATATTAGGAGGGGGTATAATTTCCCCGTAGAAAAGTGACTGCCCCTTTAAATCCTGCTTATATTAGGAGGGGGTACAATTTCCCCGTAGAAAAGTGACTGCCCCCTTAAATCCTGCTTATATTAGGAGGGGGTACGAATTCCCCGTAGAAAAGTGACTGCCCTATTAAATCCTGCTTATATTAGGAGGGGGTATAATTTCCCCGTAGAAAAGTGACTGCCCCTTTAAATCCTGCTTATATTAGGAGGGGGTACAATTTCCCCGTATAAAAGTGACTGCCCCCTTAAATCCTGCTTATATTAGGAGGGGGTACGAATTCCTCGTAGAAAAGTGACTGCCCCCTTAAATCCTGCTTATATTAGGAGGCGGTATAATTTCCCCGTAGAAAAGTGACTGCCCTATTAAATCCTGCTTATATTAGGAGGGGGGTACAATTTCCCCGTAGAAAAGTGACTGCCCCCTTAAATCCTGCTTATATTAGGAGGGGGTACGAATTCCCCGTAGAAAAGTGACTGCCCCCTTAAATCCTGCTTATATTAGGAGGGGGTATAATTTCCCCGTAGAGAAGTGACTTCCCCTTTAAATCCTGCTTATATTTGGAGGGGGTATAATTTCCCCGTAGAAAAGTGACTGCCTCTTTAAATCCTGCTTATATTAGGAGGGGGTACGAATTCCCCGTAGAAAAGTGACTGCCCCCTTAAATCCTGCTAATATTAGGAGGGGGTATAATTTCCCCGTAGAGAAGTGACTTCCCCTTTAAATCCTGCTTATATTAGGAGGGGGTATAATTTCCCCGTAGAAAAGTGACTGCCCCCTTAAATCCTGCTTATATTAGGAGGGGGTATAATTTCCCCGTAGAAAAGTGACTGCCCCCTTAAATCCTGCTTATATTAGGAGGGGGTATAATTTCCCCGTAGAAAATTGACTGCCCCTTTAAATCCTGCTTATATTAGGAGGGGGTATAATTTCCCCGTAGAAAAGTGACTGCCCTATTAAATGCTGCTAATATGAGAAGGGGGTACAATTTCCCCGTAGAAAATTGACTGCCCCCTTATATCCTGCTTATATTAGGAGGGGGTACAAATTCCCCGTAGAAAAGTAACTGCCCCTTTAAATCCTGCTTATATTAGGAGGGGGTATAATTTCCCCGTAGAAAAGTGACTGCCCTATTAAATCCTGCTAATATGAGAAGGGGGTACAATTTCCCCGTAGAGAAGTGACTGCCCCCTTAAACCCTGCTTATATTAGGAGGGGGTACATTTTCCCCGTAGAAAAGTGACTGCCCCCTTAAATCCTGCTTATATTAGGAGGGGGTATAATTTCACCGTAGAAAATTGACTGCCCCATTAAATCCTGCTAATATTAGAAGGGGGTACAATTTCCCCGTAGAAAAGTGACTGCCCCTTTTATCTTTAATATATATGGAGGGGGTACAAATTTCCCCCTAGAAAAGTTACTGTTCTAATAATTAGTTCTTACATGAGAAATTGCATACAAAATGCTACGGAGAAAAGTTGCTGCTTACTTAATTTACTTCACAAAACAGTAGGGAAATTAGATGTACTATATTGTCGTATAAAGCCTTTATAACTCTGGTATCTGGCTCATCATTGACTTAATTATTACGTACAACTTTCTCATTTGAATGTTCATCAAAACATTTGAATGAGTCTACCATTTGAGTAGGGTGATAAAGGTGTCCTGGGTTCAATACCCGGTGGAGGCACATAGTAATTCGGATCCAACTTTAAACTGTGGGTCCATTCTTGATTAGACTTAGTGTTCATAAATTAAAACGCTAACTCAATCAATCCATCAATCAAGACATTTGAATTGCATTTTCTTGAAACATTTTGGACAACAAATTTGTACACAATGTGTGTGTGTACTGTCACAAATAAATAGGTTTCTCATCATAAAAATACTTCTTATATAATCTATGCATAACTAACAAAAAGTAAAACACTTTGTCCCTTGTGGTAATTATATTTATTTGAAAAGCACGACGAGAGCCCGTAGAAGCGATATTTTAACATGGAAATATTTTATAACTTGTAAAATATAATTGAAAGTGGTTGCTTCCACATATCCGTAGTAACTCTCGAATTTAAAAATTACATTGATGCATTTTATGATAGAACCTTTGATCAATTTTTAAAATAATCGAATACACACGTTATTCGTGTTATGAGGTTGATAAATCATAATTTTGTTACACAGAAACATATATTACATATAAACATACTTACACACACCAACATATTTATGTACACACTAATCATATTTTCATAGGAACAAATAACAAGATACATCTACACACAGACTATAGTTTTAATTGTAACATTTTGATCAGAATCAATACGATTCAGAAACACCAGGAGTACACAAGTCAAATAAAACAATTATTTTAACTTCAAAAAAATTGAACAAAAAAATAATATACAATGCATATAGCATGAGAATTATGATTTATCACTTTTCACTAAATATGTATTTCAATAATGCTGTAGTGCATTTTAATATAATATGTGATGTATTTCAATTTATACAAAAACTTTATCAAATACAGACATTTATAATTTCGTTGTGGTTTGCAACTAACCTATTACATATTATTCACCATGTTTAACACATGAAGGAGTCAGTGGATGATATTCTTAAGCCACATGTTTGGTTTTTATGTTGTTGTTGTTGAACATACCATCATGCACAATAAAAAACCCACTGTCCAAAAAGTGCGAGACATTGTCATTTTTCTTTTCGAATGGCAGTATAATATGTACATCACTGAAGTTTTTGGCTCTCCAACCAGGTGGTCATCTGTGTAGTGATATAGTCATAAGCCACACTTTCCCGCTACGTAGGCTGTACATGCACCGTTAGAAAACATGGATTTTGGAGACAATAATGAAGGAAGTGACGAGTCACATCTTTTTGATAGTAATAGTGGAAATTTCTGGCACCCGTCAGCTAGCAGTTCAATGTGGAACTCATCCTTCTGTACGTGTAATTATGAAATAGAGTTGTGGTTATGTTCGCTGTGGCTTGTGACTATCCGTTGAAAGTTTATATGCTGCATAAAACATTGATTACTACAATCCTCTGATCACATTAACTAAATATCAAGTATATTTTCTTTCAAGCTAGTAAATATCTATGTCAAACGTGATTAATTAAGGCAGACGTCCCATTAACTTGAGCCGACCAGCTGAAGCATTGCCACAAAAATCCACACTTTCAAAGAAAAGGCAGCTGAATCGCCCACGATAGAACAGAGAGAAAGCAAAATGGAGACGTAATAGCGGATGCCAATAAGTACCCGATAAAACAAAGAGTACGGGACATGCTGTTAGTTTAAGACATTCCTTCGCTTGTTCCAAGAAATGTACGACAAAATGCTGAGAGAGTATGTAATATCTGCATTCGCTTCTACGGGCTCTCGTCGTGCTTTTCAAATAAATATAATTACCACAAGGGACAAAGTGTTTTACTTTTTGTTAGTTATGCATAGATTATATAAGAAGTATTTTTATGATGAGAAACCTATTTATTTGTGACAGTACACACACACATTGTGTACAAATTTGTTGTCCAAAATGTTTCAAGAAAATGCAATTCAAATGTCTTGATTGATGGATTGATTGAGTTAGCGTTTTAATTTATGAACACTAAGTCTAATCAGGAATGGACCCACAGTTTAAAGTTGGATCCGAATTACTATGTGCCTCCACCGGGTATTGAACCCAGGACACCTTTATCACCCTACTCAAATGGTAGACTCATTCAAATGTTTTGATGAACATTCAAATGAGAAAGTTGTACGTAATAATTAAGTCAATGATGAGCCAGATACCAGAGTTATAAAGGCTTTATACGACAATATAGTACATCTAATTTCCCTACTGTTTTGTGAAGTAAATTAAGTAAGCAGCAACTTTTCTCCGTAGCATTTTGTATGCAATTTCTCATGTAAGAACTAATTATTAGAACGTTAACTTTTCTAGGGGGAAATTTGTACCCCCGCCATATATATTAAAGATAAAAGGGGCAGTCACTTTTCTACGGGGAAATTGTACCCCCCTCTAATATTAGCAGGATTTAATGGGGCAGTCACTTTTCTACGGTGAAATTATACCCCTCCTAATATAAGCAGGATTTAAGGGGGCAGTCACTTTTCTACGGGGAAATTATACCCCCTCCTAATATAAGCAGGATTTAAGGGGGCAGTCACTTTTCTACGGGGAATTTGTACCCCCTCCTAATATAAGCAGGATATAAGGGGGCAGTCACTTTTCTACGGGGAAATTGTACCCCCTTCTCATATTAGCAGGATTTAATAAGGCAGTCACTTTTCTACGGGAAAATTATACCCCCTCCTAATATAAGCAGGATTTAAAGGGGCAGTCACTTTTCTACGGGGAATATGTACCCCCTCCTAATATAAGCAGGGTTTAAGGGGGCAGTCACTTGTCTACGGGGAAATTGTACCCCCTTCTCATATTAGCAGGATTTAATAGGGCAGTCACTTTTCTACGGGGAAATTATACCCCCTCCTAATATAAGCAGGATTTAAAGGGGCAGTCACTTTTCTACGGGGAATTTGTACCCCCTCCTAATATAAGCTGGATATAAGGGAGCAGTCACTTTTCTACGGGGAAATTGTACCCCCTTCTCATATTAGGAGCATTTAATAGGGCAGTCACTTTTCTACGGGGAAATTATACCCCCTCCTAATATAAGCAGGATTTAAAGGGGCAGTCAATTTTCTACGGGGAAATTATACCCCCTCCTAATATAAGCAGGATTTAAGGGGGCAGTCACTTTTCTACGGGGAAATTATACCCCCTCCTAATATAAGCAGGATTTTAGGGGGCAGTCACTTTTCTACGGGGAAATTATACCCCTCCTAATATAAGCAGGTTTTAAGGGGGCAGTCACTTTTCTACGGGGAATTTGTACTCCCTCCTAATATAAGCAGGATATAAGGGGGCAGTCACTTTTCTACGGGGAAATTATACCCCCTCCTAATATAAGCAGGATTTAAGGGGGGAGTCACTTTTCTACTGGGAATTTGTACCCCCTCCTAATATAAGCAGGATATAAGGGGGCAGTCACTTTTCTACGGGGAAATTGTACCCCCTTCTCATATTATCAGAATTTAATAGGGCAGTCACTTTTCTACGGGGAAATTATACCCCCTTCTCATATTAGCAGGATTTAATAAGGCAGTCACTTTTCTACGGGGAAATTATACCCCCTCCTAATATAAGCAGGATTTAAAGGGGCAGTCAATTTTCTACGGTGAAATTATACCCCCTCCTAATATAAGCAGGATTTAAGGGGGCAGTCACTTTTCTACGGGGAAATTGTACCCCCTTCTCATATTAGCAGGATTTAATAGGGCAGTCACTTTTCTACGGGGAAATTGTACCCCCTTCTCATATTAGCAGGATTTAATAGGGCAGTCACTTTTCTACGGGGAAATTATACCCCCTCCTAATATAAGCAAGATTTTAACGGGCAGTCACTTTTCTACGGGGAATTTGTACCCCCTCCTAATATAAGCAGGATATAAGGGGGCAGTCACTTTTCTACGGGGAAATTGTACCCCCTTCTCATATTAGCAGGATTTAATAGGGCAGTCACTTTTCTACGGGGAAATTATTCCCCCTCCTAATATAAGCAGGATTTTAACGGGCAGTCACTTTTCTACGGGGAATTTGTACCCTCTCCTAATATAAGCTGGATATAAGGGGGCAGTCACTTTTCTACGGGGAAATTGTACCCCCTTCTCATATTAGCAGGATTTAATAGGGCAGTCACTTTTCTACGGGGAAATTATACCCCCTCCTAAGATAAGCAGGATATAAGGGGGCAGTCACTTTTCTACGGAGAAATTATACCCCCTCCTAATATAAGCAGGATTCAAGGGGGCAGTAACTTTTCTACGGGGAATTTGTACCCCCTCCTAATATAAGCAGGATATAAGGGGGCATTCACTTTTCTACGGGGAAATTTTACCCCCTCCTAATATAAGTAGGATTTAAGGGGGCAGTCACTTTTCTACGGGGAATTTGTACCCCCTCCTAATATAAGCAGGATATAAGGGGGCAGTCACTTTTCTACGGTAAATTATACCCCCTCCTAATATAAGCAGGATTTAAGGGGGCAGTCACTTTTCTACGGGGAAATTGTACCCCCTTCTCATATTAGCAGGATTTAATAGGGCAGTCACTTTTCTACGGGGAAATTATACCCCCTTCTCATATTAGCAGGATTTAAGGTGGCAGTCACTTTTCTACGGGGAAATTATACCCCCTCCTAATATAAGCAGGATTTAAAGGGGCAGTCACTTTTCTACGGGGAAATTATACCCCCTCCTAATATAAGCAGGATTTAAGGGGGCAGTCACTTTTCTACGGGGAATTTGTACCCCCTCCTAATATAAGCAGGATATAAGGGGGCAGTCACTTTTCTACGGGGAAATTGTACCCCCTTCTCATATTAGCAGGATTTAATAGGGCAGTCACTTTTCTACGGGGAAATTGTACCCCCTTCTCATATTAGCAGGATTTAAAAGGGCAGTCACTTTTCTACGGGGAAATTATACCCCCTCCTAATATAAGCAGGATTTAAAAGGGCAGTCACTTTTCTACGGGGAAATTGTACCTCCTCCTAATATAAGCAGGGTTTAAGGGGGCAGTCACTTTTCTACGGGGAATTTGTACCCCCTCCTAATATAAGGTGGATATAAGGGGGCAGTCACTTTTCTACGGGGAAATTGTACCCCCTTCTCATATTAGCAGGATTTAATAGGGCAGTTACTTTTCTACGGGGAAATTGTACCCCCTTCTCATATTAGCAGGATTTAAAAGGGCAGTCACTTTTCTACGGGGAAATTATACCCCCTCCTAATATAAGCAGGATTTAAAAGGGCAGTCACTTTTCTACGGGGAAATTGTACCTCCTCCTAATATAAGCAGGATTTAATTGGGCAGTCACTTTTCTACGGGGAATTTGTACCCCCTCTTTTAAGTGGGAATTGACAGGCAGTCATTTTTCTACGGGGATATTTTACCCCCTGATTAATTGACGGGAACTGAAAAGGGCAGTCATTTTTCTCTGTAGAAAATTGACTGTGCAGTCATTTTTCTACGGAGTCCGAATTCCCCGTCACGAAAACGGGGAATTTGGACTGCGTAGAAAATAGACTGTACAGTCACTTTTCTACGGAGTCCAAATTCCCCGTTACACCTGCCCTGGTTCATAACAAAAGAAAAAGCCGCGCAGCTTATCTTCTAGTGGCAGTATATGTACTTGTTATTGTTGTGGAAGCCGGCATCCTTTGTAAATGTACAACAAAGGCAACCGACTGTCGCCGATCTCAGAGAGGAAATAATAATACTGCTTCAGGAGGAGTGTTATGGTGCAATTGTAGCGGTTTAACACGTTGGCATGTTATTATCTGCCGTTGCAGTTCCATACCAGTGTATACGGGTTTTGGGAGTGAAAAGTTAGAACGCCACCAGTGCATTAATGCAATGAAAAATAATATATATATTTTTTTATTTTGTTTGAAATCACTCAAATAAGGAATCGTATGAATAAGTCTTCTTTGCAGCATTTTTGGTAATTTTACTTATGTGTTAGTTCATATTTTGCGAATTTTTAGTCCATATGTATGTAGCTACATACAAAGCCACTTCTTAGTATATATTAATCCTAGTCCTGGTATAATGCATGAAGTTTAAAACTCAACGTTAGATAGACCTGAATTCTCTAATTTTATTGTTGTACGTAACAGCTGTGAATCGGCGCACTGCAGCGATTTTTCTATCTGCTCCATTAGCAACACTGCTTCTTTAGTTGTTTCGCGCATAGCACGGCAGAATTATCTGCGCTGGACTCTACCCTATATAATCTTTCTGTGTGTGTATTTCATCATTTTAGTTTAGTTCTTCGTCTGAGGAAGACCCTGACACAGGGTTGAAACGTTACATGTTAAGTGTTTTTATATCTTCATAAACTGCCTTGGTCAGGAACTTAGTGTTTTTACGACTTCAAATTAAAATTCTTAAAATTCAAAGAATTTGAATTTGAACTGTATGAAATGCAAAAATATAATGAAAACCAGTTGTGATGGCTATTCACTGATCTGTTGAATCGAGTAGAAAAGTCTCCTCAAGAATAAAAAAACAACCTTGAAATAGAATTTGCTTATCTTTATTATTTTACTGTTTCGTTTCGAGACAGCCCGAACACTCCCTCTAATATCTCCAACTTTCCTCAACAGCCTCTAGAACCTCTCAAATTTCCACATCCTAAAATTTTTCACAAGTAGCCATTTTATTTGCATTTCTGCTCTAATTCACACTTACACCTCTTAATAAGGAGCTCACACCAACCCCCAGACTGAAAATTCTGAATAAACCAGTAATTTGTATGTGTGTGGGCGCACAGTTCTCCTCGCAAACTTTGATCGACAAAGGGTGGAATTGTGATAGGATGACTTGCAGCAGTCTTAGAATGAGCGTTGCCAGAAATTTTCGTATAGGGAATCAGTCCATTGATATAACTTGAATATCAGAAAAAATAATAGTAGTAATCTTGATTATGATTATTATAATACAATATCATTATTGTTAAGGGAAAAATATATACATTTTATTCTAAAATTATTATTATTATATCGTTGGGAATACTCTCCTATTCAGTCCACCAGATGAATAAATAGCTAAGCACAACTATTTTGTCTTTACATTTCATATACTTAGTGTTAGTGTACTGAAATGCATAATCATTCTACTTTGTTTTTAACTTATACACACCTGCTTCAAGACAAGCTTTAAAAGTTAGGGCAAGTTTTAGTCAAAGTTTGTGTTGCATCATCTCTCACATAGAACTATTTTTTTGGATTTTAGAATGTGTGGAGCCATTTATTCTTTGGCTTAAATGGTAGAATATGAAAAACAACGTAACTTAGTTCCTGTATTTTACACTCAATTTTTTCGATCTAGCTAACGCAATTTTTACTTTGATTATTCTGTGCAAATACTAACCAACTGAACTTTATTTGTTATTTTTGCTTTCTTTTCTGTAATTTGAAATGAACGATGCAATTTTCAACACACCAGTTCGACCCTAACTCACTGCCCATTGTCCGCAGACATCTTGCATCTGATTGGTTGGTCTTTAGGGCATTGATCAATATTTCTACATAATTTCGAAGAAACCGTGGAGGGGCCCGGTGACCAAATGCCTACCTACGCCAGTGAAAGAACTAAGAACGCGTATCGTACCGCTACGTTCTGAATAATGTAGATAGTAACACTGTCAAAAAGTTCACGAGAATTGTCAGTTACGTAAATGTCAACTGCCTCCAGTCTGTCAATTTGGCTCACTCTAGTACAGTCAACGGCAAAGATAATGGTAAGAAAATTGTCCACCGATATTTTAATTACTTTTTATTCTATATCCTGTGCTGTGTAAAGGAATGAAACTATGTTGGTTCGAAGTAGGCATTCTTCTCTGCTTATTGACGTTATTATTTCAATTCATTGTCATCACCGAATGAAATTGGTGGTGGACAATTCGCCTACTGTTTCTTCCGCCGTTGGGTGTACAAAGTAAAAGGAAGTTGCTGTGCAGAAAAGGGATATTTTGCTTTGTCCGAGGGAATTTCTATAGAAATAGTTTACCATCACCGAAGATGGGTTTTCCTCCAGGCCCAGACTGCGTGGGACCAGGGTGAGGTTAGGTTTCAGAGGGTCACGAGTAGGTCGTTTCTAATGGCGGGTAGGATGCTCCTAATGAGTTAGCTGGGATGTGGGCGTGTGAAACACAAGTTGGAGTCTTCCTGTCTTCGAGGGAAAGGAACGCCAGAGATTGTTGTCTTTGGGAAACAAACAGTCGAGAAGACAGATTCGAATTTTGTCTGGGTGCCGTTGCTCTCTTGTGACAGGAATGTAATGAAGCCCTGAAAACTGGAAGTCATCCATACACTATGATGGAATGGTATCTATACAATACAGAGACTACCTTTTAAAATCGAGACGAGAATAAATTGTAAAAATGAGTGAGAGAAGACCTTGTATTTATTATAAGCATCGAGATGAAAACAAGACGAAGTTGTAGAAATCGAGACGAAAAGGACATGATGTTGTGAATACTGGAATGGCCATGTAAATAATTAGACGGGAACGAGCCAACCTTGTAAAAGTCGAGACGTGAACGAGACGACCTTGTAAAAATTTAGAAGAGAACGAGACGACCTTGTAAAAATTCAAACGAGAACGAGACAACCTTGTAAAAATTCAGACAAGAACGTGACGACCTTGTAAAAATTTTAGACGAGAACGAGACGACCATGTACAAATTAAGACGAGAACGAGACGACCATGTAAGATTTAAGACGAGAACGAGTTGACCATGTAAACATTTAGACGAGAACGAGACGACCATGTAAAAATTATGACGAGAACGAGACGACCATGTAAGAATTAAGACGAGTACGAGGCGAACTTGTAAAAACTTAGAAGAGAGCGATACAATGTAAAAATTTAGACGAGAACAAGATGACCATCTAAAATGCGAGATACCGACCTTTGTGGCAGAGTAGTTATCACAGCCTGCTACGACGCCAGGAGCCCGGGTTCGAATCCCGGTCTAAAGTGGCTGAAAATTGAAGTAAAATAAACCAAATAAATCAATTTATGAATGAAAATCGAGATAGGAACGAGACGACCTTGTGAAAATTGAGACGAGAACCAGATGAATTTTTAAAATTTTAGACGACCATTTAAAAATTGTGACTGTTCTCTATTACAGCACAAGTCAATATTCTCACTCTATCACTGTAAATTTATATCATCTCATTCATACCTGATTTAAACCAGGGGGTGCTCGTTGCTATGTGAAGTACGTATGCATTACGTCATCTGGGAGGATCGGGTTTGACGGTGCTCATTGCTATGTGCATTAAGTTTGTGCGGGTGCTATGTGCATTAAGTTTGGTGCGGGGTACATTTAGCTACTAACACGTCGCAAAAATCGGAACAAACAGGTTATTGATTTTGTCGCAATCGTTATATTTTTATTGTATTATTTCTCTTGAAATGAGATTGTTTTGTTCATTCCACCTATAATCATGCCTAATTGTGCAGTAACAAGCTGTGAGAATTATAACCAAAAAAGTAAAGGAAGTGATATAAAATATCATAGATTTCCAGCTGATACTCGTGTAAGTAAACAGTGGATTCGTGCTTGTGATCGAGAACATAATATTAATATTAAAAATGCGAGAGTGTGCAGTGCCCATTTTTGTAAAGAAGACTATGTGCGAGATCTAAGAGCAGAACTTCTGTGTTTGCCAACAAAGAAAGTACTGAAGCCAACTGCAGTGCCATCACTAAAATTACACCATATTACTTCTGTGCAAAATAATAGAGAATGTGATGTAGCAAATTCTCCTGAACCTTCCTCTTCAAAACATGAATCATTTTTAGGATGTGCTGATAAAGACTGTGGAGATGTACGCTACGAAAGGTGTGAAATAAGGAAACGTTCCATAAATAAGATAAATACTATGTCGCCGAAGAAAAGAAAAATAGACGTAGGTACAGAAACTGCTAGCAATGTTTCGTTGTTGGAAAACACTATTAATCGCTTACAGAAGAACAACACACGTTTACATAAAGAAATTAATAAGTTAAAGATTAAGAACAAGCTCTTGCAACTTGCTTTAACCAAAAAAACTAAACAAGTTCAAAATCTTCAACATAACCTAACCGACAATGTAACAAGAAAACTCACGAATATCTTGGGGAAAGTGTTCAGTGACACTCAAATACAATACTTAGTACACGGTAAAACGAAATCCCTATGGACTAAAGAAGATATAAGCAAAGCGTTGACTCTTCGAGCAGTTTCAAAAAAATGTTACGTTTATTTGAGAAATACAGTTGGTATACCTTTACCTGGACTTTCTACGTTAAGAAGATGGGTGTCAAATTCATTTCGTTGCCGGCCAGGTATATTAGGTGATGTTTTGCAATTGATGAAATTACAAGCAACAAAACTTAGTGAGGGGGAGAGGTTATGTGTTTTGAGTTTCGATGAGATGAACGTGGATGTTCGGGTTTGTTATGACCAAGAAGAAGATAGAATCTATGGTCCCCATAGTCAGGTACTGGTTGCTATGGTCCGCGGGCTATGCACAAATTGGAAGCAGCCTATATATTACGATTTCGATGTGCTAATGACCGGCAAATTACTGAAGGAAATAATATTAAACAAATGACCGGCAAATTACTGAAGGAAATAATATTAAACATCGATAAAGTAGGATTCACAGTTGTTGCTGTTGTTTGTGACATGGGAGGTAAAAATGCCAAAACATGGAAAGATCTAAACATTGATTTCAAGGATAGCTGTTTTGGAAACCCTGCAGATCCATCAAAACGTGTATGGGTTTTCGCAGATGTTCCCCACATTCTTAAACTTTTAAGAAACCATTTTCTAGACGATGGAATTACGCTGCCTGATGGCAAGCATATTGGAAAATCTATTGTTGAAGATGTTTTGTCTTTAGACAATGCCGAAATGAAACTATGCCCGAAGTTAACACCTGAACATTTATCTGTGTTCGGTAGACAACGCCAAAGAGTCCGGCTTGCATGCCAGTTGTTTTCCAATCAAGTTGCACAGGCAATAAGTTATCTCCTGCCTGATCAGCAACATGCTGCAGATTTCTTCAAACTTGTGAATGACGCGTTTGATGTGCTGAACTCTAGAATTCCAAGGAATTACGACCAGCCGCTAGCCAGTGGTTTTGGGGTAAATTTAGAAGAACAAGAAGCAGTTTTACAACAATTCTTTTCAGTAGTTGAAAAAATGAAAACCGGTAAAGGCAAAACTATTCTCCCGTTCCAGAAAGGTTTTCTTATGTCTATTCGTTCCTTGTTGGGATGTTTATCTGACCTTAGGAAATTATATGGTGTTCAATATATTTTAACTTCGCGTTTAAATCAAGATTGTATTGAAAACTTGTTTTCGCAAATAAGAGGCATTGGACGAACATACGATCACCCCTTGCCAGTGGAATTTAAAAGTAGATTGCGACTTATCATAATGAGCCGCAGCATATTACACGTTTCCCTAACCAGTTCTGCGCCTGTTTCTCAAGAAGATCGTGAAGATTATCTAACATCTCATCTGTTCAGTGGACTGACTCCTAACATGGAAGATGTTATCAATATGATAGAAGGAGACGCAGATGTAAGGGAAATGACACTTGGAGATCTTCCATCATTTCCCAACAATGCACCTTCCGAATGCTCTGCTCAAGGCCTTCGCTATTTAGCAGGGTACATTGCAATGAGATGCCGTGTCGTTGATCCATCTCTGGGTAATTCTAGTGGTGAGAATATGAGACACGCCCCACAAGAACAAAGCAATGGGTGGATTGAAAAACTGTCGCGAGGAGCGTTAACAGTTCCATCGGATAGCTGGCTGGAGACAGTTAAACAATTTGAAGTGGTGTTCCTAACCTTTCACAGCAATAATTTATCTTGTAAGCCATATGTCATGAGGAATTTGATCAACATATTAAAAGAAAAATACCCTCGGCTTCATCCTGACGTCATAAGAACATACTCCAGAACGCGAACTTTCATTCGCATTCGCCACCTGAACGCAGCAGCCAGGGCTCAAAGGGCAGTGCAGTTACACTGGAAGAAGGCTCGGAAATGGCAGGCTTCACACGTTATGGCAACCGATTTAAAATAAATATGTGTGAACTATCTCTAATTGTAAATCACATTACACTAATAATTTGTTTAAAAGTTTGTTTTATTTAATTTCGTATTAATTATGTTCGGGTCTCTGTGTTCCATATTTTCGGAAATTTTAGGTACAGGAGGATGAGGAAGTAGAGTGTAAGATTGGCATTTCGTGCTACAAAATTTGTGTTGTAAATAAAACCCCAAACCTTGAAAACGCAAGTCCAGTTTGTAATTTCCATAAAATGTTAATTTTCGATATCAAAGTGAGGTTGTACAAGTTACCGTGCTGATAAGTTACAGTTGTGTGAAATCGTTTTGCGTATTAAAAGCTATAATACGTGTACGTGCAAGCGAAGAGCGAAAGTGTACAAATACGAATGCAACACCCTTAACTAGCCGAACCTACTCGAAACTGGATGCTAAGAACACCAAACCTAATTCACCTAACCTACTAATTCAAGCGTACAGGAAGGGATTTACGAACACACGGAAAATTTAGCTCATTGATAATATTAAGCAAAGCCAAAGCGAGATGCAAAGGACAACACGGTAAGCTAACGTATAGTCAGGAGAATGTTGCCACTATTACTGCATTTTTTGTTTTCAATTCCATATAATTTATATTCTTTTGCGGTGGACAAGTCAGGTAGTAATGGTAAAAATCAAACAGTAATAATGCCTTTGAGGATAGGGCGTGAGATGTAGAAATTTCATGAAGTCCCTAATATGACAACGGCAATCTACTTCTGGCGTACATACAGTCATATAGTACACATGTACCGAAATCTTGTCATGCGATTTTGTGTGTAATGAAGAGATTATCACCCTGCAATCTAAACTTGGGCCAAATTACGAATTCAAAGGACATAATTAATTCTTCAGAGAATAGTTTTTCTATTAACTCTGTCCATTTAATTGATAACACTGGGGAACAGTGAAATTGCGGCACAGTGTTTGAGAGCTAATTTAGGGCAATTTCATGCTGCTGAATAATGATATAATAATATATTTCCTGAATTGGCTCTAATTTATGAAATAAATGCAACTAAACCAAAATGGCGGAAACATAAGATATACATATAAATGAACTTCCAACAACAATTTAATATTTCTTTTTGTGATTACAATAATTATTATAAAAATAAATTTATATAGGCCTATGATCATAATAATTAAGAAAATATGTACACAATGAAGTAACAAACTATGTGAAACGTTTTCTATAGGATTTCCTGCTGTATTGCTTTTTAGCACAATCCGTCTGTAAGCTCCAACAGTGGTCGGCCATCACGTGGCGATCCCACCGTCCCTGGTACCTTTCTTCCATTATCCTTATATCCTGATGGAACCTTTCTCCCCGTTCTTCACTAAAATCACCAACGTTCTCAGGGAATCTGTCAATGTGGCTATGTAGAAAATGTATCTTCACACTCATATTAGCTCCCAATTTCTCAAAATTTTTCAACATATTTCCAACTATATCGGGGTACTTTTCTGCTCTGTGATTCCCCAAAACGTTTTTGACGACGGACACAAAGCTCAGCCAAGCCTCAGATTCGATGTAAGACATGTAAGTTGTAAAATTGGCATCATTTATAAGTGTACGAATTTGTGGTCGTCCGTCAAAGATTCGTGCCTTCAAATTTTCAATACTTAGTCCTGGAAAAGTGTGGCATATATATTTGAAACAATCACCACTTGTATCTAAGGCCTTGACAAACTGTTTTATCAACCCAAGTTTAATATGCAGTGGCGGAAGAATGATTTTGTCCCTATCTATCAGCGGTTCATGAATGATATTAGCTTTTTTAAATAATATTTTCCCTTGGGGGCCAAACTTTTATCGTCCAATGCTTTTCTCTAGCACGACTATCCCACAAACATAGGAAACAGGGATACTTTGTGTACCCACTTTGCTGTCCTAGTAAAAAATTCACCATCTTCAAATCCACACACGCGAGCCACTTATGTTCAGCATATTAATTTTTTTTTTCTAAAACCATTTTTATGTTTTGGTATTCTTCCTTAAGGTTTGTTGAGTGTCCGATATATTGCCTAGCAATGCTTCATAAGTTGCCTAGCAACAATTTACAAATAAATAAATGTTTCTTATGGGAATTTCAGCCTATTATCAAATTTTGGTATTACCGAGAAAAGCGTAGAGTAATTTTACCTCCTACATTTTCCATGGTGTGTTTATTTTTATAACTGGAGTCAATTCAACTGAACCAATCATACAATTGGCAATCACAGCTGTTTTGTGTGCTGAAACTGTTATTAAACTTTATGCCGCAAAATAAAATCTTTTTTTTGTTCCCCAGTGTAATCATTAATTAGATTTAACTTGATGTTCACTGACATAAGGTTAATAATGTTGATAATTATATTTCTCCCTTGTACATGTGACGTTTAGAACAGGTTAAGATAATATATCTGAAGCATAAATGAAAATATAGCAAATAAGTTACAAGAAATCACAATGAAGGACTGTACAAGGGTATGAATCGTTAAATAGTAAAATTTCATTTTTGGACTTTGTCTTGGATTTTCCTATTACATTTCCAAATACATTTTAGTTGTCTATAACCAGGAAAAGCTATTCTGTATGTCGAGCTCGTGGCACAAGTATATAGTACGTCAACTACACCACAAAGAACTTACTGTTTTAAAGAAAATTTTCCACGAAAGGAGAGTATGACATCCATTGTTTACACTGAGTAGAAAGGTACAAAATCATCCACATTATATTTGTGAAATATTAAATTGAACGAAGTAGTAAAACTTCATTAATGGGCATTATATTTATTTCATACAATGCTCAATATCGTGTACATAATGTTATAAAACCGGAATATACATTTTATTCAACAAGTGTAATTTCCTTTACTGTCGTTAGAAGGCAATTACGTGACATTTTACTATCTTGTCTTCGCGATTAGCCCAAAGTGGCAGAAAAGCGGAGTGAAACAAATAAACAAAATAAATCTATGAAACGATCATTTCCTTTTTAACTCTTTCATTCATGCAATTCTTCTTTAGCATGTTAAAATTATAGTATACTATGATTATAGAATGAAGACATGGTAAATGAGAACATGCGCAACTATCTTTGTAACACATCGATCAGAAAGTTTGAAAAATATGGATTTTCACAATACGTTTGCGAGTTTTCAATTATGTTACTACTAGTGCCTCCCCGATGGCGAAATGGTAGCGTCGTTGCCTTGTAATCAAGGGATCCCGGGTTCTATACTCGGTGGAGGGACATAGTAGTTCGGATACCACTTTAAACTGTAGATCCAGTCCCGATTAGCCTTTCTGTGCATAAAGTGGACTTTTGAAACACCAACTGAATCAATCAGTCATGTTAGTAATCATTAAAGGAATGCCTCAATACCATCCCAAAATTTCGATATTTAATAATTCCCCCTCCTCAAAGTAAGAAAACACTTTCCCTCTTTGAACCTCGCATAGAAATTATAGCGGCCGTTTGCTTCGGCCAAGCCCCGAACGAACATAACCGAAGGGGCACCGAGCATAACCGATCCTCCCACAAGACGTCACGCGCTCGTGCATGATCGGCAATTTTCGGATGGCGCTACCTTATATAAAATTACCTTGGATTTAAACTACCAAATGTGCATGTTTAAGTTAATGTACAATGTTCAATAATTTTTCTTTTAGTTGTAGTAAGTTGTAGAATGCTTATTGTTTGGCAACATTGACATTGGCATGTTAACAAAAAAAAATAACAGTTTGGTCTAGAGGGGACTACTCTTGGACTCGTACAGTGGGATCCGTGAGTATTACCGTGCAAATTGTCCATGACTACTTTCATTAATTTTTCTCTTACATCCTATGTAATGGATGGATTTTTATGTATGCTGGTGCAGAAGTTGTCAACAGCTTGTTTTGAGTTTTCTTTTAATTTTTGATGCTCTTATTAGGTCAAATAAAGTACACGAACATGGTGATGGACAATTTACACGGTAATACTTGAGGATCAGGCAAGTAGCCAGGGGGGAGAGCTAAGGGGGCTGAAGTCCCCCCGAAATCCTACAAATATTTAATTTAAATAGTGTATAGTGGTAATTAAATTTACTTCCTTAGCAAGATTAAACATTAGGTCGAAAAAAGTTTAGTGTATAATTGAGCAACCATCATATATTCTTATATTCTACAATTTAATCCAAAGAATAAATGGATGCACGGCTCTCAAAATTTATAGTTTTTTTTGTGAGAGGTCACACACAAAAAAACAACTTTATGAGCAAAATTTGCCCCAAACTTTTAAAGTCTTTTTTTGAACCGAATGTGTAAAAGTTAATAACAAAATAAAATAACTATGAATTTCAGTACACAAAATGTAAGAAAATTAATGTCACTTATACGGCGGATCGAGTAGCAAAGTCCCTCTATTTATATAAGTTCTATATTTTACAGTCATATTAATGCTTTGAACGAAAATAATACCTAGAACAACATCCAACACACGTTCACCCCACTCTTGTCACACACATGCACGTGAAAACGCACATACAAAGCTGTTTTAACTTCCAAGTGAATGTCCAAATGACAGTAAATGGAGAAGCATGATGTGCGAAACATGAGACAATTATCAGAAATTAAGATGCATTTGCTTTTTCAGGTGCTGAGGAAGGAAACAGACTGACTGGAAAAAAGAAAATGTAGTGCTATTGATAGTGTGTTGGTTAGCGTGCAGAGCTTTCATGAGCGAGGCCTGGGTTCGATCACCACCATGGTCAAACTTTTTTTATTATTTTCTTGCAGTGAACAAGTTTATTATATTGTTTTCTAGGCATTTTAACGAAAGGATACACATCAATTTAATATTTTAATCTGTCCTTTCATTCTTCTAATAGGTTCTCTATCACAAGGGATATAGAGATTCTCTATCTTGGCGAAAGATATTTTCTCAATAGTTCCGTAGCTACGATTCTCCAGTCCCTTCCACCCACTTATTTATTTACTTTCTTCATATCTACTCACGAAATACCATGAATCTAACGAAAACACATAGATATAGTTAGAACAAGAAACACACCTCGCATCGAAGGTTCCAAGTTTGAGTTCTGGATTTATTGCGAGGGTGGATTATTCCTGTGTTTCTATTTATCATGTTCGTCTAAAAAACATTCCTCACTATTCCCGTGATTAACTTAGGGAGAGACCAAAGCTACTCAAATAACAAAAGTACAGAAAACGCAAGACACACCTGGCTACGCATGTTATACCTTGGGAATTAGCAATCTGGAAATAAATAAGGCTTGCTTGAGTGCTTCTTCAATAGGGTCGTTACAACTCAGAGTGTCCGTGACTGTACTGAGTGTACATTACACAACGACTGTTCTATCATGGTTGCAAAATATTTACTGTGAAACAAACTCGAAAAACAGAGAAAATATCCAAAGGAAAGAAATAACTAAGTTCAAGCTAAAAAAGAAATGATGTTACCTACTGTCCATCGCTATCAAATTTCCACATCCGGGAGAAATCGAACGAGATTATTACCTGCGAACAGATGCCGCTGGTGTCGCAGATGTCCGATCGTCTTTTGTTGTAAGAATTGATACTTTGCTTGCTTGAGAAGGGAATTGCTTCGGGACGCGGAAGCCTTGGTTTTTTCATCGTGGAAATAAGTAAGAGATCAAATGGCGGAATCTAGGAGATCCAAGATGATTTCTAATCAAAGAGGCTGCCGTCAAACCCGAAGACATTTTCTCGCCTTACACGTATATATTCCTGGGCACCTCGGGGCGGAGATGGTACGAAGTAGCCTTCTGATCGATGACAAGAATTGTTGACCCGTTCATTGTTGAAACAAGGAAGAGAAATGTTGTAATAGATGTCATAGACGGGTAGTGTATGACTTCATATTACATTAAATGGTACTATAAATGTTGCGGTAACTTACATTTAGTGATGTATTGTTTATTTAATTTAGTATGTGTCATATTTTAATATTATTTATAAAAAAATTAAATTTACATAATTTTAAATATGTTGCTTTCACTTTCTGGTTCCCTTGCAAGAAATATTGATTCAGAATCATTTTATCATCTTGAAATAAAAATTATTTTGTAGTTTTATTATTCACAACATCCCCAATCCCACCACTGACTGACTCACTGACATAAATGTTCTCCATGAAGCAAGCCCCGGAGGCGAAAAATGCCCGATTACGACCCCCCATGAAATTGTCCCAAAAGGCCGAGAAAATTCAAAAATCGCACAATTGGCCCTTCCTTAAGGGTGAAAATGCCCTTTCTCACGTCCTTAGCAACCGTTGTCACGGACATTTTTTGCAGCACACATTGTTTCCTTCAATTCATAATTGTCTAGCTAAATACATTATATTTCTCACAGATCAATAGCACACTGATAAATGAACTCATGGTTTTGAAAAGGTGCCTGAAACAAGGGTGACATCTACATAATAAGGAGTTTCAGCCCAGATACAATTACGTATATATTGTTATACTCAATGCGTAAGTATCTACATCGTGCTTGTTTTAACTAAATGTTTAGGGGGTATAATGACATGCAATTCCTTAGAGCTTGCCGTGCCTGTTGTCCATGGAAACGGACGTTGCTAGGGAACTTAAAGAAAGTTTATTTTCACCCCGGAAACTACTGTAAGGGAATTATGCTAGACTTTTCGAATTTCAAAATACGAGCATCAGAATTTATTACAGAGGCAAGGTAGGAATTTGAGGGGAATGACGGAAAACAGTTATTATCCAATTACGTTCAAAAATGTGAAAATAACAAAATACGTAAATATTGCATTTTCAATTTAGTCGCTTTTCAATTCGTTTAAGAAAAACATCCAACTACTTATCTTGAAAGGGTTATTACTTACTCAGTTCATTATTAAGAAAATAGACAATAATAGTTTGAATATTTGTACCTTATTAGAGCCCATACACACACATAAAGTTACTTTCTAAACTTTTCAAACTTATACGTACATACGTTTCCCATCATCCAATACAACGTGCAGACATTTTCAAAGTCATTAAGATCTATGAAGAATCCCATCTATAACATGATTGCTCCCACAACGTGGCCGAAGGTCACGCATGCGAGCGTACAAGACGTGGCCAAAGACCACGTAGAAAGTATGCGAGTCCAATATATATAAAGACCAGGCCCGTAGCCAGGAATTCTTACTAGGGGGGGCAAATTCAATCCTAGAGGGGGCAAATTTTTAATATATTGTGTTGCATTGGCAGATATAGCAGGGTACAGAGGGGCACTTGTCCCCCTCCTCCAAAAGTGATATGTAACAGGAAAGAGATGATATCTTTAAACTCCAATGAACAAAAAAATGACTCTTCGGAATACCAAAGAATACAAAGATAAAGTTTAACATAAATAGCGACTGTATCAACTTTATATTTACAGGGCGAATAGGTTAATAGACGATTGATATGTACCAACAGTTTTGGGCTTCTCTGCAGAACTGATTAAGGAAGTCCTTTATAAATCGTGCTTCATAATGTTTCCCTCTAGTTTCCAGTATGCAAGATTTTTACGCACAAAGGAATCTAACGAGAATCCAACACCACAATTGTGTTGTGTTATGCAAGAAAAATCGAATTAATTAAATCGGGCCGCCTCGGTCAATCCATTTCTTTGGGTAATTTTCATCCAGCCACTGTCGCACACCCAGGCAGAAGTATGGATGGGCGTAATCAACAATCATTTGATCGAGCCATTTTTCCTGCCCCAAATCTTAAATGGCATCACTTATGAACATTTTTTGGGGAACAGGATGGAAATGTTGTTGGAGGATGTGCCTCTAGCTACAAGACGTGACATGATTTATCAGCATGATGACTGCCCAGCTCGATCCCCCGATGGATTTGACGCCTTGCGACTTTTACATTTGGAGCCACATGACAAGACACCGGTAAACTCGCAAGAAGAGCTCAGGGAGAGGATCTTAACGGCTGGTCAACGCATCAAGGACACCATCACATCACGAGTTAAGAGACCAAATGTCCGTTAAAACCTGCGTGCCTGCATTCGTAACGGAGGTGCCAACTTTGAGCAAGACGTGTAATGTTCTTTAATTGTATTGTTCATTGATTCCATTCACATGAATATGAATGAAGTATTATTTCTTGTACACAAATGTGTATGTTAGCAACATTTGTACCTTGTTGGATAGCAGATGTCACAAGGAAGTAATTCAAGTAATTTGTACGCTTCGTGTCATACCATTTTTATTATTAATACGTTGCCAAGTAAACTAAGAGTGCATTTTTTTTATCATCACTAGTAGGTTTAGACTTACCCGTTACTTACATGTGATTGTTATTTGGGAAAAACTTTTTTTTCAACGAACCACTTATTTGTTAGCTATCAGAAAACGCTGAAATAAGTTCTATACAATGATCAGTTTTTTCTCAATTCATCTTTTTATGTGGAAAATTGTCATTTGTCATTGTCAGAGTGAGCACTTGCTTTGAGGCATTCTGTAAGTCAATGTCATGTTTTCTTGTTCATGCTATCTGTAATTTGCAGTGTACAGTTACCCACAAGAATACAGTGAACAATTCTTTCAGACAAATCTCATTTTTTGCAGTCAAACGTAGCACACCCTATCTCTTCCACGGTAGGTCCAAAATGAGTTCGGATTGTCGTTTGTGGGACGATTGTAGCCTAAATTGATGCGTCATACATATCCCTTTCTATTTGAAAATATTGTGTGATATCCAATATGGCAGAATCCAAGATGGCTGCCATGATGGCCACACCCCCATTCAATGCAGTTTCCGCACCACTTGCAACATGTGATTTTCCTCCGTCCACACATCTCATTATTACTGGCCTGTCCCGATACTTTTGACTAACCCTGTATATATATATATATATATATATATATATATATATATATATATATATATATATATATATATATATATATAATGAAAATACATTACGTGATCAATTCATATGCCAAATTTCCTCTCAAATGTGCACGCTCCTTTTCCTCAAAAGAATTGTTCATGCATTTAAGCAGCAACAATCTGAAGTATATATATGGCCTTACTTCTCTCTCTGGAACGTTGGAAACGGCCCCGGCACCCACCCAGCGTCGAATGACATGGGTACCTAGGGGAAACCCTGGGGGCTAAAGGCGGTCAGGGGCATGATGCTAATCACATCACCCCCACTCACGACCGGATCAAGAAAGTGTGTGGGTGCTACCCCCACACCCCCTATACGTCTTCATGGCGTGGTATTAAGCACAGGGGAGCACTTTACTTTTTTTTACTTACTTACTTACTTACTTACTTCTCTCTCGGATAATTTAGAATGCATTACAGAGAAATATCATCTTGGGATCGAAGCGAGCAGGAAAATCTTAGATCCAAATATATGCAAACTGAAACAATATTGATTTAATAGGGCGCAAATAATTTCACGGGGTGCCATGGCATTCTCTTTAACTTTTTTTTTATTTAGATCATTTTGGCTCCCAGGGCTTTGGACTATAAGAATAGGAAAATGCGAAAATTTTACGAAATTTACTTTTATTTGTATAAAATTTGAAAGCGAAGGGCAATTGCCCTTCTGTGCCCCCTGCAACTGCCCTTGGCCGTCTGGAAGAAAAATGCAAGAAAAACTTGAAAACTAATTCCATCTTGAATATCCATTTGTACTGCTATTCTTAGACTCTGCTAGTCATGATTCTTTACTTCAATGTTTGCCCCCCCTAGATTAGACTTCCGACTAAAATTGGGGGGGGGGTGATAATGCCCCTGTCCCCTGCTGTGGTTGCAGCACTGCTTGTGAGTGTCTCTTCATCAATTTCACGTCATCACTCATTGTCACGTTTAGCTCGAAGTGACAGAAAGGCAACGCTAAGTAACAAAAGTCGAACATCCATTCCCTCTCTCTCCCACATGAATCACTATTACCAATAGGTAGACTTCGGAAACAAAAGATAAAGCAGTTCAAACTTCATAACAACACATCCAAGAAGAACATCCAAACACATTAGGTACCTTTCATACAAGACTTCTCAAAATGTCACAACTGTTCTAGGTACTGAAAATTACGAAATCATTTCCCAAAGTCTGAATCTAGAAGGGATTTTCTCCACCTAATCCTAGTACGACATTATTCGTAATCCCACACACGTTAATAAATCACAAAATCAATAAGTGTCTTTGTTATGTTGCTAGAGTAGCCTAATAGAGGATATAATTGGAAAGATTAGGAAGAATTCCAGTAGGAATATGTTCTGTATTTTTCACAGGGGGGCAAAGCAGGCTCTCAGGGGGGCAGTTGCCCCCCTGCCCCCCTCTAGCTACGGGCCTGATAAAGACCCAATCGCACCACTGACTGACTGACTCACTCACTCACTCACTGACATAAATGTTATTCATAAAGGAAGCCCGGAGGCGAAAAATGCCTGTTTACAACCCCCATGAATTCCTCCCAATAGGCTGAGAAAATTAAAAAATCGCTCAATCGGCCCTTCCTTAAGGGTGAAAATGCCCTTTTTTCACGTCCTTAGCAACCGTTGCCACGGGCATTTCTTGCAGCAGAATTGTTTCCTTCAATTCTTAATTGTCGAGATACATTATATTTCTCACAGATCTACAACACACAGATGAATCAACTCCTGGCTTAGAAAAGTGGCTCAAACATGGGTGACATCTACATAATTAGGAGTTTCAGCCCAGATACAATTACGTATATATTGGTAAACTCAATGCGAAAATATTATATGCATCGTGGTTGTTTTAACTAAATGTTTAGAGGTATAATAACAAACAATTATTTAGAGAGTTTGCCGTGCTTGCTGTTCACCATGAAAACGGACTACTGTAAGTGAATTATACTAGACATTTCAAAATACGAGCGTCAGAATTTATTACAGAGGCAAGGTAGGAATTTGGAGGGAATGACGGAAAACAGTTATTATCCCATTACGTTTAAAAAAGTGAAAATGACAAAAGACGTAAATACTGCTTTTCCAATATAATGTCGCTATTCAATTCGTTATATGAAATATATAACTATTTTGAAACGGACAATAATTACCCAGTTTATTATTATGAAAATTGACAATAATTTGTTGACTATATTGTTGTACAATATTAGAGTACACACATAGTTATTTTCTAAAACTTTTAAATTAGCTAACTTATACACTTGTTCCCCTTCATCCAATACAACACGCAGATATTTTCAAAGTAATTAAGGAACCCAATCTATAACGTCGAAAGTACGCGAGTCCTATCTATAATTCAGGATGCTTGAAAAGTGCTAACACAGTCAGAATTTCCATAATCATTTACATGTATGTAAGTGTAAACATTCAGGTATGCATATGCATTGTATTCAAATTTCTTATTGTTCAACCACACATGGCTGACTCTATGGCGTAGTCACCGGCATAAAACATGGTCCTGAAATACTGGCTTCAATTCAAAGCGTTATGTGGGTTGCCTAACTATGAGGCGAATGCAGAACTTCCTAATGAAAAGTTGCTGTTGAACTTCGATCATCGTCCTAGATTTAGGCAACACATATAACGCATTGCTGGCAAGCAGGTATTTCAGGATCTTGGTGCCCCAATTGTACATGAACAGTATTGTGTGAGAGTGTGTGCCTCGTATTATAGTCTACTTCTCAAGTAGCTTCCCATTTTTTTTTCTCACGATGAGGCTTCCCATGGCCCTTCCCGATAGCGTAGTGGTTAATGCTGCCAGCTTGTAGTCCCAGTAGAGTCACAGTGGTTTACTTCCCACGTTAAACTGTACTGTAGATCTAGTGCCGATTAGCCTTTCTAAGCATAAAATGACCTTCAAACTAACTTTGTTTGAAGGGTCTACCAACGGGAATTTAATCATTCGTTCTCACAGGTAAACAAGACTCTGTCGCCTCAGCTATACTGTTCGCAACTCCAACTGGCGGTTGACCTCGGTGGCTATTTCTGGCGCGTCCTGTCCTCCAATCATTTTAGGGTGTGTGTGTTCAATGGGTGTCAACAAACTAGTTGCGAAGTAAAAGCTGAAGGGATCACGCAACGTTGCCAAGTGACTGCGTGTGCGCCTCCATTGCGACCTGTGGGTGGTCCTTCCGGAAGCTTCATCGTTCAGGACCGCGTATGTAGTGTATCATAACCCCCGCTGATTTCTGGTGCTGGCAATACCGTTCCCCGAGAAGACCCTTTCTCGTTTTAAGGTACGTTTGGCAACATGTGGTGTACCCAACGCTCATTTGTTTCGTCCCGCGAACAACGTTCGGTACCTTGTGACTCGAAAATGGCCGATCTCAGTCGAAGAAAATTCAATTGATCGCTGATTCGCTGTTTCCCAGCCGCCAGTTGGAGTTGCGTTCAGTATTATAGTGCGTGTTGACTTGTCTCTCGCCCACATGTACTCCGAGTACCCCCTCACACCCTCAGCTTTTATCAGTTTGGTTATAGTGGTTTTAATTATTCGATGTGTTTTAATTCGTTCTTAGTTCGTATAAATGGTTGATTTACTTTATTAAATGACGCATTTGTGCCACATTGGTTAATCGTGACGATGGGGATGAATATCGATAAGCTGAAATGGTTGAGGGGACATAACACAAACCCCACAGAGGCTGCGAGTTCAAGTGTCAGAACCTCACTGGATGTGAGGTAGATATTTGTTCTTGAAATAAGTATTCATCATATTATTTGTTCTTGTTAAATACGTGTTACTCTGTTTTTACTAAGGGCTGGCTGGCATCCCCTTCTTGACACATTATAGCTTTTAGTAATAAAATTAATCTATGGACAGCTCGCTATAAAGGAGAGCACTGAACATTTGAATGCGCAGAGAACTCTTAATGTCAATTGTTACTTAACTCAATGCAAGGAAAAGAAACAGAACGGGGTTATATTATTCTGTCCAATTCCTGTAAGATCTCACGGGTTTGAAACCCGATGGTGGTTAGCATCCCCTTTAAAATTGTAGGTCCAATGACTCCTATCCCGATTGGCCTTCCTGTGCATAAAGTCGACTAAAACGAACGTACTCACTAACAACATACATACAAAGTATCGCAGTACAACACGGACAAACTTTCACATTACTTAGAAGAAATCCAGACGAACTGCTTTTCTCGATAACATTTTGTTCGTTGAGATCTCGTTTCGACTCTACGAGCACTAAAACATGGGCTGTTTTTATCTTGCATGTATGCAGCCATGCATCACAGATTCATGGTTGCCACTGTCATTTTTATCCTGTCGCAAAAGTACTAAAAGCGATAGCGTGCTATGAAAACATTATCATGCCAGCAGCAGTGTAAAATTGTAAGATTCAATACCTCCCCCTTAAATCATGCAAATATCACCATCCATACCTACACATGTTGCATACCCTGATTTATGTTTTCTTGCTTTAAAGGAGGATTTCCTCACGTTTTGTCCCTAGGCGCTGATTGGTTACATGGTCTGTCCATTCAAAACTAAACATGTTTTCATTTACGAGCAGATAATACAACTGACAGTGGCAACCATGAATCTGAGATACACGACTGCATAAAAGTAAGATAAGAAAGGTGTATTTTTTCGGAGGCTCGTCGCATCGAAACGAGACCTTGGTGAGCAAACTTTGGCAGTAATAGTGATTGATATGGATGTCCTCAACGAATTGTGCAAGTTAGTTGTGTTGTGCACACATATCCTGACCAGTAATAAGAAACACTATAACAACTGAAAATACCAATAAATTATATTTTTACAAATACGTAAATATACAAAACTTATATATTTATTTACAGTTCTTAATTTAACCTCCTCAGCACTGGAGTTCATATTGTGCAAGTAGAAAGCGAGTCATAAACTAACGTTGTACGATTAGCTCCTCCCACTCGCTGCTTTCCATTGGCTAGATGCAGACGCGGAAGTCTACAGCGCATGCCGTTACTCACGCTCCGCCCCAAAATGCTTTGTACTAGGCACGCTGACTAGCTTGAGAATAGAACCGTGGACGTATGGTATAGATTGTGGCACTGTTCCTTTACTTTTTTACTTTGCACCAATGATTGATTCGACAGAGAAGGATAGGCGCGTTTTCAGAGGCCGGTCACAAGCTAATACAGTGTTGTCTTGGCTTTCAGGGATATCTGGAGAGAGTCTACCGTGATCGGAGGATGTCTTCACAGCTCTGAATGCAGATTTGGGTGTATAAAGTGGTTTCGCTGTTCCTCTTGTGGACTGGCTATTCTTCGATGACATCTCCGTTGGTCTTGAAGATGTCTTTGCAGTGTGGGCATCCATCGGTGAGGACTTCCGCAGCTCAAGACCGCCTTTGACCTCATCGGATGTCCTCTGAGCCCCGAGAGAAAGTCGATGGAACTGAAGAGACAGCGCCGGTGGATGCGCCGTCTGCAAAGGCGGCGATTCCCCGCACTGCCAGAGGAGGGTTAGTGGAATATTGTGATGGTGGTGGGTGTGAGCTGGATGGATGTTGGTGCCGGAGTGGTTTCCGAGCATGTGGAGTCCTATGTGTGGAACCAACGGGAGGAAGGTGCTGCTTCCTATCCTCCTGAGCATTTCCTCGCTTTCCCTTGCCAACATGGTGGCCTCCAGCTCTTTGTCGGCGAAAGCTCTCCTCTTTCTCATTCTGTCGCTGAGCAGTGGAGCCAGTGGTGCCGAATACCGAGACAGTCGCTGTCTGTAACCTAGCGAAAAGATAAAACAAAATTATATTTCTGAAAAAAAAAAAAACTGTATAGAATTAAATACCTGACCTGAGGGGGAGGGGCTCTCAGGTCAACACTTTTTTAATTACTAAAATTCAAGAAACCATTTTGGTATTGAATCACTGCTTGCTTTCTTGTTTATATAAATTTCGGTTATTTATTAATTATAATCAATACAAAAATTATCATCATTAATTAAAAAAACAATTATTGTATCAGTGTCACACACATATTTACCATTTGCTAAAACTCACAAAAAATAATATTTTTATTAATGTTTCTTTGTTTATAGAGGGCCAGTTGTTTATTAATTATAATAATTATGAAAAATACCATCATTACCAACCAATTGAACACTCTCACTGGTATGAGTGTCTCGAATAACACGCATTCAAAGATGGCGCCTGATACGCGCACCAAGTGCATTTTGCCTTCCATCTACATTACATGTATGTTTTTTTATGAAAAAAACTAATAAGGAATATTGGGAACACCCTAGGGAACAATGTGATTTATTTTCATTTTTTTATAAAAATTTTCACAGTTGAAAAATCGAAAAAATAGAGGTGGTGGGCCTGACCGGAAAGCTAGGGTTAATGAATAGCTTGGGATTGAAAGTTAACTAAAGTTGAGCTGTATTTTTGCGGGGAACCTTGGCTACTCCGCGCAGAGAGAGAGAGAAGGCGGGATATTTCCGTAGCTGCCACCTACTCGCCGTTTGGGTTGTCAAAACCTCTTCTGTGACGCACAATGGCAGGCACAGCCCTATAACCAGTAACATACCCGAGGCCTATAACCAGAATTTTTCAGTCCTGAAAATATCAGATTTTTCTTCCTTAGTCTGAAATACAGGTGCTCTATGCAATCACAATATAAACAATTTTGCAATTAATAAACAATTCATTTATATATTTCGTATTATTACAGAAGAGCAATAAACAGAACGCTTTGAAGATAAAAACGAAGAATTATGGGAGGCTAATGAAAGTTGCAAAATTGGGGTTTATTCTTATTTCCGATGTGTCACTGGCACGACGTACAAAACTGGGTATGTTCAATATCAAATTATTATTTAACTATCAAAGTTGAAATTTTAAATCATATCCAAGAACATTCTATATCATAATTCGCATTTGTTTGCTTTTCTTAGAATTTTAACGCTATATAGTGAATTTACATTATTTCATGTAAAACAACCTTTTCACTCCATGATTTTATTCTATAATTAAACGAATAATTAATTTTGATTCAACTGATAGTTTTTTATGCAGTACTTCGTTCAGAATATGATTTCAGTAATTTTGGATATATTTAAACATTCATGAAGTCAGTAAAAGCGTGACAGGAAAAGAAAAACGAGATTTACACACGCGAATGGAATAAAACGCGAGAGGAACAAGAGCGAATCGAAAGAGGAGGGAGAGGAACAAGCGCCATTCGAATCGGGAAGTAGAGAAACAAGAATGAATCGAATGGAAAAGGACAGGAACAAGTGCGAATCAAATAAGGAGGGAGCTCAACAAGTGAGAATCAAATGAGGATGGAAAGCAACAAGACGAATCGAATGGGGAGGGAGATTAACAAGTGAGAATCGAATGAGAAAGGACAAGAACAAGTGCGAATCAAATAAGGAGGGAGAGGAACAATCGCGAATCGAGTGGGGAGGGAGATGAACAATCGCCATTCGTATGAGGAAGGAGAGAAACAAGTGAGAATCAAATTTGGAGTTAAGGGAAGAAGCGCCATTCGAATTAGGAAGGAAGGAAGAAGTGAGAATCAAACGAGGAGGTGCCGGCCCCGTGGCGGAGTGGTTAGCACATCGCGCTACAACGCCAGGCGTCCCGGGTTCGAATCTTGGCCTGGGCATGGATGTTTGTGAGTGTCTATTCATCAATTTCATCATATCATCACTCATCCTGATCTTCGCAAATGGTACAGTAGAATCAGGAGAAATTTAGAATTGTTATCGAGTTATTGAAACAGGCGCTGAAATTCACACAATTTGTATTCTTTACTGAAAGTTTATTTGTATGTCTGTTATATTCAAGAAAATTGTATAAATCGTGTGTTTCATTAATTTTATAGCATTAAATATTCCCGACTGTACATACCATTAATTTAATCTTGGAGAAGTTAGAGGATAATCGAAGCAAGATGATATGAATGTTGGATTCCCTGGTCTTCGTTGAATGACCGATTCCACGACACAACAGATCACTTATTAATGGTGCGAACTGTACTAATATACAATGTATTTAAGCAGCGCCATTGCTTTGTACCTAAAAAACATTCATTTCTTTTGTTTCTTACTTCGTAGATTTCTGTGTGTAGGGTTGCACGAGTGTGCTGCATTTTAGCACAGAGCTATTGCTGATCTACATATATTTTCAAATCTGAGTTAGTGCCTGTGTACCTTAAGAAGAATAAGTCTTTGGGGTTCACTGCAGTCACTTATGAGCCACTGCGAAAGCCTTTCCACCCATCTGCCTGCAAACTGAGGCCATTGGCGAACTTTCTCCTCCATTAGTAAACTTGCTGGCGTGGTAAGCATGGACAGATATATTGAATTTTTATTTACCGAGAAATTTCTGTAAGTTTTTAGGCTGACAGAGGGCAAGAAACCACGCCTCATCGCTGGTGCAAGTGTGTACAGGAGACGCCATCTTTAAAATGACAAGAATGCATTTCGAATCTTACTTGTGACTTGATCATGAGATTGTCTCATAAATAACAGCAAATGAAAATTTAAATAACAGTTGGTACCTCATATAAATTTCAGCTGTATATAGTCTGTTCTGTAATTCTTGTCGAACTTTCTAGCTTTTAATTTGACTCATGTAATACATCTTCTGGCCTATTTTATGATTGAAGGAAATCACAGCAGAAGCTCAGTCAAATTGACATTACAGGATTTCAACCTGCAACATTCCAATACGCTTCATGTTCAAAACGCTTGATGGGCTACCAAAGAGGGGCTCAACAACAGTCCACTTTATTGTAGAGAACCAGAAGGCAAGAGGAGCTTCCTCGACGCTTCCCCCACGCCCAGTGTTGCCACAATATGAGGGCACAATTTCCCGTTCCAAGGGGCAAAGTTTCCCTTTTTGCACCAATTTTTCCCTTCACCTAAGTAAATTATATAATAATAATTAGTAGTAGTAGAAGTAGCAGCATTATTAGTGGTGGTGGTCGAAGCAGTAGTAGTACGTAGTTAAGTATTCCTTTGAATTTATTATTCGTTTGAATAAAAAATATTTTAAAAATATCACATTTCAGTTTCATGACTTCCTGACCAGATGTCCCAGGTCTGACTCCTGGTCAGGAATCCATTTAATCGTTAATCCTCATCGTTAGAATTTATCCAAAGATGCATAAAAGCAACGTACAATAACCTTAAAGGAGCAGAAACAAGTAGGAATAGCAAAATAAATAAATAACATAATAATGTGGATATGAAATTCGAAATTAACATAAACTGTAATAATGTAGCCAGATGACCTTAAAATTTCCCTGCAATTGTGGTATTTTTCATCGAAATTCCCTTTACCCTTTTGGCTAAAGTTTCGGTCCGAATTTCCTTGTAAATGGGAAATTTCCCTTCATGTGGCAACGCTGCCCACGCCATGCACAACGACCATATGGCAGACTGTGACCTTGATCTGAAGGTCAAAGGTCTCTCCTCAGATGCACCACATATGGCATGGGAGCAGAGACACGCAGTCTGGGAGGAAGCGATCTCAACTTCCTTGTATCTGGCGGGGAAGCCATCTTCTCTGGTTCTTCACGCGAGAGAACAATGTGAAAGGCTCCGTTTGTTTCCAAAGCCGCAAACAGGGGTCATTTGCCTCCTTTCAACGCAGATGTCTTGGCTCTGCATGACATGCCCCACCGTTGGCGGATTGAGGGGGTGGTCGCCTTCCGAATCCTAAAAAACTAAGATTTAATCGTCAGTGAACGTCAGATAAAATGATGATCGCCCTCTTGATATCTAAAGTTAAGCAATCGCCCCGAAGATAAAATCTCAACCTAATAGATAACCATAGTTGGAGAGTAGCGTTACTCTTTTTAGTAATTGCTTGAGTAACACGTTACCGAAATAACATAGGTATTTGGAAGGGCCGCATTAGACGGAAGCATTTCCTTTAGCATTTTTCTAGCAATTGTAAATGCTTCCAAAATTCTTATAGCCAGGGGCGATTCCTGCATGTAGGAAGTGAGGAACTTCCTACAGTCCATTTGTACTTATTTCGAGTTCTCTACCTTTTAGGAGTTTAATGCGTGTTATAAAATTATGAGAGCAATGTACGTACGATTGCCTAGGTTGTCTACTGTCAAGAGTTGACTGCTCTCGCTTGCCCCAGTAGAATAGAATAGAATAGAATAGAATAGAATAGAATAGAATTTATTTCAAGTATGAGCCTTTACACCTATACATACCATACAAGTGAAAAAATTTAGTGCACTTTCCCTACACCATTCCTCCTCTTAGTCTACTTCCACATTCACACTATTTCATTTCAACTCTTTCCCTATACTTGCACTGTTAACTGAGTGATTCCTACATTTTCTCACATTTATTTACTAATTTATTTATTTAGCAACCGTCCCCCCTTTCACACATGTTCGCTATCCCCACTGAGCTTCTTTGCTCTCTTTACCCAGGCGTAGTGTAGGAAAGTTCCCATATTCCTTATTTGCGCCTCCCCCCCCCCCCCTCTCGGTCTCTCCCTCCTAATAACGCTTGTCAATGTTAGCTTCATTTATTTCCCTGATATATTTTTGTCTTGCCTCCCCTGTTTCTTTGCACTGGAGGAGAATGTGAAATTTCGTCTCGTCTTCCCCACATAGCGGGCATTCTACGCTCCCGTCCTCCCGTTTCAGTTTAACTTGTGCCCAACCCCCCAGTCTGAACCAGGCCAATCCTGACCTTTATTTTGCCCCACACAAATCCACGTAGTTCCTCCTTCCCATTCTCGATCCGTATCCACTATTTTCGCTGCTGTTAACGATATTTTTGCGTCGCATTCTGCCAAAATTTTCTGTTTAGTAATATCTTCCAGTCTGGCACCCCCAGTAGCAGTCCAAAGACGATGGACACGGGCTTTTCTGCCGCTCGCTGAGGAATCTCGGCGGTCATCCTACAGACAGATGGGGGGTGGGGGGTGGAAGGGGCAGTGCAAGGGAGTGGGGAAAGGTTACGAAGATCGGCGAGGATCGAGGAACCAGCAAGACTTTCCTCAAACAGCGATGCCAACCCCAACAAAATGTTACTAAACCAAGCACAATTTGATCTTTGTTGGCACTTAGCACCGTTTCTAGCATAATCTGCAAACGCCAATCCCTGGGAGAGGGAAATCGAATTCAAAGAAATATCTTTTCAGGAAATAAAAATAAAATTATGTCCAAATCTTATTTCTACTTCACCAGCGGACATGTTTCAAACGAAAGGGAGTATGCCGATCCAGCGGAAAACTTTTTTACAACCATGCCACGATCTATCCTATGTCTCTTTTTCATCCTGCCCGATTTAGTTCATCAGAAGATTTTATGGTAGGAAATCGGTAGAAAGTTGAGGGTAAACAATTTTCTCAAACCCTTTTAAGTTCGATGTTGAACCCATGTCGTTTGTTGCACCATTTTAAACAATTTTGGGGGGAAATTTACACTATTACATAACATGTGTTTCAGATGTAGAATTACAATTATCCGAAAAAATATTTAATAATAAGTCCTACCACAATTTAGAAGTATTTAGCATAAATTCAAAGTTTTAGCAACACTTTTTATTATCGTCTATCCACACGATAGGGAAGGGAAAGGAAATATAAATTCTTGCAAAATCTGAAAAATCGTCAATGTTATTTTCGTCGATTTTTATAGGTTCACATTTAAATATTTCGTAATTCAAAGTGAGGAGCAAGGGCCCCGTGCCACACCTTGAGCATGGCCTGCAGCTAACACTCTAAATGCAAAGGATAGTACAAGCAAAACGTATTAATGTAATTGAACCCCTTTTTCAAACCTTTCTCGGTTTACCAAAACTTCTTCCTACACTCCGAAAAAGCCACGAGTCGTCACTGCTTATAGCAGATAGTACTTTCCCTGAAGCAATTCATGTAACATTTCGGTCAGCTTTTGCGATTACAATGTATAATACAACGTTGTCGTTGTATATACAACACGAAAGGCACGTTGAGTAGTGTTGCCCACGAGACGAGACTTTGGCCTGTCTCGTCTCGTGGAAATGCTGTCTCGTCTCGTGGAAATGCTGTCTCGTCTCGAAAATATTCATTTGTCTCGGGATACATGATAATCTCGTCTCGTCTCGAATTTTTAAAAGCCTGCCCCGTCTCGTCCCGTGGACAACACTAACGTTGAGTTACACCATGTGTGCGTGCACGGTGTCTACAATTGAAACAACTAAAATATTCTTCCATGCGTGTACTGTACACGTTATAAAGTATGTATTTAAGCAGCGCCATTGATTTGTACCTACTACCTCTTTTATAGGAAACGTTATTCATCTCGGTTGAATAGTTATCGGCTTTTAAAAATGTGATGTGATATGTTGTTTAAATCTTACTCGGCCGCCATTACATTTGCACCCGTGACCCAGAGGTCGCTTCTGATTGACTATGCTAAGGAAATAGAACTGATTGTATCCTTGAGACACGCCATGAAATATACCATTATATGAAGAACTCAATATGCTGACCAAGGTACAAGTTTATTATATTATAAAACATAAACTAAACGTAACGTTTCAACCTTCTAGCAAGGTCTTCTTCAGACTCTGCACCAAGTACAAATGTAACAAGGTACAAAACAGGACGATATATATACACAAACATTACTCCCCTCCAGACTATTAGAAAGTTGTTCTGGAACATTCTAGCAGGTGGCTTTCCCTTGTCAACTGTACTTTCACCTAAAAGTGAATGTGGTTGGACTCTTTATCTCACGCTATTTTTCCTTCATTCTTCTTCCTTCTTCTCTCCTATTTCTCTCTTGTCCTTTCCACTCTTTCTAACACCTTCCTCCATCCTTTGTTTGAAGAAGACCTTGCTAGAGTGTTGAAACGTTACGTTTAGTTTTTGTTTTATAGTAAAATAAACTTCTGCCTTGGTCAGCATATTGAGTTTTCATATCATGGAAACAAGGCTTAATGGTGTTATAGGGCAAATCCATTTCAATTCAGGCAGATTTGAGAAAATCTGTCAGGGTGATGTCACAGATATCCATGAAACTGAAATATATTATTCTAGATACAAAATTATGAGAGACATATTTTTTTGTTTCGCAATAAAAAATTTTTTGCCCGTCTTAGGCTGCTTCGAAGTTTGGGGCCAAATTTTCACAAGTTTTGGTGCCAAAAAATGTAAACGGCTGTTTCTCAGGAACTATTAAAGATATTTGGATTCTGTTTTTTTATCTGAAAGTTTATTGAAAGCCTTTTCAAATGCATATACAACGAACTTTATATGCAGCTTTTGGGGTGTGCTATGAATGAAATTTTAAAAAATTAGCCCCCTTTTGAACCCCCCAAAATCTCGAAAAAGCCACCCTAAAAAATTTTCAAAATTTCAGGGCAATTAACAGCAATACCTCAAGTTGAACATATATAAATTTCACGGGGTGTATATGCCTGGTTGTAGTTTTACACAATATTTTAATAAGCAAATTGACAAGCTGAAAACTTAAACACAATCGTAATATTGAAGGAGACAAACCTTATTTCATCAGGCTATTATTGGTAAACAATATACAAATCATAAGAGTCCATAACCAAATAATTCATGTAATTGGTATATATCATGATATTGCTGATCATATTCAACATTTCTTATTTATAGAACATACTAGAAGTCATTTGTTTTTCATGTTCACATGTTCATTTGTTTCTTTTCGTTTGAGACAAATTGCTGTTAATTCCTTCTGAGCTTGAGTTTTGAGTCATTAGGAAGATGTTTACAAGTGGAAAAGCAGTGTTTTCTGAGAAAAGAATAAAGTGACCTGGTTTGAGAACAGGCATAAAAAATGTTTATATCAAAGCAAGAGTTGGAAGTTCAGACAACTTGAACATATGTTCACGCAGGATCGTTACACAGTTAAGCACCTTGCTACACGGCACAATTTATCAGCAAAGCATATTAAGTGCATTCAGACTGCAGAATAATTTCAGACTGTTGTTCAGACATATACATCAGGTGTTACACTGATTTACATTCCATCTGCAGAGATTCAAACATTCCGTGATATGAAACACAAAGAGTGGGAACATGTGCAGGCAGTGCGAATGATTCATAAAAGTCATGTGTGGCATGCAGAGGGAACTGGAAATGATATTGTAGTTTCCATTGCAAGAACTGCCCAGAATGAGAAACAAGAAGTGAATGTTACTATTGGAAACAGCTCACATGTTATGCAGTATTGTAAAATTCACGACATCAAAGTGAGAACGTTTTTGGCTGTTATGTATGATGACTGCTGGTGGGTTGAAGAAGCAACTAAAGTGTACTTCGAGATGCAGGAAGTGCATGTAAATTTCATGCTGCCACATGGACCTGCAAAGGGCTATAATTTTCCTGATAGAATTAGGCAACACTAACATCAGTACGTGATACCTTTGCAAAATATTCTGCAAGTTCTTTCTCCACCACACCCCCTTGGACAATCTGGAAGACTGCATGCCATCTCTAATACTGAAACTGCCTGTGTAGAAAAAGCTCTCATGAACAGAACTAACATATGCAATGCCGGTACTGGGAGTTCACATCGCATAGCTTACATAAAAAATGTCTTACGTTTAAGTTTTCAGCTTGTCAATGTGCTTATTAAAATATTGTGTAAAACTACAACCAGGCATATACACCCCGTGAAATTTACGTATGTTCAACTTGAGGTATTGCTGTTAATTGCCCTGAAATTTTGAAAATTTTTTAGGGTGGCTTTTTCGAGATTTTGGGGGGTCCAAAAGGGGGCTAATTTTTTAAAATTTCATTCATAGCACACCCCAAAAGCTGCATATAAAGTTCGTTGTATATGCATTTGAAAAGGCTTTCAATAAACTTTCAGATAAAAAAAAACAGAATCCAAATATCTTTAATGGTTCCTGAGAAACAGCCGTTTACATTTTTTGGCACCAAAACTTGTGAAAATTTGGCCCCAGACTTTGAAGCAGCCTAAGACGGCCAATTTTTTTTTATTGCGAAACAAAAAAATATGTGTCTCATAATTTTGTATCTAGAATAATATATTTCAGTTTCATGGATATCTGTGACATCACCCTGACACCCCCTGCCTGTCTGCATTTGGAATAGGCCTATACTATTATATTACTGTATTTCTTATTTTGTGTTGCCTTGATAAATTCAGAACTCGAGGATTTTTTTAGTTACGTGCCCGATCTTTATCACTCGAAATAAATTTACTCTTACTCCTTCTCGGAGAACAAAAGACGTTCCAGCCTAGTGAGGCTACCTCAGACCTGGGAAGCAATTTAAGGCTTATTTATAAAAAAATATCATCAACTTACACAGTCAGGACTCCTTAAATCTTCGGCTAATATTAATTCCACACAAGCTGTATGAATCTTGAAAATCTTTGCTTGATTACACTAAAAAACTCATACATTTTAAAAATAAACTAACATCATCTTTCTAATCAATAATTCATATTAGTTAGCAACCGGAACTGAAATTTTTAGGTTAGTATATAACCATTGCAAAGGTTACAAAATTGCGTCAAACAAGTTATGACGTCATACAATGACACAAGTATTTATTTTAAAAATTAGCAAATTAAACCTTTAACATGGAGGCCCGCCAATTTTTCAGAAGGAAACATATTTTGTTGTGTTATTTTGAACTTGCGCATGTAAAACACTAGAAAAACATCCACTATACATACAAGATTTGATTTCTTGTTCGATTTGGTTTATTTTACTTCGCTCTTCTGCCACTGTTGGCTAATTGCGAATATGAGGATGAGTAATGATATGATGAAATTGAAGAAGGGACACTCACAAAGGACAACCATGTTCATGCTGGATTCGAACCCGGAACCCCTGGCGATGTAGCATGCTTTTCTTTCGATGTGTCTGCGACGATACATAATCCACACAATCTATACTCTATCCCGGGAATCTCTGGAGCAAACGAATGAAGATAAGTCCTCTGCGCAAGTACACTCTGTCTCAGTTATCTCTGGAGCAGGTGAACGGAAACAAGTCTCTGCGCAAGTAGTGACGAGAGACGGCTCCACCAATGAACACGAAAAGGAACGTGGAGGGGGAAAAGCGACTGCAGTTACCAGCCTTCCTAGCAGCGTGTACTGCTTCGCTCTGTTCACTCGATTTCTCCCCTTCTCTGCTGCTATGCGCGGCCTTGCTCCAGAGATAACTGAGTCAGGATATAGTGACTCGAGAGAGCTCAAACAAAGAATTCGTGAGAGGGAAAGGGTGTGCATGAGGAGGAAAATCTGGCTGCAGCTACTAGCTGTTAGCAGCAGCGCGTATACTGCTTCGCTCCGCCCAGTCGCTTTTACCTCCTCTCTACCGTTATGCGCAGCATTGCTCCACAGATTCCCAGGACAGAGTATATGTCTAGTATTCTCTACTCACCTTGTAATATATCACGAGCTAAGGTACTCTGTTGTAAACTCCGCAAGTGCTTCTGATACAGCCTCTTCTGAGCCAATAGAGCTTCTGCTGATTGAACACGTGACCTGCTGTCTCGTCCATCTTCATTCGACTGTTGCCTGGAAGCAGGAACAAACCATTGTTATCAACAGGGTAAAAGAAAACTTCACTTTTGTACATTTCATTCCATTAATAAAATTGTTATGGATGCTTCAGTACAGGGGCCATTTGCAAATACAGTAAAACCTCGTTAATCCGGATCCCGATAAGCCGGACAGCCAAAAGGCAAAAAAAAAAAGCAGAATGCAAGATTTTAAATGTGGTTAGAAGTCAACAAGAGAACTTCCCAAAGAAAAGGCAGTCAACCACTGATGAAATTCTGTTTCCCGCAGAGCTTGCACTGTACTGTATAGTGTATATAGGCCTATGCCCTTTAAATACACCATAATAATCGTGTTTTGTTTTTATAAACCGAGTTTTAATGCACTTTCTATTTCTCTTTTAGGTTATTTCAGTTAATCCGGACTTTCGTTTAACCGGTCAACTGATCCCCCCCATTAGTCCGAATTAACGCGGTTTTACTGTTCGTACCTTAACTAAAATGAATGTTATGGGGTCTTATCGGGTATCTTAGAACACGCCTTTAATAAAAGTTACGGTTGGTTAGAGACACCCACCATACCTTATAAACAAGACACGGAACAACACGCAACACCACAGACGACAGGCCCGTACCAAGGATTTCTTTAGGAGGGGGCCAGATCCGAAAATGTGGAACAAAGAGGAAAATCCGAATTGCTATGGGGTTAATTGAATTAGGTTATTTTCGGTCAAGTTTGTCTAGTGGCGACAATCAGGATGAGTGATTATATGATGAAATTGATAAAGAAACACACACACAAAGAACAACCATGTCCGGAACCTAGAAGGAACCGGGACCCCTGGCATCGCAGCGCAACGGTGGTTGGCGAAATTCTGTTTGAGTATTAGGTGTGAGCACCAATGGTATGGTGATATTGCAGCTAAAAGTACAATTGTAGAGTTGCAATATTATGATCCAAAGTAACGGGAAAAACTCAACTCGCCGATCACCGATAACACCGCAAATTAACAATGTTTTCAAATGCCCTTTAATTTTCTTACACCAGCGCCATTGAACAACAGCCATGATAATTCTATGTTTAGAAAATAATGTATTTATAAATTAAATTATAGGTATTAGCAATTAATATTGTGATATAGAACATGTATAAATGTGAGTTAACAAGAAAATACTTTTTCGCATCACGATTGTTTCGATAACGTCGGGACAGGGATTAAAATTGAATTGAGTTGAATTGACTTTATTGCCGGGCGAGGTTCAGCGGTTGCTGGTCTACCACCTAACCCCAAAAAGTACAGATTAAAATAAAAATAAAATAAAATTCAAGATTACAAAGAAAATGAACAAGAAAGTACAATAAAATACAAATGTAATAAAATCTCATACAATAGAACAGATAAAAAATAAAAATTAAAATTAAATTCAGATTACAAAGAAATTGATCAAGAAAGTACAATAAAATACAATAGGAACAAAATCATATACATTGGAATGGACTGTCCCGACTAAATCGGAGCATCTGGTTATACAACTAAAACTTGCAGACTGCAAGGTTCTGAAGCCTGCCTCTCTCCACAACAAACACATTCATTTTTGCAAGGACAAAATCGAAATATTTACGAATTTGAAAAATCGTCGGTGTTACTTTCGTAGCTTCTTATTGGTTCACATTTAAATATTTCATAGATCAAAGGGGAGGGGGGCATGGTCCCTTCCCTGGGTACTGGTCCGAGAGAGGATTGCGCTAGTTGTCCGTCTGGGTGCCAGAGGTCTTTTTGGGGGGTGGGGGGGTATGCTGAAAAATTCCCACGCGAATTTTGCGAAATGTTAAAATTTAATTTTTGTAATCTATTCGGCTATTGCCATGAATAAACATACAAGGAAAATTGAAGAGCATATTCGTGCTTTTCTTGCAAAAAAATTGCTTAGATTCGAAATATACCAAGAATCATCTATGCAAGTAGTGACTCGATAGTGCTCGACCAATGAACTACCTCATGACCTGCGGAAAAAATATTTTTTGTGTAAAATTAGAATTTTCTTCTTATTCATCTCATCCTTTGGCTTTTTTTGAGATGAGAGAAAATGTATAGATTTCACCTCCCTTAAAATGCGAAAAACGCAAGGCTAAAATTGTGTCTATTACAAGCGGTTACCTACATCGTGGTTACTTCCTATTTTAGCCACAGCACAGCGTCCCCCGCCCCCAAAAAAACCTTGCGTTCCTTTCTGCAAATTAACCTTTACTCGTATTTTGGTCGATTTTTCGACCATCGAATATAAGGTGCTACTCGTAATTTGGCTCAAAATTGACCATGTAGCTGATTACAAAATTCCTGTTTTTTTTATTATCTTGATACTTTTCTGTTCAGTCGGAAACACTTACAGTAGGTTAAACGAAGCTTTGGCACGTCATGTGGATGCACCCCCCTCCCCCTCCCCCAAGTCCAAAGTTACGTATGGAAGTTGGCGCGAATTTTAAATTCGTACTCTTATTTGACAAAAAATGTTATAACTGGTAGACTATTTGACCAATCTACTTCGGGTAACTTTTGTTTTTCAGCTAAAACATCAGGGCATGCAACCGTGTAGAAATCAAAACGCCAAAGTCAATAAGAGGGGTTGGGTGGGCCGCGGCCCCCAACTTTCAATGAAAAAATCATAAAAATGGGGAGTTTGCCCCCTCTTCCCCCGCTATTTTTGGAAGGGGACGCAAACTTTAGCCTTATTTTCAAAAAATGTTTTTCTTTCTCAACGGAATGGTAGTCATTTCATGTTCCTGGGTGCATTACATTATCGAATATGTAAAACAAACTCCCCATTTTTATGATTTTTTCATTGAAAGTTGGGAGCCGCGGCCCACCCAACCGCTCTTATTAGCTTTGGTGCTTTTTTCTACACGGTTGCATGCCCTGATGTTTTTGATACAAAACAAAAGTTACCCGAAGTAGATTGGTCAAATAGTCTACGAGTTATAACATTTTATGTCAAATAAGTGTACGAATTTAAAATTCGCGCCAAAGGCCTAGGCGAAACAGGGGTTACTTTCTGACGATCCCCTCGGCAGAGTAAAGGTTAACAGGCAATCTCTTAACATTTAACGGAAAGTAACTACTAACCCAGGTGGAAAAGATATTTTGAGTAACGGAGTTCTACAAGGCAAATTCAGTCACTGTTCTGTAAAAGACGTTTTGGACACGTTGCGTGACAGTTCCCACATTGATTGTCTATGGATATGAAACATTTGACAGTTTTAAGATTTGTAGAACTTTGAAAGTGTAAATGTAATTTGAATTAAGGTGTACTTTTATATAAGAGTTTAAAAACAGCTTACAGAGCTTTCTTACAGTAGTTTTTGCATGATAATATGGCAGATATAACTTTTGACATGAAATTAAAACACATTTAATCTAAAAGAAGAGACACAAATTATCATAAAACTAGGATACATAAGATTTTAAACCTAGTTAATGATGAGGTAACCTGAACATTACAGTATTAAATTATTCTGTTTGGCGCAAAATGCATTATAATAATCATTGTAAGGAAATTTAGATACATGATTCTCTGTTTTAAAAAACATGTTGTTCTTGATTTAATTGTTTTAGTTGTACTTTGAAATATATCAATTATAAAATAATAAGTCTACTTCATCTCGCCTTTTTATAAATATTATAAAGAACATGCGTCATTTTTACAGTTCTGTTTTACTTACGATTCTATGCATGCTGTAATAATTGTAATGCATATACTACATGGTAAGACATTTGCAGTGTGTCACCCTAAAAGAACAGGGAAAATAAGTACTATGAAATGTGCTTTCCATGCACAGAAACTGCTTTTATACTAATTTCACCATTACATAATCATTTTAACATGTTTCTTGACGAAATCAATACTGTTAATTATAATTTGTAAAATAATCACTACTCATTTTCAAATACCTGATTTCTTGCGTACTTTCTGAATTTCAATGAGAAATAATCGTTTCAAGAGCTGATGCATTGTACTGGTCTCATATAACTTTCCTAGTTTCTTTTTCAGTTTCAGGAAACGATATTTGTTCGATAATGTATTGTTGTAATATAATGTATATTCCCGACTATTTTTTTCTTAAAAAGACAACATTTGTTGAATATAACTTGCAGAAAGTTAAATATTTCACGTTCAGAGAAATCACCGAATATAATTATATATCAGTTTCTATGGAAACAGGAAAGAGAGTAGAATATCCAGCATTATTTCAAAAAATACTTTGGTTACCGAAATGCACAAGAATGTTCGAAATCATGATTTATACTTGGGTTAAAGCACATATTAATATTACAGGCAATTCACATGTTGATTATTGTGCAAAGAAAGGAGCGCGCCTTCCAAATATTACGGGCTTATCATTGTATACTAATACCGATCTTCTCCCTAGAGCAGGGACGGCGCCAGGGGTGGGCACGGGTGGGCAAGCGCCCACCCAAAAATTCCTGTGCCCACCCGATTGCCCACCCAATCAAATTCAATAAGTACATATACTTGGAGATATATGAATAATTCGATAAATAAGTGTATTCTGGTGTTAATAACAATTATATTTTACTTGTGAATATTATCTATGCTAGAAATATTCACATATCAACCCATAAAAAGCCAATTTTGTCATTAGAAAGTGAAAGTAAATACTAGAGCTATTGAAACAAAAACTGTGATCAAATGAATACTTCCATGATTAAAAGCAGTTAGCAGGCGTAGGAGGCTCAAAATTATGCAGGGTATGATCAAGATTAGATCAGAATTTAGGGTGAACTTGAGGACTGCAGCTCCGGGCCTCCACATACGCCGGCCTGGGTATGGTTAAAATAATCTCTAAATAAACAAATAAAATCATCATCTTAGCGTTACTTCCTCCGGCAACACAATACATTATTTTGACTTTTTAATTATTATTATTATTATTATTAGAATAATTTAATCAAGAAGACTTAGATGGGCAGGCCATATGACATGAATGGCTGAGGAAAAAATAGGTTACAGGATTCTTGTTGGGAAACCTGATGGTAAGAGATCAGTAGGAAGGCCAAGACGAGGATGGAGGGATAATGTTGAGATGGACCTAAAAGAAATCGGCAAGGATCGAAAAGATTGGATTCATCTTGCCCCGAATAGGGACAGATGGAAGGCTTCTTTTGCTGAAGCCATAAACCTTCGGGTTAAATTATGCGAGAGAGTATAATATAGTTTTAATTAGCTCTGCATTAAAATTCCAGAAGTGTCCCTTTTTTTATTTCATTACAATTTTTATATACTTGTTATCTTCAAATATCAATATGGTATGCGAAATATCAACTTTATATTCATTTTACTAATAAGAAGGAATCACAATAATCACTACAATACTGAATAAATTTTAATAAACCAGTTATGTATGGAAAAAGCTACAGAATTATTCAATTGCTAATGAGTGGCTTATCCTATTTAGAAATCCTCGTTCCATACATAAATTTTGCCACATGAATCAGCCGAAAATGTCAACAGAATCTGTATATGCAGCTGAAGTAAAGAAAAAAAGTTATGTCACGAAGTATCCAGAAGACGATTTTATTAGTTTGTTTTTAAATCCACTTTCATGCTCAGATAGGCTAATCGGGACTAAACCTACAGTTTAACGTGGAACCAGTGTGCATTGTGCTTCCACCAGAGGAGGGTGGAGTCGAACACGGGACGTCTTCAATATAATGCGACAGCGTTATGCCTTTGGGGAAAAATATACAGAAAGAACTCGCACCAAACGTGGCATTTTATCACCATAGAAGATGCGTCCATTTTAGGAGGGTGATTGCCTGAGACAAATATTTGAGACTTTCGGAAAACAACATCATTGTTCACGGAATTAGCTGCCTTGACTTGATCCACTAATGAAACGCTGTGCAATTGAAACTACCATCTCAACTTTCTAAGAGGTATGAACTAATTCAACTCCATTTTTGGAAGAGTAAGTTGTGGTTGATTTGTTATATTTAACCTTTAAACAGCCGAGCCGATTTTCGAAAGTAACCCCTCTCTCGCCGTGGCCTTTGCTCGCGATTTTTAAATTTTTACACTTATTTCAGAAAAATGTTATATCTCGGAGACTATTTGAGCAATCTACTTCGGATAACTTTTGTTTGAAAACAAAAACATCGGAGCACGCGACCGTGTACAATTTAGAAAGCCCAAGTGAGAAAAACGGGGTTGAGAGGGGCCAAGTCCCCAAATTTCAATGAAAAAATCTGACGTTTGCCCCCTCCTCTCCCGTTATTTTGGAAAAGTGCGCAAACTTTTGCATTGTTTTCAAAGAATAGACTTTTTGCAACAAAGGGAAACTTCTTTCAAGTCTCTAGCCCTCATACAGACTGAAATAGTATGAAGCAATATGTACAATCCTGCATTTTGGCAAAAATGGCTAATTTGCATATTAGAGAATAAATTAGTATATCTCGGAGACTATTTGAGCAATCTACTTCGGATAGCTTTTGTTAGAAAGCAAAAACATCGGAGCACGCGACCGTGTACAATTCAGAAAGCCCAACTGAGAAAACCTGGGTTGGGAGGGGCCAAGTCCCCAAATTTCAATGAAAAAAAAATCTGGCGTTCGCCCCCTCTTCTCCAGTTATTTTGGAAAAAGGGCGCAAACATTTGCATTGTTTTCAAAGAGTAGACCTTTTGCAACAAAGTGAAACATGTTTCAAGTTCTAGTTCTCATACAAGCTGAAATATGACGCAATATGTACAATTTGCATTTTGGCTAAAAATAGCTAATTTGCATATTAGAGAAAGCGAGGGAGGGGGTGGGTTTTCTTCCACATGACATTTCAATGTCTTGTCTCAACATCTGTCAGCGTTTACAACCTCACATTTATGTATGAAGGTCCTAAAAGCACGTGAATGTTGTAATCGGCACCATGGGTCATATATGACCCATTCACTGTTTAAAGGTTAAAATCATTTTTCTGCTAATTTTGATAATGACGACGATAAGGTTGAATGGTGATTAGATGAAAGTAACGAAGGGGCGAAAACAAACACAAGCTGACACTCAAAATACAAACCCTCTTAAATTATTACTTGGACAGTGGTTCCAAGCACCAGGGACTCGTTGCCTGAAAAATCAAGTTTCCAGGGTGTGCTGCACAGGATAGAGGTTGACATTCTAGTGTGTTCGAAATGGTCACGCCATGCAACCCAAGTCATTATGAAAAATATATGAATTACTGGCACGCTGATCAACTTCGATGAATTCCTTGTGTCCTAAATCATTTTGTTACCTCAAAAAATATGTTCATGTAACCAACCATACGTGTGTTGCTTCTGCCGCATTAGTAACATGAGAGTTCAGAAAACGAATAGCAACTTAGCTAATAATCTCTTCAATTCTGAACAGATTTTTCGATCTTACCTGTTTGTGAGTGATATTCTGTCAAAATAGCCTTTCATTAGCCTAGGAATACTTCATGGACAATGAACAAAGAATTTGATTTCCGTGTGTGTTTTAAATCATTCCTAATATGACGTTCATTTTAACCCAAACATTCAGTGGCGGTGATTAGGAGGACCGGGAAGTGGGGGATGCAGTTCCCTCGCCAAATGTTGCCACTTTTTGCCCCCCACACTATGGCCTTTTTATGCTAAGCCTTTTCTACCAAGAAAAAGTATATTGTCCTTGCCTCTCAAATGTTGGCACCCAATCGCCGCTGCAACAAACATTCAGATAGATTTCTCAGTTGTACAAACCTTGTAAGCTAAGAAAAGTGGCCCCCAAGGAGTAAGAAAACTCTTTCAGTCAAAAACTCATACGATGAAAATACTATGCTCAGGAACATGCATTTAAATGACGAGAAACTTCACTATTATCTACCGTTGCACTATCTATCATTGTCGCCGAATACATAAAATCAAGTATGTGCCTTGTATTTGCAACACAAGCTTAAACCTAATTCACATTTATTTCACTGTATTAACATGCATGAAAGAATGTGATTAGAATGTATGGCTGTGCATGGGTAAACACTTCCTTGAAATAATTCTGTCCATCAGAGACAAAGCGAAAGGAAATGGAACAAGATGCGACAATAGATTAGAAAATGATAAAGAGGAAAACAAGAAAAAGAAAAGGAAAAGAAGTAAGAGGAAAGTCGGGAGTGTAAGAGAGAGGGGGATACATACGTCTTACATACACATATATACTATATATCATGGTCTTACATTTATACTGCCCACCCTAATCTATCAATATGGAGCTTCTGCCCACCCGGTCGAAAATTTCTGGCGCCGCCCCTGCCCTAGAGTAAAGGAGAAAATTTTGAATGAATGTTTCATTGGTGTCGCATGAACTTGTAACAGTTCGAGAATCATAAATATCATTTGCTGAATTCAAGCCACACAAACCATGGTTTCATTATGTCCGTGGTACTGGTTTTTATGTACACACCAGATGGGACTACAAAGCAAATGTCTGCAATTTCCTGATAATTTCGGAATTTCTCTGGAAAATACTCAGAAAACTCCTGACATTTCACAAATTATATAATGTCACATGTAATTTCTGCCCGAAGCAGCTGCTTGTGAACTTATAGCACGAACATTATAATTTCATTAGAAGTTCCCGATATGGTTTGTTACCAATCAAGATTTAAGTATTCCTTAGGTTCTAATTCTTTGAAAATTTGAAATTTCCCAACTGTCGAAAGTCGATAAACCATTTTCCAAACTTTAGATCGGAATGGGAAACTTGTCCCTATTGGAGATTGTAACTGCATCTGGGTTAGCTTCAGCTATTAGTACTTCTACCCTCTCTGGGTTGAGTGAATGTGGATTTAAAAAAAAAATAGTTGGTGAAGAATATGATGGTGCTGATGTAATGGGTGGTAGAATTAAGGGGTGAGATAGATAGATAATTTCAGAGAAGTGTCGAAAAGCAATTTTCGTACATTGTTCAGCACATATTTTAACCCTGGCTTTTGCCCATTTCTGTGGAATTTCTGCGATATTGAGACTGTCAAATCAGTTATAATTCCCCCCCCCCTCGAGTATTCTCAAAGGATCAGCCCCACATGGTTAGCACATCGTGGGTCCCAGGTTCGAAACCCGGAATGGGCATGGGCGTTTGTGGGTGTCCATTCATCAATTTCATCATGTCATTACTTATCCCGATCTTCAGAAATTAGCCAAAAGTGGCACAAAAAGCGAAGTAAAATAATGCAAATAAATCAATCAATCTTCTCGAAGTAATTTGATTGTAAAAAAATGCAGTGCAAGATAGCTAGGGAAGTTCTGTAACGTTCTCAAGTTGTTTGACACAAGATGGACAGAAAAGTATCAATACTCATTGACTTCTGAAGTCGTATACACTAATAGTAGAGACTTTACTGTTGTCCATTTCTGGACCATTTTGTAGTAGAAATGAACCCAAGTTTCTCTGAACACAGTCAACACATTGAAAAATTACAACTTATTCCAATATGAAATGCCTATGACTCATTCATTGGAACAGTGTGTCAAAATGTTGGATGGCCTGGTTGATATTTTGTACATTTTCAAATCTGAATGTGGCAAACAGTAATTGAAAATACATGTCCAAGGTCTGCATTGTTAGCAGTAGAAAATTGTGACAAGCTCTTGTACTCAAATATGCACAAATTGTTGGTGATCTTGGCTACACTACCAGTTTGATCTTCAACACCCGAGGGGATGTGTTTAACATTAAGGAGGTTGAAATAATATCCTCGCAATTCAACGGGAGATCCTCGACTAATGGACCCTGCACTGTTAAGTGTACGTACACATACATACGGATATTAAAATAACACCGATGATGTTATTTTCAATTTTGTAGCAAGGAGGAAAATACTAATTCTAACATTGTAATTCTTTTTTAAAGAGAAACTGGGATTAGCTTTTTCAAAAGCATTTTCTGCTCATTTTATGTAGAAAAGTTAGAAGTTCGTAGATAGACTTAATTTAATAAATGTGTGACCTTTCGTATGGTGGCAGAGTGGATTTTGATAGCCAGATCATAGGGACCTAGGGACATTATACGTCCCGGATTTTCATGGACAATCCAGGAATGGTATCATTTGTCCGTGTTCCGAATAGTTTCTTCGGGATGCACAAATGTCCTGGAATCGGGTGGGAAAGAAGAAATGATTAAGATAAGACTATACTTTCCTGAACTTTTTTTTATATTTAAATGCGTGGACGTAATTTTAAAATGCTCATTTTACAAAACAATCTAACTCTACATTGAACCACTCCCTCTCCATAATACAAGAGTTAACGCAGACGGTACTGCAAACATCTTTGAGTTCACGATGGCGCCGCCATCTCCTAGCAGTGCTGAATTTCAGTTACGATTCTCTTCCATTGTATAGTAACCTGCTTACTACAAGGAGTCAGTGCTTGGGTGCCTATCTGTTCAATCCGCAGTTTTCAAGTAAATTACAATTATGTTGTACATACATACATACAACTTTATCTGGTCCAGCCCCCTCCCCCCCCCCGCTCCCTAACAAGCTACCGGTCCCGCATTTTCACTTATGAAATATAGGAACCCTAATTGAACCAAAAGTTGAAACCCCTTACGTGAGCTATATATACGCCCATGACCCTACTACTACTATTAGAAATATGACATGTGATTTCTTAATTTTCAATTTTTCTACATTCAATGTTATTGATAAAATGTCCAGGAATCACTGAGTTTTACATCGTCTCTTCAGTAAACATTGTTAACTTTTGATGTTAAGGAATTAAGTAATAGGGAAATGTTCTAAAAAAAATATTGGTCAATTATTTAATACACTGCGTCATATTTTACTACTTTCAGATCATGCATGCATTTTTCTTTAGCAATTTTTAGGTCATTCAATGTCTTGTTCTATTTATACGTAATATACAGCGTCTACCCATGTCTCTATTGATGCTACTGAAGAAGACCTACCTTCTCAGTGCCACCTGTGCAGCCATAACTCTTTGCCTCTCGACGACCAGGAGGCAGTTGGGGCACTGACACTCCCTCCACCTGCAGAGCTTCTTGTGTCCCTTCAGGCACGAGATGACCCCGTGGTTCCTGCAGCGGGCGCACTTTGGGGTCCTCAGGAGCCTCCTGCTCTGCTTCTCCCCTGACTTCTTGTTCTCACTGGTAGCCATGGCCTTGGTGGCCATCGTTCTTCTGGAAGAAGGCAAGGGAAAACCATGGTACTGAGATCAATTATGTTCATTGTTTGTACATTGCATTGTAGAGATTAAGATCCTATCAATATTGAGAGATTGTTACGGAATAGGAATGAAGTGAGTGGCGCACCAAGGATTTTTGAAAGGGAAGATGTGACCGTAATGGGGGGTTTGGCCAGGGGTAGACAAAATTAAAACTAATTCAATAGCCAACCCCCTATCCCCAGGTGCTACCCAGATAGCACATAAGCTTGTGGCAAGCTTACGATAGCTTCCTTATAGCTTGTCAAAGCAAGCTTGATATGCCATGCTGGACGTAAGCTTGATGCATGTGATACCTAGCGTGATTAGATGTATTTTTTTTAAAAAAATAAAATAAAACAATATACACAACCATTTAATATAACAACAGAGATCCTTATTAAACATAAACAATAGTGACAAAATTAAATAAAACCGAAATACAGTGGAACGAATTCCAATGTGAATAAAACACAAAAGCTTATATTTCCTGCAGCGTACACTAGATGGCAGTGTGACTCAAATGTAAAACAAACATAAGTTTTAGTAACACAAATAAGGATAACTTTGATTGAAATTAGTGAAAAAATGTGTTGGTAACAGTTCGTTATATCGGAGACACATTTAAATCGGATATTTTGTGTTTCGCATGGTTCGTACTTACCAATTGTGTATTGCGGAACATAGTTGAAAGTGCCATTATGCTTTTTACATGAAAACAAACACAATTTTTCACATACAGAGCAGTGGCGTCTCCTGACCCTGAACTTCAGGCGTTGGCAAAGAAGGAATGTTAACCCCTCCCCCTCTCATTTCTGTGAACCAATATTACAAATGTTCTCCGTACCTTTTTGGTGTAAATTTATAAATATTTAGAAAAACATTAAATTACATAAATTATTTTAAATGAAGTAAATACTTCATTTAAAGTATTAATATATTTGAAGGTTAAGGAGACATTTAATATGTTCAATACTTTGCCATACAATTAATTTTTAAAGCACGAGTTTGCAACCAGAGGGGTTGGTGGAACTCCTACCTATCACCCATATAAAAACACCGTGGACATAAGAATGACCCGTTCATTGAAAAATCGCTAAAATGCACATTCCCGGTTTTTCCCCTTACCCTTCATTTATCCTTCCAAAAAGTAAAATTTGAAAAATCAACTGCTCATTACTTAGTTACTTGAATTCCAGTCTATTCTTCTTTCTTTAGAGAGAAATGCGCTGATCACCGCCTCATAAAATTTGGATTTATCCCCTTCTCGCAGCTTAGAAAGTAATTCTTTCTGGATGGAGATAAGACTTAAATTCGTCATCCGGTTCTGAGGTTGAGAACGATCTCTCGACAGATGACGCCGTGGAAGGAATTGTTGCGATCAACACTGCTAATTTATGTATTTATGTAAACTCACCCACTAGATTCGTGATGATTTACAATCTCAATTGGTGTTTTCTCTGATCCTTCAGTGGAAGCATATCAAACATAAAGTTCATTCTTCTGCAGTTTGGTTAAATTAAACACACTGCCATAAATGTCCTACAATTTATGTACGAGATGGTGAGGAAAGTTTTCTCTTTTATTCAAGTTTTATTCAGGTTTTGTGGGATTTAGTAAATCGAAATATTGCAATTTTTCAAATGATGCGAATCTAATTGTTATCTGGTTGCTGATATTATCAATGATTTCAAAGTAAACCCTCCGGCAGTTGTGTTTCTGTGATTCGTTGTTCAGTCGCCTCCTTTTCATTTCAACAATCTCTTCCTCTTCTACTGCACCAGTTATAGAATTACATAGTGTTTCGAAATTCTCACTTTCCTTTTTCAGCTGTTGTTGAAATTCAGTTATTTTATTACTGCAATACAAAATATCAACATTTTTAGACTGCAATATACTGAATAATACGTCTGAAAAGGCAAGCAAGTTGGATAAAGCCTTTTTTAAAAATATATTGTCGAAGTCCTTCAAGAAGCTAGAAAATCCTCTGGAGTTATTGCAGTCAAATGATCGAAGTCTCCACTTTCACTAACATGTTCAAAAAACATAAGCAGTGCTTCTCTGTTGTCATTGACTGTCCACACTAGCCTAGAGGTAAAATTTCATCTGGTAGGAGCTAATGACGGGAGCTTTCTGGACATGAAAGCAGAAAGTTCGTGTAACCTCTTTGGAGAATGAGGTTTAAGTGATTTAAGACCACAAAAGAACACCTTAAGCTCTTTGTTACATTCTAACGATTGTTGCAGCACCAAGTTCATTACATGAACATAACAATGCGTATAAAAAGCTTTCGGATAATTTTCCAAAACTTTACTTTAAAGGCCATTCAAATGACCACTCATTACAGAATACTCATCGTATGTCTGGGCAATTAATTTATCCCCACACTTATATTTATCCATTATTTCAGTCACGTGACTAAAAAGAGCTCCTGCAGTTTTATCGGCGCTCATGTCATGAAATCCAAGAAATCTTTCAATGACTTTTTTTCTGTGAGGCCGAGAAAAAACGTAACACTGTTGAGACCTGAGATTTTTTGCTAATGTCTGATGTTTCATCGACCATGATAGCAACAAAGTCTGTGTTTTAAATTTCATTGTAGATTTCATCTCTCAGAACATCCGAAACTGAATTTATTAAATCATTTTGAATGCCTGCCGAAGTACCGCGAAAAACTAGAATTTAATAAATGTTATTTTAATGAGGGATCAAACTCGGCACTTGCAATAAGGAATTCCATGTAATTGCCCTTATTGAGAGATGCTGCATTTTCCTCATGGCCTCGGAATGGCAGTTCTTGCTTTGCTAAATAGCAGACGGCGTTAATCAACCTCTTTAATATTTCCCTGTTCTCTTTTACTTTTTCATTGTGTAGCTCTATTTCAGCTTTTCGTGGAGTATCCAAAAGAACGTCAATTCTAGTAGGGGTGGCAACAAAACTACTAAATTTAAAGAAACTTTATTATAAAGATGCAATTCAGACTCGCTGTGTTTTCTCACTGCAGGATTGAGATGATTCAAATCCGCATACCCTTAATAATTCCCAACACCTTTTTTAGTCTAGAATAATAAACATGTCCAACAGTAAAATTTATTCGCCACATCACACCCGCAAAGCCAGTCTGAAATTTCATAGAGTTCTTTTCGAAAATGTCTCTCAAAACCTTTTCCAACACAACTTTTTCCTTTAACACATGTTGACATCGTGAGATTCGAACATGGTCGACCATTGTCAATCACTTGTTTCTTCTCTGAATACGAAAGCGAAGAAAATAAATTATTTAAATACTTTTGCACAACACTTTCACTATTCTCCATCTTAAAATAATCACATCACTTCACACCACACGTTTAAAAAATAATGCACAACAATCAGGAGCAAAACAACGCGGAACGCGGGGTGAATGAAAGCCAAATCGTTGGGAACAAATACAAAGCCTTGAGAAGGTAACCATGCTGGTGGGTGGCAGGGTGCGCATGGTAAGACGTTGGATTTCCTCGCAACGCCCTGCCCGTCACGGACCGATCTGCCTGCCTGACAACCACTGCGCGCTGCGCCGCGTTCGAAAACTACCGGGCGCTCAAAATCGTAATTTATAAAAGTACAGATACTTTCTTCTTTATTTCATTTTCCTTTGGCCGTTGACACACGACTTACACACCCAGAGAAATCGCCACTGATACAGAGTGACTTTTTTATATTCCTTTCTTCGCTTCCGGAACACACAATATAGCGGGCACATCTTGACTCACGTTTTGGGTATGCAGTGTTTCAACCTTCTCACCGAAAAATACCTACTATCCTGTACGTCACCGGTGGAAATTATACATTATGCACGGGTAGCTGACGGATAGCCCCACGAACCATTCACAGAGAGTCCCATGAACTATTCACGGATAGCTCCACGAACCATTATGCACGGTAGCTGACGATTAGCCCCACGAGCCATTCACGGATAGTCCCACGAACCATTCACGGATAGCCTCACGGACCATTCACGGATAGCCCCACGAACCATTTCCATAAGGTTAGGTTAGGTTTGGTTGGGTTAGGCAAGCATAGTAAAAAAAAAAAGTTTGAAACACTGACAGTGGTTACGTCATCGAACGTGCGGAGCATGCAGTTCACGTACGGGAAGCATGTCCTTTGTGCGTCGGTGGGATATTTCTCTTGAAAAATATATGATTTGCCGGTCAAATAGATTCCACGATGAAAGAAAATACCTCCACAAACGTTGGAAAGCTTGGAGAAACTCATTTCCGTAAGTAGTTTCTTCTGTAAAAATGAAGAAATGTGTCTCCGATATAACGAACTGTTACCAATGTGTTTTATTATCCTTCGAAAGATCTTTTTTTCAAATAAGTACAGGCTAAGAACGCCATGAATCCAACTGAGGCAAAGCTACACATTGTGAAATATTTTCTTAAAACATTTAATTTAATAATTAATACAAGTTTGGATAAAAAGTAATTAATTCCTGCGCCGGAGAAGGCTCTACCGGTAACAGCATGAATAACTATGCAATACATTCTCACATATGACCAACTCTACCACAGTGCTGAAGATTTTAAGATTCGGCTAGCAACTATGCAAGAAATTGTGATAGCTACATGCTTATTTTTCTGATATAATGATACGCGTGATACACAAGACATACAAACATTAAAAACGTTGTACTGCTTATTTTTATGAAAAAAAGTAATGGAAATTTCCACACGCGAACTCAAGATATTTGAAAAAAAAAAAATTGAATTTGAAATTTCAGGCACTGGGTGAAAATTTTCAATCGACAAGGCGCCCTGGATTTGTCTAACCCTGGTAATGCCTTTTTTTACTAGTCAGCTCTATATTTTGCCATCTGTTCGTATAAAAACACTAGATATGTTGACCAAGGCAGTATTCATTATGAACTAAAACACTTTACAAGTAAGGTTTCAGCCATAGGCGGAACAAAATTATGCTATAAGCACATAAGATGTAACACTTAAATTAATATAATGTGCAGATTTTTTTGACATATTAAACACAGCATAAATATATACGTGTGCGGTGTTTGTGGGGGTGTATTCACATCAAGACAGTTACAAGGGTTCGTTTTAGGTTCAATTTGTGGTGAGATAAAGTAAACGGGACTGGACATTCAATGTGAAATCCGAACCACTTTGTAATGTAACTCCCCATGGAAACGAAACCAGGGCCTTGACGTAAATGTCTAGTAACTCTAGTCCAGATTAACGTATTTGTGATAGCTTTGCTTTATTCTTTTACTATCTGGAATGGATTGCTCGAACATATAATGATCGTTGTAATATAATGATGTCAATACTTATTATAAATTTAGTTATTCATTTTGGGAGGGGCACGTGTCCCTCCCGCTATAGATCCACCATTGGCTTCAACCCTATATCAGGGTCTTTCTCAAATTAAGAACCAAAGTAAAAATTAAAAACTATAGATTTTTTTACTTTGGTTCTTAGTCTGATATAGGGTTGAAACGTTACTTCTAAAGTGTTTTAGTTTGCCGTCTTTCGTGTTTTCCTAATATATAAACAACGTTTATAGTGTCCAGATGTTTGCATTTATGTTATTACGCTGGACCAAATGGGATTATAACTAGGGTTAGGATTTTTGTTGACTAATAAATTACCAAAAACATTTTATGGTCTAAAAGATTTTGAACACTGACCAAAAGAACTGAAAAAAAAAATCCTAAAATATTTTTCTCCTTTCGAACTCAAAATTTATGACCTAAAATGTAGTGTCCTATATATATATATATATATATATATATATATATATATATATATATATATATATATATATATATATATATATATATATACACACATATATAATTTATGAATGAAAATTATCCTTTCGATTACCACTGCAGATAAAATTATAGTTGCATCTACGCCCACCATCCGAGTTCAGTGTTTTTAACTTTGAGCTGCAGTGTGTTACTAAGATTTTCTGCAATTTTCAAAAAGATGTGACCGACGATTGTCATCCAGCACACTTTCACACATAGAAAAGCTGCGATCAGCATCAACTGGCACAGGAAAAATCAACATTTTAATAAGTCATTAAATATAAAACTATTTAAACTTCAGAAGTAAAAAAATGAAGGAGAATCACCTCAAATGTCAAAAAATGCCTTATTGGACCAAAACTGCGCCAACAAATTCACCGTGAAAGCCTTAATTGGTCGCAAACAAGTAAGTATGGCATTTTTGGATTACCCGGAAGACGCAAGATCATCAAAATTCGAGCCCTAATTATAACCACACAAACCGCCAAACAACCCCCATTTCCATCCCTGAATGCAGTGGTGTATTTACGTGGAATTAAAGGTGCAAGACCGTTCCCAACATGTCAAACACATGTATACTCCGGGATCGATATCCGACGGAGGCACATAGAGGATCGGATCCTACTTTAAACTGTAGGTCCAGTCCTGATTAGCCTTACTGTGCACAAAGTGGACTTAAAACTCCAATTCAACAAGTATGTATATACTCGAAGCGATTTGTTTGTTTAAGTTTTTAAGTCCACAATATGCACACATATAGGTTCATCAGGATTGGGCCTACTGCTTCCGAACCACTATGTGCCTCCACCGGGTATCAAACCCGGTACCCCTTGAAAAACATAGTGTTGTCAAATACCAATAGGTGAGGGCGAATTCGGTGCAGGGGAAGAAAAATCTATTCTCATCCCCGATGTATAGGATCTTCTACACTGTAAAATGTTGATTGAAAAATTTCGGTTTATGACAGTCAATTTTCACTGCCGTCCAACAACTATAAATAAAATGACAAAGGGTAGTACTGTTTAGTTAACTATAATTAATGTAAAAGTGATGAATTCCTTTTTAAAAAATATATTTTGGTGCACACAACTGCAATTTATACGTATATAATCATTAGCCTTCTCTTTGCATTCTAATATTCATTTTTTTTCTCTCGGATGTCTCAATGCTGTATAGACCTGTATACATTTCATGTATGAGTGTGTGTCTTTTGTTTTGACATGTTTACTTCTCATTCCTGCCACAGCACAGTGAGGTGACGTCATGAATGCGCCTGTGCTCACGTGGAAAAAACTATCTCCTACGTATTTTATTTCAACGGTAGATTACTCCCAACCCCCACCCCACACACAGAACCCAAAACGTGTCAATTGACACATAAATGTTGACTCCAAAAACAAATTAATGTGCATAAACTGCACATGATGTAACTCAGGCACGCAGCCAGGGGGAGGGCTAAGGGGACTGAAGCCGCCCCTCCCCGATATCCTACAAATATCTAATTTAAATGTTATTTTTATTGTTAATAACAAAAATTAAGTTATAACCACAATAAAAACTGCATTACATAGAAAATGGTTTACTGTATAATAAAAGAGGACTCAAGTGATATTTTTAAATTCTACCATTTAATCCGAAGAGTAAATGGATCCACAGCTTCCAAAACTTATAGTTTTGTTTGTGAGAGGTCACAGAATATAAACTTTATGAGTAAAATTTACAACCAACTGTTAAACACTTTTTTGAACGATTGTGTAAAAGTTAGTAACAAAATACAATATCTATGATTTTCAGTACACTAACTGTACAAAATATAAGAAAAATAACGGACAACAATTGTGTTGGATATTCACTGATACGGTGGGTCGAGTAGCAAAGTCTCTCCAATTATGTAATAATAACAATAAATTTGGATTGAAATTCGTATGTTTTTAATAACTTATAATAGTAATTATTGAAAAACAACAATAATTATTATTGTCATTATTATTTGTACTAATCAAATTTTATCTATGACCTGACCCCCTCTACAAATATTTCTGGCGACGCCCGTGCTGATAAGGGATGAGCCCCCTCCCCGAAATAAAATTCTGGCTACGGGTCTGCGTGCGATGCACTAAAAATGTGTCAACTGGGAAAATCAGACAAAAACATTGAAAAAAAATCACACATTTAACTGCGTTAATTGATGCATTAAAAGCTTTTTTTTTTTATCTTTGAATGATCTTGTGTAATCTTCCCAATTGATGCATACCCAGTGCATCACACGAAACACCGGCTGATAAAATTACCTGTTTTTTGCATTCCTGTGTGTATTTCGACACTCCAAAAAGTGCATCATGTGAAGTTTATGCACGTCAATGTGTTATTGGAATCAACACTTATGTGTAAATTGACACGTTTTGGGTTTTGTGTGCATACACACTCAAAAATACCGTTTTCAGGTTTATACATAATTTTATAATAGAAATTGCAACCGGGGGGTGAATGCAACTATCCAAAAGGGGGGCTCCTCCCTCATCCAGTAAGACTAAAAGCAATCAGTTGCCTTGTAATGAAGGTGCCCCGGGTCCATTTCCATACCGGTAAAGGTACAGTCACCGTCAATAAAAATGGGATACCTACAACCTGAAATACTAGCTCCCAAGGCGTTATGTGTGTTGCCTAACCCTACGGCGGTGGTAGAATTTGCCATTGAGAATTTACTATTAAAATCCACTTATCGCAATAGATTTAGGCAACACACGCAACGCCTTGCACGGAAGCGAGAATTTCAGGATGTAGGTATCCCATTTTTATTGCAGCTGACTGTACATTGCGCAATGATTCAGACGCCATTTTAAACTATACGTCCCGTCCCAATTAGCACACGCGAACGTAAAGTGGACTTAAACTTTTTTTTTTTTACGAAAGCAATTAGTAAGTTCCGAAATCAATATGACTTTTGATTATTCCTTTCGGTTAATTCTAAATGAAACAGGTTTCTTGTAAGTTTTTAAATTAAATTTCGACTTGATATTTTAAGTCCACTTTATGCACAGATAGGCTAATCGGGACTGGACCTACAGTTTAAAATGGTATCCAAACCACTGTGTAACGTGCATCCGCCGGTTATCAAACCCGAGACCCCTTGATTACAAGACGAGGTTTCTGGTACGTATGTGCATGATGGAATAGTACCACTTAGCCAAAGTACACACAGAACCCAAAACGTGTCAATTGACACATACATTTTGATTTCAATAACACGTTAACGTGCATAAACTGCAAATGATGCACCTTTTAGTGGGTCAAAATACACATTGGAATGTATTACAGGGTATTTTTATGAGATGATATGAGATTTATCCGTGTGATAAACTAAAATGCATCAATTTGGAAGTTCATGCAAGATCATTTCGAAGATAAGAAAATTACACATTTAGCTGTGTCAATTGATGCATTAAAAGTGAAAGTTTGTTATCTTCGAAATGATCTTGTCTGATCTTCCGATGCATTTTAGTGCATCACACGGAACTTCATCTCATAAAAGTACCCTTTAATACATTCCAATGTGTATTTTGACACACTAAAGGGTGCATCATTTGCAGTTTATACACGTTAACGTGTTATTGAAATCAAAATTAGTGTTGCCCACGAGACGAGACGAGACGAGACTTTGGTCTGTCCCGTCCCGTCTCGTGAAAATGCTGTCTCGTCTCGTGTCTCGTCTCGAAAATATTCGTTTGTCCCGTCTCGTGTCCCGTCTCGAAGGGTTCTGTCTCGTCTCGTCTCGTCCCGTCTCGTTTTGTCTCGTCTCGTCTCGTAAAAGTGATCCGGGATATCATGCCAACAAAAGCCAAAAGTAGCAGAAACACGAAATATTTTTCCGGAAAATGGTATAAAGCTCCAAATATTTTACCCATTGCGTGGTGAGAATATATAAGGTTCGTTAATCATGAGGATATTAATATTAAAAATGCAGTTTGTTGGTTACTGATTGCTAGGTATCTTATGAAATCTACCTTGTGGTTTTTCTCGCTTCATACAACTGTCTATCCATCGTACATTTATACCGAGTTTGTTAGAACCTGTCCCGTTTCCCGCGCTAGCGATCGCTCGACAGTTTTGGTGCCAATGAGAAACGAGAAAAAAAGTCGTCTGCTGAGCAGCGAGGAGCGAATGGAAGCCAGAAGAGAGGAGCTTACGTAGACGCTGTTGTCACGTTGCGTACTTTAATTTGCTGCCTGGCTTTGGCTTTCCCCAGCACGGAGTTCAGGCGGTCTTCAGCAGCAACACCGCTTGGTTTATGCTAGAAAAGCCAGCAATCAGCTAGCGTGGGAAGCGGGACAGGTTGTAACAAACACGGTATAAGTGAGTGCTCTTTTTCATTACTGCTATACCTTTTGGAAGTCTTGAAATGTTTTCCAATAGACCTTCTTTCTTTCTGAATGTCGAACTTGTACATTTTTTCTTTAAATTCTAAGCTTTTCGCTTGGGAGCAACAAAAAAGTTTTTAAATATGTTGTACGAACACAAAATACTATTTAAAATTTCAATACTTAGTATATTACAAATAGAAAGCATTTATTGTTCTTAATATTGTTAAACATCTTCTATGACATAAGTTTCAAAAAGTGTTTCTTTGTTATATTGTGCTGTTTCTTATGCTCAGCTTATGACGCACATACTTCTTTGTTTTCCCTTTAGCCTCTAAGTCCGGTACCACCACCGCTTGATCTAATTTATCCTTCGGCAGGCACGCATCTAGAAATATATGTCGGGGGAGGGTGTCCGAGCCAAGTGTTTCAGAAAAAAATATAATAACAACATTAACGACAACAATTAAGCAAATGTTTAAATTAATACATTAATATAATTCATAGGTCTATTCACTTGAATATGTAAAATAATCAATTCTATTATTGTTATTGCATGAAATGTTACAAAGATGGTAGAAGAATAGTAATATAACAGCACGAATATTAGCTAATATCTAGCTTACGTGTAGTTAAGATCGTCAAAATCTGCATAAAAACAGCTGTCCTGGCAAGAAAATTAATGTAAAAAAAGGTGATGAATTGAATATTTGCTGAATAACAAAAAAATATGTTACATCCAGTTGACGAAAAATAAAGTTCCTGATTAATATTTTATGCTCATTATTATAAGTAGTAGCGTAGCGTACATAAATATTCATTCAAAGCAGTATGATCCCAATAGAATCTTTGTTTTCTAGTAAGTTCGGCAGGAATATGTAACCCTCGATTATGCTAAACAAATATATTTTTTGTTTAGCTAGAGCAAGGCCCCAGGAGGATGCAAGAAGCCGTTCCTGCAAAAGTATGTTTTACGAAGCGAAGAACCGTGACAAAATCACCACGTATGGAAGGCAAACCTGCATTTATTTTATATCGCACATTTACAGAGCCGTGCCTCCTGAAGTTATAAAAATCCCAACGTCAATGATTCTTTTAGACATGCTATAGTTGAAAAAAATATGTTTAGATGCACCGAAAGTGCATCATTATCAGATTATGCATATAACGTGTTATTGGAATCAACATATTTGTGTAAATTGGGTGCCTCCCCGATGTCGTAGTAATAACGTCGAGGTCTTGTAATCAAGGGTCCCTCCCGTTCGATACCTAATGGAGGCACAAAGTGGATCGGGTCGCACTTTAAACTGTAGGTCGGTTCGCGATTTAGCCTATTTGTGAATCAAGTGGACTTAAAAAAAACTAAAAAAAACAATATCAACCTTAAGAATATTAGAATCCACTAATTCACCCGCAGGTAAGTCAAATTTCACATATCCCTCTTCATCCTCGTTCATAGACTTCATGCAATACTCTTGTGTTGCATCCCACCAGGTGCGAGAAATGTGAAGTTATTATTTCCTTGTACTGCGTTATTTCTTTTCATAACAGTAAGGCTAAATTCTCGTTTTATCTGAACTTTTAAAAAATGTGCAAAATACGTCTCTATCTTTAAACAACCACCCTTTCCCATGTATGTGGAAAATAATCCCACTCTGTCTCAGAAAACCTCTTCCTACGATCAAATGAAGGAAACAACTCTCAAGTCTCAACAATTATAAATTTTTGCTTAAATTTCCTATCATTTATACAAACAGTAGCACATATCACGTCCTTTGGTGCAACACTGTCAACAGCTAATGTTACTTTCCTCGTCCTAATAAATTTACTTCCAACCAGTGACGGCGCCAGGGAAATATGACTGGTGGAGGGAAGGCTGGCAACAAAATATTGTAAGGGGGCAGTCACATTAAAACGCCCGAAAACACTACACATATATATACTTATATAATAATACTTATAATAATAATAATTATTATTATTATAATTATTATTATATTCATGTATGGTGTTTTGTGTTTGTCTTTTATTTAGAGTGGACGTTTGCTGCCTAAATTTACTTCTTGATTACGAGTTTATCTCCACATGATTCGTTTTAATAAAGACATTATTTTTTTTATTGGTAAGTTGCGTTGTCTCTAGTGGCCTATTTCAGTATTGAAAGACATTCATAATTTTATAATTCATCGTCTTTCTTGAGATGAAACTACTGATATACCTAAATATTTAAGTTATAAGATAATAATATAAATGATAAAAATAATGCTTCGAAGAGTTTAATTTTCTTGCAAAATAAACGTGACGTTTGAAGAAATGAATCTTCTTAAGTATTAGAAACAATGTGAGGCACTTAGTGAAGTGCAATTCTCCTGTAGGAGAATTCTGCTCTGTGTGCTTTGGAGAACATATTGCCCACCTTTGGTACGTCCAGGACTTGACATTTCTTCTCAATGGCAAGAACAGCCAAATGAGGCAGTTTGCATCCAGCATCCTGTTTCGAGCAAGCCTTTTTAAAGATTTTAAGGACAACCATCTTCGTAACGCTGAAGAGTTTTGGTCAAAATTTGTGTTTCACCTTTCAGGGAAATGTTATCAGAGGATAAAAAATCAAAGGTTACAGTTATCTCATAATTCAAGAAATATTCTGACCCTGCATTACTTACTCTTACTCTACCACTCCAACGCATGTCTGTGCTACCCAATTACAGGCACCTATGGAGTTCGTGGGATGAAAGTTCTTCGATTTTGATATGTACGAGAAAGAGCGAACCTGCATCTAATGATTGAAGAGTGGCAAATCCTAATAAGCGTTCTTTTACCTGCCCGCGATATGTTTTGAATCGAATTTTAAGTGTAATTTGCATTTTAATGTTCACGTTCAATACATTTCCAAATAATATCCCCTCATTAGCTTCAAGAGTATCGAAGAAATTCCCTTTGTTAAGGTTTCCTCAGACTCATCATCTCGAAATTCAAGTCCGTGAATAGTAAGAAACCGCGATGAATCCACAACAACTGACATGTAGTGTCGGGTTTTCTTCGATCACCTTTGGTCCTGGGTTCGATGCCCAGTGGAGGCACTTTAAACTATAAGTCCAGTCCCGATTAGCCTTACTGTGTATAAAGTGGACTTAAAACACCAAATCAATCAACCAACTAACCAAATCTTGAATCAACTTTGAATGTCTTTTAATAATTAGCGTTGTCACTAACAACCACGATTAGAATAATTTGCCCGTACTACAGATGATGTCTTGTGGTCCTGAAAATATTCGTGATGTTTTAAAACCATCCACATTCAACACTTTTTCCCAATTCTTAAGTCTGGTTAAAGCTTAGGTTAATCTCGGCTATTACCGGACATAAATGAATGAGAAATCACCTATGCCCAGGTCGGCGCTCGAATCTTGGACGAAAAAAATTAATATTTGTTAATCAAGTTGGTATTATAAGCAGGAAAATGATATCATGCAGAATACACCACTTTGAAAAGGTGAAAATCGTCATACTCTTATAAATGAACTCTCTTATTATTCGATATTTAATTAACTTCAGTTGGGGGGCTCGGGTGAGGGGGGGCGAAGTGTCTGACCTGGGGCGTCCCCCTGCCCCCCTCTGGCGTCGTCACTGCTTCCAACCCTCTAATAACTTCGCTGCTGATAGCCTCACCTTCGAAATGGAAGCTTGTGTGTCGGCGAATAATACAAAGAAGTTGTGTTCACTATCCCTCTTTCATTCAAAGTCTGCCGTTTTCCTTTTCAGCTTGTCGTGCAAAACTTCCTGTCAGCAAGCAAACCAAATTACAGAATTTTTATTGCCCCTCCCTTGCATCAACTTTCATTCCTACTTTAGGCCTGGATTTATGGCACGTAACCGCTACTGCAGGTCAACCTCGCCCTATGTTTGGTGTTTGCCCCCTGAAGCAACGGTGTCCATTGTTCAAAGCGAAACTTCTGTCAGTGGGGAACGGCGAAAAATAGTCTCGGAATACACCCTGGCCGTAAACAAGCTCCCGTCACCCTGATATTGCTGTCAGCTTCCCTTTGAAGTTCGATAAAACTACTTTGTGAAATGTGTTTAGTAACGAGTGAAAATGTAGACAGTAGATACTACATGTATTTTGCTCATAAACTTGAAGGCTAAATTTACAGAATAAAAAGAACAGCTACAACATTTCTTCATCTCATTTACAGAAAGGCTAATCAGGACTGGATCCACAGTTTAAAGTGGGATTCAAATCACAATGTGCCTTCACCGGGTATCGAACCCGGGACCCCTTGATTACAAGGCGACGACGCTACCTCTGTACCATCGGAGAGCACCCTCATAGAACAAAGTGTCCTCGTTCGACTATTATACAGAACTTAGTGCCCTTCCTTCATTTGAAATTATTCTATATCAGCCTCAGTATTTCGTTATTCCAATCCAAGGAATAGTATTCTCCTTAAATAAGAAATAAAGAAATAAAAAAAGCATTGGAAATAATCTTCAAACGGACGTAAAAAAATCCAATCCAACCACCTGTAGAATGCCTGAGGGAAACAACAAGAATTTTCTCAACAAAGACATATCCGAAATTTCCATAACATTCTAATGATTTCGCAACCCGTGCAAATAATCATGTGGTAAAATCTTGTCGTGGTTCCCTGTAAACACTAAAATCGCTAAATTACTTATTTCCATATTTCCTGTATTTTCTCCTCCTCTTTAGCTCTCAGCTGTTCGGAGTGGGATAATGCAAGATTATTTGTCCCTAATTATCTCCTTCTCTTAGTCTTGCTTATAACTTGGACTCCTTAATAACTTTCCCAACAACTCCTTATCAATTTGTACTGCCATGTTTCCTACAATGCTTTTCCTACTTCCTAATAACAATCACTTCTGTACACCCTTTGATGTAAAAAATAAATAATAAAAATAAGCCATATCCGTCGGTCCGTTTATCTTTCCAACCTATAGAGCTGAGACTATGTTTACAAGATAAATCTCGGACACAGACATTCCACGATCTTTTGGCCCCTCCTTCCACCTTCTCTACCTGCCCTTTTACTTGATGTTATTCAGAATTGTATTAGTATCTGGAGTACTATCGTAATATAAAGTTATTAACCTGGAATAAATTGAAAAACAAAAATGGGGAGTAATGCTGTGTTTTGAAAGAGTATTGAAAATAAGTTTAGGTTTTCATTCATTACTCTGTCTAGAATACGAGTAGTCTTCTTTTGACTTAATATACGCTTATCAACGTTTCTAATTGAAATATTTTATTCCAAGCAAACAAGTATTTGCAACTGATTAAAAATTTTGCTTTTATTTTTTCGAGACATTCGAGATGAGACGAGACTTTTCAAAAGCCGTCCCGTCCCGTCTCGTGTCTCGTCTCGAAAACGAGACGAGAAAGGCATTCCGTCTCGTCCCGTCTCGAATTTCAAAATGCTTGTCCCGTCTCGTGTCTCGTCTCGAAAACGAAACGAGACACGAGACGAGACGGGACATGTCCCGTCCCGTGAGCAACACTAATCAAAATGTATATGTGTCAATTGACACGTTTTGGGTTCTGTGTGTAGGTGTAGGGTAATATTATTGTAGGTATAAGGCGGAATTAGGAATTAACCCAGAAAAATTAACTATTTTTGCACACGTCACATGGTATTGTTTACATCTACTTTGTTATTGAAGTGCATGCAGAATAGTTGTATGCCACTTTTTTTTTCGTGTTTTCGTGTCTTTTCCGCTCACTTTTGGTTCACTGCGATGATGAGGATGAGTGATGATAAGATGTAAATGATGAAAGGACACTCACAAGGAGCACCCATGCCCAGGCTTGGATTCGAACACGCGAATCCAGCCGGCAGTTGGAAATGTCTGGCTCCTATACTGAGAAATGAGAACATTTTGAAAAAAAAAATACCGAGATACCTCTAAGAGGTTACACTAGCCATAATTAAAAGAAAAAAACCGTATACTTTACCTTTCAAGTTAAAAATATCCAGTGCGCAATTCGGCACAGTCTCCTTCCCTTTTCTCCACGGAGAATTTCGACAACCAACCAACACGTACACAAATCACCAAGATACTGAACGGAACGCTCAGATGTAGCCCGCTTAGACCCTGAAGATCTGGGCGGAGCTTGGACGATCGTCATTGGCTGAAAAAAAAGCTCCTGGCGTTTACAGAGGCTGAATGTGGGCGGGTCTCAGTTGGGCACGTGCCCTCAGCGACAAGGGGCGTGGTATGAACCATACGGAGCAATTTATGCCTTGTTTTATTTTCCTATGAGGACACCAACTTTGTATTCTTGACGGCTGTCGACTTATTTGAAATTAATTTCGTGGAAGATGCATAAAGAGCAGTTGCACCCGCACCCCCCCCCCCCTCCCAGAGTAAGAACAAAATGTTTTTCTTCATATTTTTATTATTTATATCACTTTTCAGCTTTTATCTTTTCCCTATATTCAGGGGTAGAAAAACACAGGACGCCTTGTCGCAATTTTTACCTGGCTCCTGAATTTTAAAAAAATAGTTTTAAAAATATTTTATAAATAGGTTCCATATCGAGTTCGCGTTGACAAATTTTCATAACGAGTACAGCATATTGATTTGCTTTGGCTTACTTAGCTTTTTAGCTACTTTTGATTAATCGCAAAGGGTAAGAAAGAATGCAGTAGCCACTAACACGCTGTGGGCCCCACCGAAACTTTCAGTCGCTTAAAAAAAAATGCTTTCCCTTCTATACAGCCTATTACATACTAATATGAAAATACATACATGTAATTTGAATCAATGTAAAAACTGGTACGAAAGGTTAATGCAACAGACAAACTGTAAAAAATTATACAGGGTCATTTTAATAATGCAGACAACTTTTGTCGGTTGTTGGTGCGTCATTTCAGTGATCTAGTATTTTAAAAAAAAAAAGACTGTTTTGCCGCTTGCATGCTGGCAACTCAACATCGCATCGGTAACGTCACTTTTTGCTGTGAAACAGTGCACGGTTGCAAGGAACACACAAATTTTGTGAAAAATTATGTGTCGTAAAACGAAGCGACGAACGCGTCCAGGTGACCAACGGGAAGTGAACCAACCGTACGAAAAATGGTAGGAAAGCAAGGTATTGAAAAGGTATCTGATTATGTATCTCAGATGTCAAATTATTTGCAAATCTCGTTGTAGAGTTGCCAGCGCATTTTCTTCCCTGTCGTCTACCCTTCAATGACTTGAACTACTCAGCTAATGGCTTTCTTCTAATTTGGTAATTCACTTCCTACTTTTCTAGTGATTAATATTTTCTGTTGGCAGTTGTAGGAACATAAAAATATATGTTTATCACTCTTACTGCGCCCCCAAAGTTCGTGCCCCCTCCCCCGCGCCGCGGGGGTCGCGGGGGTGTTATTTACGCCACTGTGAGGATGAGCGATGATACGATGAAGGAACACTCACAATAAACACCCATGACCTGGCGGAATTCGAACCCGGAAACTTCGGTGACGTGATCGGAAGTCGACCGCATAAATCGATCGTCCAAAAAACTGGCTATGGAGCTTTGTAAATTAGGAACTGCTGAAGCAATTGTTCTATTTTTTTGTGAATCACGTTGAATCTAAACGTATAGCCAGGTTTGAAGCTTAAAATTTTTCACATTAAAAATATGTAGGGGACAGCAACACTTGGAACTAGGACCCCTGGCGGAGTACAGTATATGTTTTTGTTTGTGTGTTTTCTGTATTTTGGTGGAAAATCAAATACACACACACATGGGTGTCCGGAAGGAGGGGCAAGGGGGCGTGGCCCTTTCCCTGGAAAATGAGAGTCAACCAAAAATTTCATTTCAGCCACAATAATACGTGTATTAATTATTGCACGAACATGATAAATTCAAATTTAAGCAATATTTTTTGAGGAAACAACACTATTATTGCGGTAAATGTGCCATCCCTGGAAAAAAAATACCTTCCTTGCCCTCTCTGGAAAAAAATCTGCGAACGTCCATGTACACACCAATGATGACTGGAAGCGAAAAGGCTATTTCGATATGTCACTTAAAAATTATTTACTTTTTATCCAATTTGTATTAATTAATAAATTAGGTATTTTAAGGCCTCATTTCAAATGTATAACTTTATCTTTAGATTCATGGTCATTCTTAGCCCATATTTGCAAAAACAAAACAAGAAAAAACTTTCCTCCTGAAATCAAAAAAAGGCTGGCGCCTGAATTATTGTTTGGTTTTGTATGCCTGTATTTCTCTTACCAGTTTTAGAAGGCTCCGTTACATGGAAAACCCATAGCTTTGTACCATTAGAACCTCTTTTGCGCAAAATATTGTACTATTTTTATACTATTGAAAAAAATAATAAATAAGAAAAGTCAATTTTGGGTTTTCATGGTATAACGTCTGAACCTCATTATTGGTTTCCAGCTGTGTTACACATATCAAAACATTGTACAACTTTTACACTATATTGTGCAGATATTTAAAGTTTTTGTGCTCATAGGAAACAGCCAGAAAGGTGGGAATATTTTTAGTTACAAGTAGTGTTCTCCACGGGACGAGACGGGGCAGGCTTTTAAAAATTCGAGACGAGACGAGATTGACCATGTGTCCCGCGACAAACGAATATTTTCGAGACGAGACAGCATTTCCACGAGACGAGACAGGCCAAAGTCTCGTCTCGTGGCAACACTAGTTACAAGTTAAGGACTGAATATCATAAACGCAGATACAACTGAATATTCTGCAGTTTTAGAGTACGAATTTTGTACTAATTGTAACTAAGTTTCAATTTTTTTTTATATAAAATAACCTCGAAAATTCTATATTAAAAAAAATCAAGATATGAAATGACAACATCATCATTCACTCTGGTTGAATTATGATTGAAATAAAAATATTACACATATATTTTAAATGATAGTTAAAAATCTGATGTAAAAGAACTTTGCATTCGACTATTTTACCAATTTTTAACATTTTTTTAAAAATTACAAAAATATTTTTAAAACTATTCGTTGGGAATCAGGGCGAATAAACATATGATTTCACAGAAAAAACTAATAGAACTATAACCTCACTTTCAGGATCAGTAACCTTAAACTTTTATAACGCTTTAAAAATTCCGAAAAATAATGCAGTGAAGTACAAAATCTCATACGATAAAAAGATCGAATAAATTACAGAGGATTCTATCATCATGCTGAAAACGTAAGTTCAAACGTAGATTTCTGTAACGTTTCGGGGAAAAAACATCTTTGAAAGAGAATTCAGACCAAAGCGACAGGCGACAAGCGATGTGCGACAGCAGAGGTTCACACCAAAGTGACAAAGGCCCATTTAGTCTAAGCAGGCATTCACCGCGCATGCGTGAACAACAGGCCGAGGCGACACGATGAGCACCATTGAGAAAACGACGCAGTCCAAGCTACACGTGCAGCTTGTCGTATCGCTTCGGAATGTCCGTTTGTCGCCTATCGCGTGTCGCTTCTATCTGAAATCTCTCTAATTGTCAACTTCTGAATGACCAGCTAAATTTCATATAACAGAGCCGCAAATTCAGGAGGGTTCCAGTTCCACCAAAATGAGACGCTGAAGGGGCAGAAGTGACAAAAACTATTGACTATAAATAAATAAACATTATGTCAAGTCTTTTTACTTGAATATTTCATGAAAGAAGATACAAGGAAGGATAATTGCTAGCGTTTCAATAACTTCTTACATCATAATCCTATTTTTAGTACTGTAAATGTTTAATTTAATTTAATCTTTTTAATTTTTAATCAAATGCGTCCATATTTTAAAGTTTATAAGTGCTATTAATACAGAGCATCCAATTAGTGGAAGTGAAATACCATAACAAAACCGTTAATAAATATTATTATTATTATTATTATTAATAATAATAATAATAGTGATGATGATGTTGGCATGGCCCAAAACGAAGGATTGTCCTAAATTTTATAAATCCCCCCTCCTGCAAAAGATGAAATAAAATAAATTGCACTTTGATAACAATTAAGTTGAAATCGCCTGACACCTCACTTAGAACTAACGATTTCTTACGGCTTTAGAACGTTTTGAGGAAACATGCAAAACAATTATGTAAACTTTCCACATTGGCAAAAAAGCACGAAACTTTGTGCAACAGCACTTAATATTGGACTAAAATTTTATTTTTGTTCCCTTTCAAGCAATCTGAGAAAGAATTATTGAAGCTTATACACGTAAATTGTAGTTAATCTTACTGATATAAATAATACTTTATAGATTAGGATAGTTTGTACTTTTTTGTGTCCTGTCGGAAAGTAGGAAAACCACATTTCGAAATTTAACCGTTCATGAGTGAGATGCGAAATTTCGCATGCAATGATGGCGAAAGAATTAGATTAAACAGTTCATCTATTTATGTACCGTCAGGGACTCTTTTGTGTTTGTATAATTGACACTCTATAAAATGTACATATTTAAGAAAAAAAGCCAATTTCGTTTCTTTTCCTTCTACCTCAGATTCCACTTCGTTTTGAAAATGTCATTTTTCCATCGTTCTTCGTATCATTGGTTTACTTTCCGTTGGAGCTCTGAACACATTCTTCGCTACGTTTTAAAACAAATGAAGTTGTTTCGTGGCTTCTCATTTTCGTAGAATATCTGTGTGTTGTTCCTTGCAACAGTGCCACACGTCCCTTCACAACAGAAAGAAACGACACAGATGCGGTCAAATGTTTGATCGGGTTACCAGTACTCGTATATGGGCTTTATTTAAACATTCGTAGAGCCGAAAGGACACACCAACGACAATAAGTGATATTAAAACAAGTTGTGTATTTAGATATCCTCTGTATGATTCATGATTCTCAACATATTCGAACTTAAAAAAAACAAAAACATTCTGCAGGATTTCATGACCCTCTTCCAAAAAAACATTTTTGAATGGTGGTACAATATTCCGTAAATTTTTTGATCGAAATTGTACTCCATAACATTTCGACGAACGCAATAGGCTTCTTATAAAAGTTTCTAATTTCCTGAACATGAAAGGTTTCCTTTGCGTATCTCTATTCCGATGGCCTTTCAGTTACCTCTGTTGATTTTGCTCTTGAAACATTGTGAACACCACTGTGTGAAAAACAGTGAAAAACGAAACAAGATAAAGTTTAGTTCAAAGTAGAAAACTTTCTCACATCCTTTAACTCCATTCATGTCGAAATAATATGTCTTTCTCTCTTTCCCTCCCTCCCTCTCGCTCACTCACTCACTCACTCTGTCATCTTTCTCTCTTCATTCTCTCTCAGGCCCGTTTAGAGGGGTGGCTGAAGCTTAGGGCGCCATTCAATGTTGTTTTTTTCTTAAGACAACAAATAATATACGACAGAGAAATTTACACTTCGCAGAGGTATTTTCTGGTAACACACTCCTGGAATTTTCTGTTTCCCAAAGTGGTATTCTTAAATATGCTAATTTTTGAAATCATAAATGCAAACTACAAATCTTTAAATGTAATCTATATTATTTTTTAATATTTTTTCTTTGTTTACTCATTTCAAATTTTGTAGGGGTTAAATATCACAAACCATGGAATAAAGGAAATATCTAAGGACACACATAAAATGTCGGTATTTGGCAGTGAGGGAGGGGGGGGGGGGCATAATCCTTCCTCGGGAGCCAAAGTATCTAAAGTTGTCGCATTTACCTGTGAAGGAACTCCCGGTTGGTCAAACAGACAATTAGCCCCACCGCTTTTGCAAGAACCGACGACGTTAATATTCCCCCTCCACAAAGCAGCCAGTAAGGACACAAGAATTTTCAAAATAACCGTTCTGCACTGTGATTGCAGGCACACCGGTTAGTACGGCGACTCCACTGAGTTACGGGGCTGCAGTGTTGCTACATGAAGGGAAATTTGGTCCGAAATTTTATCCAAAAGGGAAAAGGGAATTTCGATAAAAAATACCACAATTTTAGGGAAATTTTAAGACATCTGACTACATTATTACTGTTTATGTTAAGTTCCAGTTTCATATTCACATTCTCATTTTTTCTGTTATTTTTTCTGCTCCCTTGAATATAGCGTGCATCTATTTAGTATATTTCTGTTGAGTACATCGCTTTTCTGCACCTTCGGAGGATAATAGTAACGATGTAGATTACCAATTAAATGGATTCCTGACCAGGATCCAAACCTGGAACATCTGGTTAGGAAGCGATGAAAGTGACATTTATGCGAAAAATTTAACATTTTTTATTCACACGGACATGGACCAATGGAAATACTACTACTGCTGCTTCCACCACCACCACTAATAATAATAATTATTATTATAATTATAATTATAATTACAGTTACTGCTACTACCACTAATAATACTTATTATTATCTTTATTATTGTATGATTTGCTTAGATGAAGGGAAAAATTGGTCCAAAAAGGGAAATTTTCCCCCTTGGAACGGGAAATTGTGCACTCATATTGTGGCAACACTGTGGGTCTGTTCTTCCTCTCTCTCTCTCACTCTGTGTGTGTGGGCGGTGGTCCTACTTCCCTTCCCCCCTCTTTCTCTGTCGTCTTGTAATCAAAGGGTCCCGGGTTCGATACCCGGTGGAGGCACATAGTGGTTCGGATCCCACTTTAAACTGTAGGTCCAGTCCCGATTAGCCTTACTGCGCATAAAGTGGACTCACTCACTCTCTGTGCCCTCTTTCCTCTCTCTCTCTCTCTCTCTCTCTCTCTCTCTCTCTTTTCTCTCTTTCTGTGTGTCCTACTCCTATCCCCCTCTCTCTTTCTATCTCTGCTCTTATCTTTTCATCAGCTTTGCATCTGTTCTGTTTCTCACTTCTCTCTCTTTCTGAAGCTCCTCTGTCTCTCGCCGTCCACCTACTTAATTCTTGTATGCTACTCTTCTAAACATATAAATAACATCGGATACGTTCAAGACCGTAAAATATAGCACTGACTAATAAAAGAAAGAGGCCATACTTCGATTCTTTACGAAACTCTGGACACTCTCTGACAGGAAGGGATCATATTTCACAGAAAGAGTAAAATCAGTAGAAGAGAACAGACGGACCAAGGCTGTTGTTGCGGAAGATCCACAAGCACAACTGAAAGATAAGATTTAACTGATTTGGAACTTTAGGCAAAATTCCATTGGTTTTCTGTAACAGCCAGATCTGCGAAGAAGTATTAACTGCCTGAAGGACCTTGTGGAAATCCAAAATTGGAACCGTTGCCCCATCCTTTGGCAATTACCAATGTGCATATGAAGACCGGAGCACCGGAAGGCAAATGGCCGCCAACATTTTGGCCTCCTCCGCGGCGGACGGATTCCACATGGGAGGAGTCGAGCGCTTATTATTATTTATGTAGTAATGCATCACTTAAATCGGCCAGGATGCACAGATGAGGGTTTACATGGAGGTATCCGTGTCTGCAGGAGGACAGTGATGGATGATTCGGGCGCACGAAGACAGCGACTCCTCTCAGGGGCCACGTAAACAAACCTGCTACGCTCGATGCTGTGGTGGTGTCGGATTACGATTCTTGTATAGTGTTTCTGCATGCGTTCTTGAAGAAGAAAAAAATGGGGTATTGCTATTTCGGTGTTTCCAACCCCATGAAAAAGTTCCTGGTTTAGTAATATGAATTTTTGTGCTCGGAGTATAATTTATATTTAGACATTATTTCAGCATCCGAAAGGAAAGTCAGAACCATCTGACGAGCACTGTGGCGTGGCGCCTGATAGCAGTGATGAATGAACAAGCTCGCCCGAATATGTTCATTAATATCGAATTATCTCCATCCAGGGGCGTCTCAACCGAAGGGCAGGGGCACTATACACACAGAACCTAAAGTGAACTTGATGCACTCTGATGCATCAAATGATGCATATACATGTTGATGTTTTTACAATAGTTGAGTTCGTCAGTTCACAAAGTGATGGAAGTAGAAACGTAATATGTTAGAATGAAAAGTACATGTATTTCCATGCTGCTTTATCTTCGTTACACCTTTCTGGCATCAGCAAAACCAATGCTCACCTAGTTGGTTGATGTCAATGCTGATAGTTCGGAAAAGTGGACATTTTTCAGTTCACACCAAGAGCCAAGGATGAAGACGTGAAAGTTACACACGTAGCTCATCATGAAATAGCACAAGTACACGGGAAGAGACGTTAACACCCGATAACTATTCACACTGTTTATTCTGTTTTTTGTCCAGGTAGAATATTTTGATAAAAATCGGAAACGTAATGGGAAAAAAAGACTGCAAGAACACAGACAAAGGAAGTCCCGAGGATAAATCAAGCAAGCTCGAAAATCTCGGCTCTCATGTTTGGCACAGATTTCACCAGGATACTGATATGAGAAAAACCTCACGGTGAAGATGAGGAAAGACGCACATCCTACATTATTTAGTTAGTTGTTTAGTAAATGCAGGTAGGCTATTTACGGGAGTTGAAACTCGTCGACGTCTATGGTGGAGTGGTCAGCGTAACACGCTACGAAGACAGAGGTTCCAAGCTCTAATCCGGGTGAGGCATGTGTGACCAAATTACATTATCATCGTCGCGATTAACTCAAGATGCTAAAAAAGCGACGTAAATAATCGAAACAGAACGAAAGGAGGAAGCGAGGGTTGAAGCATGTCTTGTCTAGAAGGTGCGAGAAGTCTCAGGAGTGAAGCCGCAGTGCCTTCTCCACGAAACTGCTATTTCCTCAATAGTTTTTGGAAACGTTATATAGGAGACATGTAATGTGGTAGAAATTATTGGTGGATAGTTTGCAACCCTGGAAATGTAGCGGATGACGCCAATCAACACGACAAAGTGTACCACCGGAAGTTTGTTAATGATCTCTTAGCTCCCTCTAGGAAGAAAAAAAGGAAGACATCATGGAAGAAACAAGTGAAAAATGATTTCTGCATAGCCTTTCCTCGGAATGTTCTGCAGTTTGATTTCTCAACGTGCGAAGTGACTGAGGGAATGAAATCATTACTCATCCTAAACCGTCAAGGGTTGTGTTTACTTTCAGCAACCAAGAAGAGACCAGTGGCGCCTGCTGCAAGATACAGTTACGTCATCAAAGCTGCCGCCGGGCTCACAAAAGATAGCCCTGTAATATCTCAATCGACCCAGCTGGAAGATGTCGCTAGTGTCTGCGGCACGAGTCTCCATCTCAATTATACAATCTTGGACTCGTGTGATACTTGAATCGTTGCCTTGTTTTTGGTTTTTGTACATTGTCATGTCTGGTGAGGGTTGTAACATAATAATATTACCCTTATCCCCCTTCAAATACAAGCCTGCGTGTATGTATATGAAAATTTCCAGTTCTGTGAAGTGGTTGCTCCCGTATTTCTGCAAATAAAAGTTTGAAAATTTTCTTTAAATTTCCGACGCTTATAATTAGAGTCCGGAAGCTTGACAAAAATGACTTTTTTTTGCTGCTACGTTTATTGATAAAATCTTTCTTGACATAGTATGTTTTATGTTGTTGCTAATGTCTTGGAAACTTTATCATTTTACCTATTTTGTACCCTACTGCTTATTTTTATTTTTAATGCCTTTTTTACAACCTTCAATGAAATTTTAGAATGTTTTTAATAAATTGTGTGTGACTTATTTTTAGTTCAAAAGCGTTATTTATCAGAGACAATTACAAAGCTTGAAAAAAGGGGTGAAACTGTTATATCATCCACGGATATCCTCGAGAAATCGTGCAGCAGGTGATTGAAGTAAAACATAAAAAATAGGCTGTCGCAGATAAGTGCAAATGAATGGATTATTGCAGAAAGGGACCTGAGTCACATTTTTGAGGTATCGGAGTTACAACCTTTTCATCTCCACTGTCGCTAGCAGCATACTGCAGGGGGGCGCATTGAGGGTTGCAAAATTAACTATTCATTATGCTGAAAATGTGAGCCAACAACGGCACATTTCTTTCTTACACTATCAATATTATACGATTTTTCTTGTTTTTTTCTCAGAATTGTGCAAAAGTGACTCAGGTCCCTTTCTGCAATAAGCCATTCAAATGTGTAATTGACAACAATTTGTCACATTCTTAAAGGTGCAAAATCATTTCTTGACGGTATGAATCCGGTTGCAATAGTCTGTTTCATGTAGACCTATGCTCCAACGAATTTTGTCCAAGTATAGACAGATTGTTTTGTTTTCGGTTCTGAATTCTTTCTGGCAGACACCTATCTATGAATGTTGAAAGAAATACCCAGTGGTTATGCTCAATCAAGACGACAAAGAAAAGTGAAAATGTTAGGCTATTTGCATGTTTAACTTTTTAAATGAAATTATAAGTGAGTTAAAATTTACCACCTTTTCCAGTTTAATGTGCCTATTTTTCGCTTTTTGGTGCCTATATTCCACATTATAAATGCCTTTTTGCCTGTCTTTAAGCGCGACCGGAATAAGCGAAAAAGGTTTAAGCGCGGAATGGAATTAACGCAAAAGGAATTACAGCGAAACGCATTAACGAATTACATTTTCGTGCTTAAGGCGAAGAGGGACAATTACGCACCAGGCATGCATTTATACCAATATCGTCGGAATGAGCAATGCTACTAAAAAGATCTCCGCCAGAAATGAAGAGTATGAATTTCTCCCCATGTGGCAAGTGGAAGCGGTTTCCTAAGTTGATTATTAAGCCTTATACGATTTTTGAAAAATATGATGAATTAGTATTTACCGAATCCCATGTATTACTTATGGGACATCAACTTCAACTTTAAGTTACGGCTCAACAAATGGGAGTTTCGACTTTTCCTACTGCTATGACATAGTTCTACGTGTCCTTTTTCCGTCCATGTACTTTTCTACGTCATCGGATGTTTGATATTCCCGAGAGAACGAATAAAATAACGGTCCCATAAGCCTAGTGCATTTCTCCTTGCCTCCTACGGCCATCCTGGCAGTGTTGCCAAACCTGATGTGCATAATAGATCTAAATTTCACCATTAATATAGCTAAAGAGGACTTTCAAGGAGCTAGATTAACGAAGGCTGCATAAAGTGCCTACTAGGGTAATTTTAGTTGTCAGAGGGGTAGGGGTGCTGCTATTACCGTTAACTTTTAAGTGATGGCAATTTATTCTTTCTTAGTTTTCACCGCCTAGATTTGGCGGCATCACCCATCTCAATAATCCAATGATGTTAATATAAAATCGAAAAGAAAGGGTTCCCGGATAACAAAATTGTCATCTTCATCTTAGCCACAGCGCTATATATAAAAATTCATGGGGAGGAAACAAAAGGTGGGTGACGCAGCCTATAGCTATACGAATATCACGTCACGTGCAAAATGTACACTCATGGCAAAAGTTGGTATTTATGGGCCGGAGCCAGTGGTGGCATCATAGTGGGGCAGAGTGCGGGTGCCACAGTTCACAGTCAAACGAGTGCACGAAAGAGCCAGATCTGGCTTCAAAAGAGCGAAGTTGGCAACAGTGATCAGCAGCTGCCCCAGCGAGAAAGACCAAGGGGAAATTGTCCCTCCTCGCCTTAATCCCTTTCGCGGTTGTTCTGCCCACCCGCGCAGAAACAGAAAGCAACAAGCTGTTTTCTGCCGACAACGCTGTTTCCAGCGGTTGAACTGACCACTTACTCTCTTTCTCTTTGGGACGCATATTTTCGTTTCGCACTTAGGTCTAGCCATTCAACCGGCCAAGACGACATTAATGAGCAATTACACATTCTAATATCTATCCGTAGCATGGATATTTGCTTTTGCGGATTTGGAGTTGTTATGAAATAAAACATGATATGGGACCGGCCTCCGCAGCGGACTGGTTAGCACAACGCGCTACAAGATCAGGTGTCCCGGATTAGAATCCCGGCCCGGGTGTTCCTTGTGAGGGTTCCTTCATCAATTCCATCATATCATCAATTATGCTTATCTTCGCGATTAGCTAAAAATGGCAGAAAAGAGAAGTAAAATAAACTAAATCACTCAATCAATCAACAAGACATGAAATACTTTTCACGATTAGACATTGAAACAAGGGTGCGAGAAGAAATGGTGTACATTCGTAGGGCATTTAAAATTTGTGTCTTTAAGGATGAGAAAGAAAGCGTTTTAAGGTGTTTTATTTGCCACCTCAGTGGCCGAGCTCGTTCAGTGATCAGCTCACAATCTCGCCACCGAAGTTTTGGGTTCGAGTCCTGGCCTAGACAGGTTCTTTCTTTTTGTGAGTCTCTTAATTTTACTCTAATCAGTTCGCAATTAGTCTAAAAAAAGCAACTAAGAGCTATGTGGGTTAAGTAAAAGAAATAATAAAGAGAGAACTGTGTATATCTCTCTCAAAATATGCAGAAATTGAAATTATAAAATTTTATTTCCTTCGAATAATTGTTGTTCCTTGGCGTAACAAGTCTTTTGTGGACTAAGTCCTGACAAGCGGGTTTTCTCAGATGAACGCCTGGTCAGCGCATCGAGTCTCTTTGTCGCTGTGCTCTTGCTTTGAATACCGATGTCAAGTAGTATTAATAGTATTACATTCAAGTAGCATCCCGTGTGTGATGGGTCGACAGTGAATTTTTCTCCCACAGGGTTGATCGAACCACGGACACCTCGCACAACAGGTGTGAGTACTAACAATTTGTCTACGCGGGAACTCTAATCTTGAAACTAGACGTGCTAAATAATTACATTTTTAATGTTTGAATTTAGGTTATTTTGCACCCGTCACGATGTACAGGGTCCAGCCCCTTACCATAACAATAGCATAGCTGTAATGTCGCATAACTAAAATCGTAAAACATTCTGACTTAGGTTAAAAGCTGAGGCTGTAAAGGAGCACTCAGCACACATAAAGACAAAAAACCGGACAACGCACAGAATTATAGAGCCAGTCGCCAGAGCCTCGTTAGTCTTTAAAAAGTGGAAGTAAGGTTGACAATTGGGTGTTCTACGTGGAAGGTCACTCCTTACACCTACTTTTTTAATGTTCATATCCGAGAAACCCTCTGACGTCACTGCTAATTTCGTTTGACACAACAATGACGAATACCATAATGAAATAGGCAAATAATATTAGGTGAGTGAGCAGAACCAGTTATATATATCCTTCCGCAATAGAAATCCTTCTTGCTTTTATACTTACCAAAATTAACTATCTACTGTACTGAATTTTTAATTTCACACATGATATCGTACACAGGAAGATCTAAACACAATGAGCTTGGAGGTGGGAAAAAAGCAAGATATATATTCGCCAAGCTCCCTAAAGAAAATTGGGGTGTCGAACAATTGCATAAATTCTAAAAAATAGTATATACAGCGTGTAACAAAAGTCCGGGAACACTTTTAAAAAATATATTGTAGCTAAACGAGAAACGTTACAAAGTAACAAAGTACATCATTTCAAAGAGTAAAGTTGTAAGTTTTTTCTCATTGCAGGTGTTACGTGTAGTTCCATATATCGGCACTAGGTGGTGTCATAATCAAGGTGGCGCTTTCTGGAGCTGGTCTTTGTCTTTAGGATATAACTTTTGCACTAACTGTAGTCTGCACGGTTTCATGTTTAATTTTTTTACGCAAAACACGCCACACAGTCATTGTTGACATTTCCAACTCACGTGAAGCTCTGTGTATAGATTTTCTCGGACTCCTTGTGAAAGCTTCTCTCACTCGCTCAATGTCATTTTCACTCACACCTGGCAGACCACTTCTCTTCTTGACACACAAACACCCAGTTTCAACAAACTTTACATGCCAATTGTAAATTGCCTTCCTGGTTGGTGCTGTTTTCGCCTACTTCATCCTAAATTTTCGTTGGACATCCATTGCACTCTTTGTTTTGTCAAATTCTAGCACGCAGAAAGCCTTTTCAGCTCCAGAAAGCGCCATCTTGATTATGACACCACCTAGCGACGATATATGGAACTACACGTAACACCTGCAATGAGAAAAACTTACAACTTTACTATTTGAAATGATGTACTTTGTCACTTTGTAAGCCTACTCGTTTGGCTACAATATATATTTTTAAAGTGTTCCCGGACTTTTGTTACACGCTGTACTACTTAAAACAGGAAGAATTCCCACCACGTTAAAATTTCCTTTTTAACATGAATATAAAGGGTGGCTTTGTATGCCGCCAGGGGTTCTGAACCTAGTATGAGTGTTATTTGTGAGTGTCCTCCCATGAATTTCATCACAATATCACTCATTCTATTCGCGATTAGCAAAAAGTGCCAGAAAGCGACGCTAAGTAATAAAAAATGAATCAAAGGTTGAGTTGGAAGTTGGAACAGACATGATGTTGTCACGAATAACAGGCTGCGTAACACAGTTCTGTCTTTATTATTTCTTTTACTTAACCCACACAGCTTTCAATTGCTCTTTTTTAGACTAATTACGAACATGGGTAAAAATACTGATTAGAGCAAAACTATGATGAGACTCACACAAAGAAAGACCCTGTCCGAGCCAGGACTCGAACCCAAAACTTCGGTGGCGAGATCGTGACCTGATCACTGAACGCGCTCGGCCACTGAGGTGGCAAAAAACTCCCTAAAACCAAAAATTCGAAGATAGTTCGAATGTTCACCCCTTCTTGACACACCATTGTTTTAATGTGTAATCGTGAAAAATATTCCATGCTTTGCTTATTTAATAACTAGGGTGCGGGTTTATAGGCAGTCAAATAGGCACCAAAAATGATTGAAATAGGCACTTAAAAGGCACCCTAAATTAAGAGAAAAGTATATTCAAACAGGCATTGAACATGAACTTATTTCAATTTTCTTCTTGCAATTTACATTTATACTTTATTAACATTATATATAAGTAGGCTAACGATTCACCATTTATTAATATTATTTTGATTGAAATTCACATTTGCGGGAAATAATCAGTAACTCTCACAAAAAGAACTTTTGCTCGCGTCTGATGTGTGCATAATTGTTAATAACTGATGAAAAAAGAAATTCCACCATTAAAATAAAATATATATTTTGAAGGATGCTCCAATAAACATTTCTCTGAAGAAAGAGAATTGTGTTAACATTGTACTACAATTGCACATAAATGTTCCACAATCAATTGACAATAATTTGAATCAAATTCTCATTTGAAATCAAGTGGTTCAGAGTTCGATACCCACTGGAGGCACATGTAACAGTGGTTCGGATCCCACTATAAACTGTAGGTCCAGTCCCGATTAGCCTTCTTTGTATAAGGTAAATTTAAGACCACAAATGAAACATTTTTTAACACTTGCATAAGTTTTTATTTTCACGAGTATGTGAGGTGCTTATCTGTTTATGCACATGAAAGTTTAGAATAAATAACATCGTTTGACGCTCGAAGTGAGGGGGATGCAGGAGGATGTCACTATGTTAGATCATAGGAGAATCCTCCCAGCTAACCCTAAGTCTCGACTAAACATCTCTCCAGCTAACATATTCCACTTCAAACGCTGCTTAATAGTATAATTCTCTAATGCAACACAAGGCCACTAAGTTTTTGACATAGCATTATTGTATTCCGAACTGAGGTAATGTAAGATTAGGTCTCGACACAGTTGTTCACTATTTATCGTTGCTTCGAATAAGGCGAGAACAAGGACGTATTTAGGGGAGATCCAGGCCCAGGGGGTCCTGACCTCCCGAAAGACTTACTGAGTTTTAAAATTAAATGAGGAGAATATATTTCTTTAGCATTTGTTGTATAATCGATAGTTATCACTTTATCACAAGTTTTTTTTTTGTCAGGGTATTTGTTTTATACAAGTTATGACGATCTTAACTACAGGTGAAGTGGTGAAATATCATGTAGATAATGAATACGTGCTGTTATGTCTATATTCTTACACCGTCTGTTTATCTATTCTTGTAATAATAACAATATAATATTAGTTATTTGAAGCATTCCACCGAATAACGCTGTATGGCAAATTTCAGCGATTGCGAGAACAACGGATAAAACTTGTAGTATGTTATTGTATTACAATAGAAAAAAACATAAAACCTTAGGCAAGCACAGTACCAATCTTTGAGCAACATCCGACCTTGTGACTGGCTTGTAGCCTGTAGCCGCAGAATGATTCCACTGGTAATTCAGCACATTCCCAGTGCCATGCAGCGTTATTCGGTGGAATGCTTCAATTTTTATATTTTATTTAGTATTTATTTAGTATAATATAATTGCAATATAATCATTTTAATTAAAGATTTATTATTATTATTCCTGAGACAATTGGTTTGAATCCTTCCCTTGTAGATACGTACCTGCGCGAGAGGTAGAAAAATATTTTCAGGGAAGCCAGAAATTACTGTAAGACCACTTTATACACAGAAAGGGTAATCGGGACTGGACATACAGTTTAAAGTGGAATCCGAACCACTTTGTGCCTCCACCGGTACTTGAATTTAAATGTGTTTTAAGTCCACTTTATACACAGAAAGGGTAATCGGGACTGGACCTACAGTTTAAAGTGGAATCCGAACCACTATGTGCCTCCACCGGCTATCGAACGAGGCCATTATGTAAAACTGCTTCACGGAAAATTACTGTTCTGTAAGTGAGGCCAACCTCCTTGGCAGAATGGTTAGTACAGCACTCCTACGTTACCAGGGAGTAGCAGCGATTTGGTGAGAAAATTTGGAGGGGGGAGGACAGTTTGCTTTTCTTGGTAGACAGAGCTTAGCGTTAAGAGGCCATAGTGCGGGGGGCAAAAGTGGCAAAAAGTGGGAGCAACTGCCTCCTACGCCCCCTAAACGTCGCCACTGATGCCTGGGATCCCGGGTTCGAAACGCGACCTTGGCATGGGTGTCCTTTGTTAGTGTAACCTTCATCAATTTCATTATCACTCATTCTCATCGTTGCGATTAGACAAACGTGGAGAAAAGCAACGTTGAATAACAAAAATAAAATTTCCCGTCAGTGGTAAAACAAGATTCAGCATGAATCCATTATTTAATTGATGTACTTCTGGTCCTCTTGTGATTTGGCATTTTGAATCATCTCCACATATAACTAACTACCTACTTCCTTTCACACACACGCAATAAAGGAAATGAGTACTGATTGACTCCTACAAGTTTTCAGGTTGGATAAAACGGGGGGTTGTAATCGTTTTGCCCAAGTTTGAGTCACCAACCTGTTGTCTAATTTGCTTATACTGATTCAATGACATCCATTGAGACTCTCAAATCTTGCAGTCTTTCAGTCAGTTTATCATAAATAAAGGCTTACCTTCTCAATATAGGGGAAGCCAAAGGCGCGTTTAAAAAACTGAAGTAAGCAAAAATGGCGAATAGGTATTTTAGGCACGATTACGCAAAATAGGCACACTAACCCGTAAAATATGTATTTATAGGCACTATAAAAAAATCATTTTTGGACTAGAAACATTATGAAACGAAATTTAAACATTAAAGTCTACGTTTTAATTAAATTGAATTAAAAGGGCATAATATGCACCCCTCAAAATTCGCAAAAACAAATGGTAGTATATAATTCGGTTCATTAATGGTCCAGTCATCACAGATTTCCCTGACAAAAACCATGCAGCCTTGTGGATTAAAAGGAGGACACCATTCTGCAACTGGCCAACCTCAACGAGTAGAGACAACAGCATGCTGTTTTCTGCTTTAAGTTTTCATGGCATAGTGCTGCAGATGGTTTACTTGTATTAAAATGTTCACAAGAAACTTGTAGGTGGGTTAGATGGACCACAGATAAATGTATATCCGGGGAGGGGGAGTTTGGTGACGTCAGTTTTTGACCTAGACAGCGGTGCAATTCAGCAGCGACATCTCTTACTCTGTTTGGTAGTAGAAGTGGAAGCAAAAGTGCGACTGGTGCTCTCAGCGCCTCTTAGCGGTTTATTACAAAACTTCTTGCGAATGGCGATTCCCAATGAAAAGTCCGTGCACCAGTTTTCCTGTCTTATAGGAAGATCTGCTTATATACCTTTATCTGTGGATGGACATTACGTTTGAACTTGGTGATAAAAATTTTTGTCAAGTTCTCGATGTTACTAGTTAGAAAGCTTTTTTGTGCATGAGCTTGGGAGAATGTAAATATAGTAAATATTTCTAAATTACGTGTAAATGTTATAAGATTTAATGGCCCAGGTTAGAACCAATGTTGTAAGGTACACCCAACGGCAAAAGAAACAGTAGGCGAATTGTCCATCATTATTTGCATTCAGTTTGTTTTCCACACTGTGATGATAATGAATTGAACAGAAATCCATTCCTTTAAACAACACAAGATGTAGAATTAATTAATGAAAATAGCAATGGAGAATTTGCCTACTATTATCTTTGCTGTTGGCTGTAGTACCTGTACTTAGGACAGCAAGTCAATAGTTTATTTTACTCACTGGTAACATACATACAAATTTGCATTCCAAAAAGCCTTCACCAAAAATGAAATGATAAATACGCAGGGGTGCCCAGAGAGGGGGATTATGTCACAGGTTGCGCCATCGAGATTTTGGGGGGGGATTTTTTCCTTCAAATAGTATAAAATTCAACATTTATATCTTTTTCCAAAATATATGTAAAAATTTCACACCTTAAATGTACCATATTTAATCCATTAGATGAAGAAAAGAAAGTGTTTAAGGATATTATCGAAGGGGGAGGGGGGAGAAATATCTTACATATTACATATTAGGCCTTAATTGACACGTGGGTTTTGGGGGGGATTCTAAATTAAACTTTGGGGGAAACAGTATCCAACTCTAGGTCTTAGATTATTGGGGGTATTTTAGTTAGAGGGGGGATTGAGCCTTAAATTGAGGGGGTATCCAATTATTGTATATTACTATTGTCTTAGACTGTTGCGAAAATTCTGGTGTGGAGACAGAATTAATTTTTTGGAGGGGGCAATATCCACTCTTCAATATCAACAGTAAGCCTAAAATTGGCCTGGAAACTTTGGTGGGAGGATTGAGTATTAAATTTAAAGGGGAAGATAGAAAGCTCTTGATAAAGTGTTAAATCTTAGATTGTCAAGGGATTTCTGTAGTGGAGAGAGAGTTCGAAAATTTGGAGACTGTATTTAGGGATATGGCATCTACACGTTTTCGACCCCGAAAGTGCCAAAAGGGAAGCTAGAAAAGACTAAATATCTCCGGATGTTAAGAAAATATTGACATCCCATTAAATTAATATTCTTGAAAGCCTGCAAAGACATGGATGTAAAAATTTTCTTGCTCGCTTCGCTCGCATTTATCTGTTACTAGAATGCGTGTTTGCCGCTTTAAAGAAGTGAATGTGAAGTTTTCTACTATACCTGCATTACAAGACAAGCGATATTCTCGATTATGATGCACGATTTTAGGGGTGTTCTTGAGTGATGGGCCCCCTGTTTAGGGACGAGGGGCAGATCAAGTATAGTGTTCAGTAAAGCTAAGGAGAAAGTTACTTTTGGAAGACACTCTGTCGTAATTAAATACGTTGTGGGGATTACGATGTATGGTTTGAGGGCTCGAATGATATGATTTGGGGGGGGGTGCGCCATTGGCCCTGGGGGGGGGGGGACGGGCACCCCTGCCAATACGTCACTAAGTATGCATCCTCCCTTCAGCAAAAAAGCTTAATTCACAAAGTGCTTTTATTTCGAAGATGTTTCAGGGTTTTAAATCCTTGTTTAGGACATATTTTCATATGATTTGCAATGCGCTTTACTAAAAGCGTTGAACAAGATGAGACTAAAATTTGTCTCGACGTAACAGACGCCCCTCTCGTTCTCATTCTCATCGCTACGAGTCTCCAAGGATCTGGTCTTGTACTGGTCTTGATTTCTAAGCAATGGTTTAGGTATTTGCACCTTCCCTTAGCTCTGCAAAAAATATCCACACACTTGTTCCAAGAAAAACATAGGCTGTTTTCTTACGTAGGGACTATTCGTCTTCCGATTCTGAAAGTGGACCGAGTTACAAGAAAAGACAATAGAAGCGGCGAAGATCATGAATCATCGTGAGAAATGATAAGCATGACATCACTCAATCTTCTCAAGCAACTTCAAACCCCGTAATTACCTGTTGGTGTTTTCAAACTAGAACTTTTTCTTCGCGTAGAAATGTATTTATGTTTAACCATATACACGTTTGTACTTTGGTTTTTACATATCACTGGCAGGAACATGTTCCGTTGTGTTGTCTCCAAATTGGTCTTTATTATGATATTTATATACAGTCAGCGACATAAAAATAGGAAACCTAGATCCTGAAATCCTCGCTTCCTTTCTAGGTATGTTGCTTAACTGAGGCGATAAGTGGATTTTAAGGGCATGTGAGACAGTCTCCGCCCGGCTTTTCCCTCCGAGTCAGTGTTGCCAACTTAGCTATCTTGGAGCCAGATCTGGCTCTTTCGTGCACTCGTTTGCCTGTGAACTGGGGCGCCCTGCCTCACTATGATACCATCACTGGTTCCGGCCCACATAGACCAACTTTTGCCATGATTATACATTTTGCACGTAACGTGATATTGTTATATTGGCTGCGTCGCCACATCCCCTCTTATATCCCCAGCTACTATTTTTTATAGCGCCGTGTTGACGTGATATTGGCATAATATTGTTATCAAAGAATCCTTTATTTTCGATTTCGTACGACCATGAGATGCGTGATGCCGCCGGATCTAGATGGTGAAAACTAAGAATAAATTGTCATCAATTTAGAGTTAACGGTAATAGCAGCGCTCCTCCCTTTTGACAACTAACATTAATCTAGGAAGCACTTCGTAAATCTAGCTCCTTAAATGTCAGTTTTAACTCCATTTAAGGTGAAATTTAGCTCTTTTATGCGCACCAGGTTTGGCAACACTGCCAGGAAGCAAGAAGAAATGCATTGGGCATATTTTTTGATTTGTTATCTTGGAAATATCAAACTTCCGATGGAATAGAAAATGATATCAAAGGGAAGAGGGCAGCTTGAAGAAGTGATTTCCCAGCAGAAAAGTCGAAACTTCCATTTGATTAGCCGTAACTTGATGTTGAAGTTCATTCCCCATAAGGAATACATGGGATTCCGAAAATTATTTTCGTCATATTTTTACAGGTCGTATCTAGCTTAATGATCAACTTTGAAAAACGCTTCGACCTGCCACGTGTGGAGAAATTCATACTCTCTTGTACCCTCACGTTTTTCTTCAGTAGCATTGCGCATTCCGACGATATTCAAATAGAAGCACATACGGTGCGTAACTGTATCTCCTCGCCTTAATAGCAAATTTTCAATAGCAACTCTACCACCGTCGTAGTGTTAGGCAGCACACACAACGCCTTGCAGAGAAGCGAGTATTACAAGATCTACGTGTCCTATCTTTATTACCGGTGACAGTACACTGTACAGCGTGGGCCAGAAATCAGGATCTCATACTGATATTATGACGGGTGGCGCACGAAAAACCGAACCCTGCCACGAGCAGATACAAACAAGAAATAAAATAAATAAAACAAATAAGAAATGCAAAGGTCTGCACTCTCATCTTTCTTTCTTTTTTCCTTCTCTGAGAGGAAGAAGGAAGGAAAGAAAGAGAGAAAGGAAGAAGAAGGAAGGAAAGAATGAGAGAAAGGAAAGAAATAAAAAAGAAAGTCTCTCTCTCTTCTTCTTTCTTTCTCGAAGGAAAGAAAGAAAGAAGGAGAGAATGCCTTCTCCCTCTCTCTCTCTCTCCTATCTTCCTTCTCTCCTTTCTTCCTTCTCTCCTTCTTTCCTTCTTCCTCTCTTTCTCTCTCTTTCCCACCCCCTCTCTCTTTTATTTCCTTCTTTCTAGAGAGAGAGAGTCACCACCCCCTTCCCACACCCACCCCTAGGGATGCTTTTTCCTTTTCTCTCTACTCTTTTCCCTCTCTCTCATCTCTGTCTTCTTTCTTTCTCTTTCTTTCCTTCTTTCTCTTTCTCTTTCTCTTTCTCTTTTTGTCTCTCTCTCCTCTCTCTGAAACAAAAAGAGGAAACAAAGAACTCCCTCTTCTCTCTCTATCTCTCTCTCTCTCTCTCTCTAGAAAGAAAAGAAAGAAGGAAAGAGAGAAAGAAGGAAAGAAAAAGAAGGAAAGAAGCTGCTTTCCTTTTTTACTTTCTTTCCTTCTTTCTCCTTCCTTTCTCTCTTTCTTTCCTTCCTTCTTCTTCCTTTCTCTCTTTCTTTCCTTCCTTCTTTCTCTCAGAGAAGGAAAAAAGAAAGAAAGATGAGAGTGCAGACCTTTGCATTTCTTATTTGTTTTATTTATTTTATTTCTTGTTTGTATCTGCTCGTGGCAGGGTACGGTTTTTCGTGCGCCACCCTTTATTATTGTGAAAGAAAATTGTGGTAATCAATCGGAAACTGTATTGAACCGAACAAGATACATTAAGGAGTGAAATAGGACGAGAATGTATCTAAGATTAATGGCAGTGCAGCTCCCAAGGCAAGGTCCAATTTCAGTATGTTGACGATCATTTTTAAATCGCTTGTATCCTCCATTGTTTTTAACACACAAAATAACGGTCACCTCGGAAACACAAGGCAAATAACCAAACGCATAAATAACGCACGCCACACAACGTTGCTTTTAACCGCAGCATTCCAACGGGCCTCTATGGAAAAACCTGACTCCTAACTTGTTTTTTCCGCATCGTGATATCGGCGATATATCGTCTCCACGATATATATCGCCAAATATCGTGACGATATATCGACGACACGATATATATGGTCAAACTATCGTGACGATGTATCGTTTAGTTGTTATCTGATGGACGATTTTTTTTCAATATCGCGATATATCGTTTGGACGATATATATCGCCCAACACTACTCCTAACCATTGTATTGGGATTGACTAACTTCTATCGGAAAATAGACGAATTATTCCCACACAACGTATGTGACGAGGATTCCTTCTAACATACCTCTCAACGTGAACTTCGCTTGCAAATAATACCTTCTTTGCACTATTCATGTACGACCGTGGCTTTTGACCCACGGTGTGTATATAGGGGTGTGTGTATCTATGTGGCTATGTATGTGTGTATGTATGTGTGTTAGAGAGGGGGGAGATTATAAAAATAACAATTTCTCATCTACATTGTTAGACTTTGCTGTTGTTGAGTTTGTTTTTAAGCCCACTTATGCAGAGGCTAGTATGGATGGACCGGTTGGATCCGAACCACTTATATGTGCCTCAACCAGTATTGAACCCGGGATTCCTTGATTACAACACAACGACGTTATAAGTATTGAGGCACTTGTAGATCCTGAAATGTTCGCTTCCCTGCATTATGTGTTATGTTTGTTGCCTAACCCTAAGGCGGAGCGCGTTTTCTCTTGAATATTTGGTATTGAGGTTCCTTCATCGACGTATAGTTAGGCAATAGGCATAACGCCATGCAATAAGGCGAGTGTTTCGGGATTCAAGTGCCCAATTGTTATTGTTGGTGACTGTACAAATTCTATAGTCCCAGACGTCATTGGAACAGCACTTTAACAAAGTTCCTCTGACGACCATATGTCAAGTCCCACCCCTCAAACCTTTCCATGTGGAGTAAATGAAATGTTGCCAATTGAGATTCCTTAGGAATTTCATGACTTGAGGTTGCGGTTATCCTTGCTGGGTTGTGTTATTGTGTTGTGCTATTTTTAAAATACAATATGGAGACATTGGGAGTGCAACGTCGTTGCAGGTAAAAGTGACAACAGTGCTTCTCAGAAAAACAGGCGCTGGCTGGAAACCAGATAACCGTCCAGTCAGCTTTCTCTCGAGCTAAGTCAAAGATTCCGTACTGGCGTTTCAATGAGGGCTTGAACCATACCATTGAATTCTAACAGTCTGTAAAGCTTAAGAGCGTTAGAGAGGAAGAAAATATGTAGTTTTTGAGAATTTGGAATATTATAGCGGTCTCTCGAACTAACAAACTCTCTAACCTTCTTAAACCGAAAGGTTCATGCCTGTAGCAACACAAGCCTTTCGTCTGGCCCTATCCTGGGAAAGATCAATCCAATCTTTTCCATCCTTACAGATTTCCTTTAGGTCCATTTCAACTTCATCCTTCCATCTTCGTCTTGGCCTTCCTACAGGTCTCTTACCGTCAGGTTTCCCAACAAGAATCCTGTAAACTCTTCTTTCCTCTCCCATTCGTGCCACATGGCCTGCCCACCTAAGTCTTCTTGATTTAATCATTCTAACAATATCTGGACATGAATACAAATTGTGCAGTTCTAAATTATGTAACCTTCTCCACTCAGCTGTCTCCTCATCCCTTTTAGGTCGATTGATTTCTCGAAGGGAGAGGTTATTTTGGAAATCTACTTTTCAGATACAGGTCAAATATCCTGCAAAGAAACAATATGAAGGCAACTTTGACCGTCAGATTTCCGGTTCACGTTGAACTTCATCACCGCCTTCTCGGATGCACCAAGACTCTATCTTTAGCCAGAGGCAACGAAGGATGCTGTCTTGACGCGGCAAAGACAAAAAGGAAGCTGCAGACGGTGTCATCCCTGGAATCTGTCACGCTCCACTGAGAAACGGGCCATTTGCTGCGGAAACCCGATCTTCCCTCCTGCTCGGATTTTGGCATCTTGTTCGTTTGGACGACAAGCGCCAAAACAAAAGAGCCCGTCACAGGATACCTCAAGAGCCACGAAGCGTGACAAACGAAGTATTCTGTTGTTGCATTGATTTCTGACAGGAATACTTCGGAATATGTCTTCCGGAGACGATACATCTTTTCTCATTGGCTGACGTTGAATGGTTAGATTCCTCGTTTGTTTATTGGCTGGGTGGCTGCCATGAGGTTGTGAAAGGGATTGAGCAACTCTTAGGTGAGAGAGCAGAGTGTGGCGTAAGAGCCTGTGTGAAATGAGACCCAGGATCTTGAAAAATAAGCGGTAAATCACTACTTGGCTCTGACTGTTGGGGAATACAGGGTGATTCACAAGTTCATTGGCAGTCTTTCTAGTTCTCAAATATGAATACTTACGGACATACAATCTGTCCCGGAAATATCTATAGCAAGCGTACGAAAACGTCCTCTACTCAAGTAGACTCGAGAGGACTAGATCAAAGAACGCGTGAGAATGAAAGTGAGTGCATGGAGGGACAACGCGACTGTAGCTACCAGTCGTTTGCAGCAGTGCGTACTGCTTTAATCCGCCCACTCATTTTCCCCCTCCTTTGTCGTTATGTGTGGTCTTGTTTAGATATTGCAGGCGTGCGCAAAGGCACTGCAATCCCTATACTCCGTCCAGGGAATCTCTGGAGCTAGTGATCGCTGCGCCCACTCGCTTTTCCCCTTCTCTACCATTATGCGTGACTTTGCTCCAGAGATTAATTAGAAAGAGTATAATAGTAGCTATTAAGAAATAGCCTCAACCACAAATGGACTGCTTTTGCACATGAGAATATTTCAATTCGTGATATATTTGGAGATATTGTCTCATATTTAAATTCCATATCCAACTCCTAATGGGTCGCCTGAACAAACGCGAAAGGGATTAAGCGCGAAAGCGAAATTTTCGCGCTTAATCCGTTTCGCGGTTGTTCCTTTCGCGCTTATTCCTTCGCGGTTATTCCGTTCGCTTTTAATCCCTTTCACGCTTAATCTGTTTCGCGGTTATTCCTTTCGCGCTTCATTCGATTTTAAATTTTGATTTCGCGATTAATCCGTTTCGCAGTTGTTCCTTTCGCTCTTATTTAATTTTGCGCTTAAAATTTTCGCTCTTATTCCTTCGCGTTTATTCTGTTCGCGGTTAATCCGTTTCGCGGTTAAACTTTTCGCGCTTATTCCCTTTCGCGGTTATTCCACCACCCCCTAAACTTTTCGCGCTTAATCCGTTTCGCTGTTATTCCTTCGCTCATATTCCGTTCGCGCTTAGTCCGTTTCGCTCTAATTCCATTTGCGCTTAATCTGTTTCGCGGTTATTCCTTTCGCGCTTCATTCGATTTTAAATTTTAGTTTCGCGCTTAATTCGTTTCGCGGTTGTTCCTTTCGCGCATAAGTCTGTTTTTAATTTTGGTTTCGCTATTAATCCGTTTCGCAGTTGTTCCTTTCGCTCTTACTTAATTTTGTGCTTAAACTTTTAGCGCTTATTCCTTCTATTCCTTATCTATGATTCTGACACACAGACACTGCCTCAAATGCAACACATACAATTTTTTGTAAAGTGCTGAATATTTGCTGCTTTTCCTGTGAGATATTATTAGTGTGAAAGAGTGTTATCTAAGATGGCGCAACCAACAATATTAAATACGTCTAAGTTTTCATCCCAACTCCCTTCCCCCCTCTCTAACCAGAGCGTGTGAGGACGCGTATAGTTACGAACAATCTCGATGTATCGTCATAGTGGAGGACACACAAAGTAACCGCCCTCATCTTGAAGTCTGCCATCTTGGATGTGGGTTGAATTTTGTGAATTGGAATGGAAGGGTGGAGTCATGTGACATATTGATTGAATTGTTGTCTTAAGTCTACTTTATACACAGAAAGGCTAATCGGGACTGGACCTACAGTTTACAGTTTAAAGTAGGATCTGCATGTGCCCCACCGGGTATCGAACCCGGGACACCTTGATTACAAGGCGACGACGTTACCACTACGCCATCGGCGAGACAGTCATTTGACATATCAAAGCACATTAGAATGTCAGCAGACACGCAATCGGTTTAAGCCTAGGCGAAAGTGTTTCGCAAACAATCAGATATCAAATTTACAAATATGGTTTGTTTTGTGATTACCAGTAAGAATTGTCTTAACAAAACACGACACAGTGGCAAGATTAATAGCCAGGTTCCGTCAAACTAGAACTATTTCTGACAGGCTGTCATAATGGTCCCACAATCCCCCCGGTTGGCAAGCCACTGGTCCAGTGGCTTATTTACAAAATCGTTAACTGGGCTTGTAGTGCCAGTTGTATATATCTTCAGGATTTCTTGCACATGTTCCGAACAGTTTAATTTGTAATTCAATAAGTGATCATGACCATTTTAAACATTTCGTCGTAGCACATGTTACTGATTGATTACATCGTCCATGTTTTGAGTTCAATCTGGTATTTTATGCTCTGGAAGGGGTAAAACATAGCTCGAAGGACAAGCATGGATCCCTTCCAATTCAGCCGGGATGGTTATTAATGATTTATGCTCTCGTCCATCATTGTCAAGGAAAAATACATTTGCGGAGCGATCTGCGTGCCACCTGTCGACAGAAACGTGTAGCTTCTCGGAAGAGAAACTCTCTATGATGAGAAGCAGATGAACTTGTGGGCGTGGAAATAAGGCATTTCGGTCGCGGTTACATGCAGCAAATAGGAAGAAACATCTCAGAAAGTTCAGGGATCGTTTATTTTTTACTCCTTTGTGAATTAATAACTCTTGCGAGAGATGAGCCAGCACTTAAGTTCCACGGGAATAAGAAATATCAACGCAATCAAACACAAGTGCATGAAGATAAAATGCCGACGATCTTACCCAGCCGATATTTATATAAACTGTTGTCTTGTAGATGAGTGTGCAAATCTGAAATCTTGCCATCCTCTTGATGATAATAAGCGTATGCGGTATTTGAAGGGGAATGAGGGGGAAGTCTCCTCTGTTGTTGGTAATTTTTACCACAGACAAATATTTTTGTTGCAAAAAAAAAGTTTATGTATGTATAGTGACATGTTCTAAACACATTTTTCATACATTCAATATCGTGAAATAACGCGAATTTCCCATAAAATGCAAACTGTCGCCTTTATTGCGGATTTCAAAACATTTTGCGGTGAAAAATCTTGTATAAGAATAAAATACATCATATTTCTGAGCGTATAACGTGCAGGTTTTCAAAATTTAATATCCTCAAAAATGGTGGTTATACCCAAGGGGGGGGGGGTTATAACCCCTCCTTCTTTTGGTCAAGTATTTTTAAAGAAAGAACGTCAAACGCAGTAAAATATAGCAAAATGAGGGCTGACTAGTAAAAAAAAGTCCCTTTTCATAATCCTGGGTACGCCTCTGACTTGTACGGTCATTACACGTACTTATGCTAGCAGTCGCCGTCACCTTTGAAGCTGCATGTTACCCCATACCCTCCTCCCATTCCATTGGCTGTCTCAGTGTCGGCAACGAAATGGAAAAGCGAATTACGCGGATTTAATATTTGTATTCATATTTAGATGGGATAAAACATTGCAAATAAACTTTTGACGCACACCTGTTCACCACAATTATGTTATTTGATTGTTGACAAAGATCTCCGCCGCTATGTACTGCACATCCGAGTTTGTGACTTGTGAGGTTTTTCCTCTTACACGTCTGCTGAAAGATGTTGATTTGCTTCAGGCGAGAAACTGCTAGGTTGGCTCCTGTAATGATATCTACACTTTTGGTACAGGTAGATGTTGGTGGAAAGCCCCACAACGCCGTCAACGTCTCTACCATATGTGAGGGCCTCTTTTTTTTAGTTGGTAGAGGGACGCAAGGTCATTTGTACCGTACAGCCTTGCGCCGGAGAACCAACCGCAACGGACAGACATATGTCGACTGCATATGTGTATGGCAAGATCCACGCTTTCTTTTCACGGCGACGGATCTTGTTATACAACATGAATTAATATTTCGTTTTGAGTCTGCAACTGCTAAAATATATGAATACTTTACAGAAAGCCCATTGGAATATCGGCTCCCTACCCTAACCTACTACTGGGTGTCTCAGTTAAAAGTAGCCCGGCTCAAGGACAAATGACGGCTATATTGCACCAGTGAAATGGAATAGTCCATTGTAACGTGAACCGTGGTAGGTACTCAAGAGCATCAGTACACAATCAGGCACTGGCGTCGCACAGTCGTGATGAGTGTTGCCAGGCACAGGAACTGTATGTGCCGTGTTTGCAGTCATTCAGTGGAGCAGAGTGGTTTGAGGTGGAGGAATGGTATCATCGTTCACTGCAAGAGAGAATTGCCATTGTGGAGGCATTCGTGCGTTCCAGTTCATTTAAGGAAACACAGGGCATCTTCATCAACACGTTTCCTGGCAGAAGTGTTCCATCAATTCATGATACATTCTCTGCAGAACGAACATTGATTTGATGTTTAAGTTCACTTTATGCACAGTAAGGCTAATAGGGACTGGACCTACAGTTTAAAGTGGGATCCGAACCCCTAACACTACGTGCCTCCACAGGGTGTCGAAACCGGGACCCCTTGCAGAACGAACAGTGAGCACAGATTTGTGACTTGCCGACGTGCGACTTTTATCTCTGGGGCAATTTGAAATCCAGGGCTTACGCCACCAACCTACACACGTTCGATGACCTGAAGGAAAACATACGCCGTACCATCCGAGGTATTGTAGTGCCAGAATTGCATAAGGTGCAGCAGATGTGTATTGATTCTGCAGGCCATCATTTTCAGCATCTTCTGTAATCAGTAAGTACACACACTTCATTTCTTTTCATGATCCTTGGCATGTAACTGTTGATCGGAATCTGGCTACTTTTAACTGGAACACCCTGTAGCTTGAGTTATCTCGCAGACCCAAAAGGAAGACTTGTGTACATGAGCTTACATTGCATACAAACATTTGCCTGAAATGATATAGGAAAAACCCAAGTTGGTCGACTGCAGACATTGAAACGAAAAATAAGGATACACGTGCTAGTAATTGTACGAGTACGAAGCATTTAGGCTTTATGGTTTACTCACAATATCAAATGCACATTCGAAATTTGTAACATTAAAGAAAGTGGGAGAGAAATTATAATCACACTGTGGCAAGTTCATCAGTGTTACCTTAGCAAAACAACAAACGGATGCTGAGTGAAATGCAAGACCTTCCCGATGGGGAAGGATTCAAGTGCCGAAGGGCTAATTCCAGTTCGGAGAACCTTCGTGTACTATCACACCACGGGGCACGTAGAGCCTCTTCGAGGTGGAACTTCCAACGACGCCTCCGAACCAAGCGGAAATGGTAGAGTGATCGAGTCCGCCATCTCGCCTGAATGGGGGCGTGTGCCTCCCCCTTCCCGTTTGCACTGGCAAAAGACCCGCAGCTCATGGATAAACGGCGACTGAAGGAGTGGAAGCTATACGCCGTGAAAGTTTTTGGTCAAGTTTGTCTTCTTTTACAGACGCATGTTTTCGGGAACGGTCCTACAGTTTTACTTGCATCCGATACAAGGGCATTTTGCCCCCTCCCGCTTCCTCGTATATATCGCACTCGGGGAAATCGTGAAATCCCGAACTATACACATTCAACTAACTGGTCATATTAAATAAGGTGATAAACTGTCAGGCTGAGAAATGTCTTGTTTTTCCAAATAACTTGAGGCAAATTCTGTGTGCAAAATTTTGTGCGTCGATTTTCTATCTGCACAGGTTCCTGTCGACAATGAAAATTGTGAAAAAAAATAATAAGTATTCTTTAACCTTGGATGTTCTATTGGTGCAAATATTATTATCCTGTGCAGAAACCCGAAAGCAATGATGAGACTCGACACGTTAACTAGGCGCCATTCAGTCAGTAGGTCTTGGCCTCCTCAATGGCTGTTGGTTGGACGGTTTGCCTGCTTTGGGTTTGGGGATACCTTATATTTAACATTAATACTTCGTATGTAGCCTTTATATTCTACATGAAGAGCGTCGTATATATATATGTATGTATGTATGTACAGGGTGGGGCAAAAAATAAGTTAACCAAAGTCATGTCCGTGAGGAGAGTGTATTCATCGCACAATGACATGTTCCACATGCTTGCCGTCATTGCAAATAACAAGTTCCTTGCGTTCGATGAGTTTAGACACCATATGGGAGCACTGTTCAGGAAATACATCTCCCAGCACTGAGTCAATGTTCTCACGTAGTTGTTTCAGAGTTCGTGGTACTGGTGAGAAACATTTTTCCTTCAACATTCCCCACAGAAACGCATCACACATCGTTAGGTCCGGACTACTCCGAGGAAAAGGGAAGGCAGTCCTTCTGGACACTAGACGTTCTGGAAACAGTCCCTCTGGACACTAGACGTTCTGGAAAGAGTCCCTCTGGACACTAGACGTTCTGGAAACAGTTCCTCTAACAGAGCTCTGTTCCCGAGGCCTATGTGTGTGTTGGCACCATCTTGCTGGAAGACTTGCTGATGGAAATCCAGATTATTCAGATCACAAAATGTCTGTGAATCTGCATGAAACAGGACGATGATTTTCTCCCTGTGCACTAACATAAATCACCAACTTTATCTCATTTCCATGTTCCGATTGTTTTGTTTTTTGACCCACCATATAGTATTATTTGTATATACATATAATAAAACGCAAATTATTCTATAATTGTTGAAGATTGTAAATAGTATATTGCTTTCCGCTCCTCATTTGTTTTTATTTTACTCCCGCTGGGAGCTTCGTGCAAGAACTCGGAATTCTGGGAGCGTGATATTCGAACGCACGGCATGGTGCATGTCGGCTCGCGGCAGCGGGAGAACATTTCAACTAGCCTATCGGATGTGGGCCTTTTTGTATTTCTTCAGTGTGCAAACATATTTAATTATTATATAATACCAAGTGAATTAAAGGACTTGTATCATATGCGAATTTGTTACTATATCCGTTGTTCCAGCCCTATGGTAAGATAGACAATATGGCGTCATACCCAGAGATGCTAGTTTTCTTTCATGTTGATACGTGGAAGGTATCTACATACATTTATGGTCCTCCGCATTCCGGATATAGTGGCAGTTTGTTTCGTGCAGGTCAGTGATCATCAGTTGTGACAGTGCTAATTGTGACAGTGTTACAGAACAAACAGTGTTTTTGGTTTGCACAATTACATGTTTTCCGCGTTTTCGTAACGAACATCGTTACAACGAATTTTGCAGTGACCTTGAACTCGGTTGCGATTACAGTAGCATTAATCGTCACGGTACGGTGGAATCAGCTGTTTCAGGAACTCTCGTTCGCGAACACATAAAGCAATAGCTGACCTTGAACTTTTCTTCCGTTCTACGATTTTCGTCGGAATCAACAATGAAGCTCTGCGGAGAAAAACACAATCAACAATCAACTCCCCGTGAAGTGTGTTAGCTTCGGCAGCGGTGAGTACAAAAGTCTGGTTTCCTATAACATTCCTTTTCCTTCATTGTTTCATAGCCCTTTGTATTCTTGTGTTTATTTCTGCATCCAGTTTCGTTTCTCAGCAAGCATGGCAAACGTAAGAGCATTGATCAAAGAAAGAAGCTCCCACAAAGGGAAACTTATACGCATTCAATCGTATGTCAGTACTTACGACGAATCCTCAGCTAAAATACAACAAATAAAAACCCACATGGAACATGTAAATGCTATCTGGAGTAAATTGGAAGGCGTTCTAGACACAATAGAATCAGAAACAACCGAGGGTGAGCACGACGCGGAAAGGAATGAAATCGAAGAAATGTATTTCGATTTAAAGTCACAGATGCAAACATTAATTGACAACCATGATAAAGCAACATGTGTAGAAAACAAATGTGTATCTAAAACTTCAAATACGCAAGTGAAACTTCCGGCAATTGCATTACCACATTTTAGTGGTAATTACACACAGTGGGTGTCTTTCAAGGACACGTTCGTATCGCTGATACACAACAATGTAGATATTTCAAATGTTCAGAAGTTTCAGTATTTGCGCGTATCATTGAAAGGCGAGGCCTTACATCTAATTCAAAATTTGCCAATGACAGAAGCAAATTACGCTATTGCTTGGGAGCAACTCAATGAGCGATACGACAATAAAAGGTTGATTGCAGTCTCACATGTAAATGATATTTTACATATCAATCCAGTTGTAAAGGAGAATTGTCAGGAACTTCGTGCATTTACAAACACTGCAGTTAGCTCTATTTCAGCGCTCAAAATGATAGCTGAAGACACGTCGTTAACTGATATAATTTTAGTTCAGCATCTTGTTTCAAATCTCGACCCTGCAACAAGAAGAGCATTTGAACTAGAAAGTAATGATACTGAATTTAGCACATTAGATCAGCTCTTTAGTTTTCTAGAGCACAGATGCCAGGCTCTTGAAAAGATTAATCCAGTTACGAGTGAAGGTAACAAGGTAGCAACAAAATCATCTACAAATATGCACAAACAGTACAGTGCTAAATGTCAACAATCTTCGAAGTCATATGTTACAACAGATTCTTCATTGTGCATGTTTTGTAAAGCAAACAAACATCGCTTATTTTTGTGTGAAGCCTTTAAGAAAGCTTCTATTTCACAAAAGTATAAATTTTTACGTGAGAATCGCGTATGCTTTAACTGTCTTAGCAGCAACAATCACGTTTCGGCGCAGTGTAAATATGGAGTGTGCAAGCGATGTAAACAGAAGCATAGTACTTTACTTCATGTAGATGAAGGTACATCCAATGTAAACCGGCAGCGAGAAATGTCATCTGGGGGTCACGTGAACACATCGATGGTAAACAATACAAGCGATTCTTCACAGCATTCAGATCAAGCACCTCAGGTTTCTTATTGTTCAATTAAGCAGAAAAGCGCGTCACAGGTGTTACTTGCTACGGCGATTGTTCAAGTACAAGATATAGCGGGCAATTGGGTCAATTGTCGTGCTCTCTTGGACGCGGCGAGTCAGAATAATTTCATTGTTGAAGATTTTGTTCAAAGTCATCGTCTTAGAAAGGTAAAGCATCGAGTTCCCATTCAGGGAATCAACAATTCGTCAGCTGAATCGAGTCATTCAGTAGAGATCCGTCTGAGATCTAATAATAGCAATTTTGCGACAAGTATTTCGTGCTGAGTGTTGCCAACCATTACAGGATTAATGCCTTCAGAAAAGTTTGATGCATCTGAATGGAACATTCCAACAGATATTCGTTTAGCAGACCCAAGCTTTTGTTCGCCTGGCAAAATACAGATTCTGCTTGGTGCAGAGGTTTTCTTTACCGTTATGAAGCCTGAAAAGAGAACAAAACCAGGAAATTTCCCCATTCTTCAAGACACTGAGTTTGGATGGATTATTGCAGGGAAGATTCCAGCAACATCTTCTAGCAACAGTATTACTAGGTCATTTTTCACGAGAAAGGAAGATTCTCTCAGCTCGCAACTCCAACAGTTCTGGATCATAGAGGAGATCCACACGAAACTGCAATCACCAGAAGAAATTGCTTGCGAGCAACATTTTCAGCGAAATGTGACACGAGATGAAAGTGGCCGTTATACGGTCAGGCTGCCATTATGTAAGGATCGTTCAGTGTTAGGTGACTCCTCACACTCTGCATTAACTCGATTTCACCAATTAGAAACGAGGCTTCAACGTCAACCACAATTAAAAGCTGATTATACAGAATTTATGCAAGAATATTACCAGTTGGGACACATGGAACCCATAGGGAATTTAAATGATGTACAAACAAATGACAGCACAAAATTTTTCATTCCGCATCATTGTGTTTTCAAGTATTCCAGTACAACGAAAATACGTGTTGTTTTTGATGGGAGTTCGCCATCAACAAGCGGTGAATCAATAAATAGCATACAAATGGTTGGACCTACCATACAGGAAGATTTATTTTCAATTGTTCTAAGATTTCGAACTCACAAGGTGGCATTGGTTTCTGATGTAACAAAAATGTATAGAATGATACACATACATCCAGATGACAGGCCACTGCAATGCATTCTGTGGAGAAACTCTCCTCAGGAACTCATAACAGTATTTCAATTGAATACGGTCTCGTATGGGCTTACATCAAGTGCCTTTTTAGCAACCAGATGTCTGAAGCAGTTAGCCGAAGATGAAGCAGTTAACTTCCCACACGCATGTCAAGTGTTGCAGCGTGATTTCTATGTTGATGATTACGTTGGAGGAAGCAGTAGCGTGCAAGGTGCGTTACAACTTTACCAAGATCTTTCAGAACTTCTGAAAAGAGGAGGATTCATCTTACGAAAGTGGTGATCCAACAGCACTGAAGTACTCAACGCTATTCCAGAATCACTGAGAGAGACTCAAAATCTAATTCATTTTCATACCGAAGGTGTTAAAACTCTAGGAATTTCATGGAATCCCTCGGCAGACACTTTCATGATTAACATTGGAGCCAAGTCTGTTAACATGATGTCACACAAACCAACCAAACGTCAAGTAGCCAGTGTTATTGCCCAGATTTTTGATCCAATTGGACTATTTTCACCAGTAACTGTAATGTATAAGTATTTTTTACAACAGTTGTGGCTTCACAACATAAACTGGGATGATCCACTTCCAGAAAGCCTGCAAGTTGAATGGGTTCATCTTCATTCTCAGCTACCAGTCATCAGTGAAATGCAAATACCACGTTTCATCCTAACACCTGGTTGTGTCAAGAATATACAAATCCATGGCTTTTCCGATGCATCGGAGAAAAATTATGGCAGTTGCTTGTATGTTCGCTCAGCAAACGAAGAAGGTTACACCGAAGTTCACTTGCTGTGCTCAAAATCACGGGTCGCCCCGATCAAGAAAACCACTCTTCCTAGATTGGAACTGTGCGCTTCAGTCTTATTGGCCAAATTACTCAACAAGACTCTCCCAATTTTGAGACTTAATATTGACAATGTTTATTTGTGGACAGATTCACAAATAGTTCTGGCATGGCTCAGATCGCCAGCAAACAGATGGAAGCCTTTTGTATCCAACAGAGTAGCGCAAATTCAAGAATTTACTCAAACTTATCAATGGAGACATGTTTCGTCCAAGGATAATCCAGCGGATTTAATCTCCCGTGGAGTTAAACCTCAAGATATTCATCATCATTCGCTATGGTTTCATGGTCCAGCTTGGTTGCAAGAAGATGAAACGTGCTGGCCATCATCATCATCTGACACAAGTCTTAAGAACAAAGATGTTCCTGAACAACGAAAGCTTCCTGTAACTACACTGGTGTCTCATCTGCAATCAGAGGCAATAATAAACGATTTTTCTACATTTTTCAAATTGTTAAGGATTGTAGCGCTCTGTAAAAGATTCATTCGCAATTGTAAAAATGCAAGTAACAAACAATGCGATCCACTTACTTCAATTGACATTGAAGACGCTACTCAAACGTGTGTCGTTATGACACAAATTTCGTTCTTTCATCGAGAGATAAATGATCTCACTGCCAAAGGGCAAGTATCCAACAAAAGTATCCTTAAAGACTTACACCCCTTTCTGGATAATCAGGGAATTCTTCGTGTCGGAGGTAGGCTAGAAAATAGCAACTTGGAATTCAGCAGCAAGCATCAAATCATTTTGCATCCAAAAAGTCACTTCGCCCGTCTACTAATTGCATCAGAGCATGAACGATTGATGCACGCAGCACCTCAATTGTTAATCTCATCCATTCGAGAAAGGTACTGGATTCCTAGAATACGACAAGTTATTAAGCAAATCATTCATCAGTGTTTAACTTGTTATCGTTTGAAGGCATCTGCAGCACAACAGCTAATGGGACAGCTCCCATCCGTCAGAGTTACACCTAGCAAGGCATTTAATCATGTGGGCATAGACTATGCCGGACCATACGTCATCAAAGTAGGGTCAATCAGGAGTAAAATCACAAAGAAATGCTACATAGCTCTTTTTACGTGCCTAGCCACGAGAGCAATACATCTTGAGCTAGTAACAGACCTTACTTCTGAAGCTTTCATAGCAGCATTGCGACGCTTTACAGCAAGACGAGGCAAGTGTTCCACCATTATCAGCGATAATGCCACAACATTTCAAGGAGCGAAGAACGAACTTCAGAAACTTCAATTGCTATTTCAATCGCAAGGATTCAGTGAAGACATTCAAAGGTATGCAGCGCAAGAAAACTTTCAGTGGAAAAATTCACCTCCACGTAGCCCAACATTCGGTGGTGTCTGGGAAAGCGCCATAAAATCCATGAAGTACCATCTTCGTAGAGTCGCCAAGAATGCTGTACTGACATACGAAGAGCTGTCAACTCTTTTGTGCCAAATCGAAGCTTGCTTAAACTCTCGACCTCTTACAACCTTACCTGACTCTCATGAAGAATTTAATTACCTCACTCCAGGCCACTTTCTTATTGGTGGTCCACTAACTTCCTTTCCTCAACCAGACTTAAGTGATCTCAAGGAAAATAGACTTTCCAGGTGGCAACGAGTTCAACAGTTTCAACAAAGGATTTGGAGAAACTGGTCCCGAGATTATCTTCATGGTATGCAACAGCGTCAGAAGTGGACAACCACGCAGCCCAACCTGCAACCAGGACTACTTGTGCTTCTGAAAGAAGACAACCTACCCCCATTATCTTGGAAAATGGGCATTATAGAAGAAGTGTTTCCAGGGAAAGACAATTTAGTTCGTGTAGCCGTGGTTCGCACCAAGGATGGAGTGTACCGAAGGGCTCTCAGTAAGATTGTACCTCTTCCAGATGGGAAGATCAATTGAACTTTCATGATTTAGTTTGGATGCTGTGCATTCCAACGGGGGGGAGAATGTTTAAGATTGTAAATAGTATTGCTTTCCGCTCCTCATTTGTTTTTATTTTACTCCCGCTGGGAGCTTCGTGCAAGAACTCGGAATTCTGGGAGCGTGATATTCGAACGCACGGCATGGTGCATGTCGGCTCGCGGCAGCGGGGGAACATTTCAACTAGCCTATCGGATGTGGGCCTTTTTGTATTTCTTCAGTGTGCAAACATATTTAATTATTATATAATACCAAGTGAATTAAAGGACTTGTATCATATGCGAATTTGTTACTATATCCGTTGTTCCAGCCCTATGGTAAGATAGACAATATGGCGTCATACCCAGAGATGCTAGTTTTCTTTCATGTTGATACGTGGAAGGTATCTACAGACAATAATTTTGACTGAAATTTGATAAAGAAAGGATAGGAGTTTTGTCTTTTACTGGTCGAGAGCTATCCAGTCACATCCGATGTTGCATACCTCATTGATATTGGTGTCTGGACTCGAGCAAATAATTGATCAACAATCATAACATCAGGAAAATAGTTTAAAGGCAGGTTTAAGGAACTCTAAAGTTATTTCATTCTTAAAAATATTTTTTAGTGCAAGGAAATTTAAGTTACGGCGAGTGTCGACACAAATGTCAACCGTCATAAAAAATTAAACAATCTCTTATGTACTACCCTGAAGATTCCAGCTTTACATTTGTATCTGTGTCGTTCTCAGGGATCAGCCATTTTCCTGGAATTAAAAACTGTATTAAGTATGGTTACCTTAAATAATAGTAGATTAGATCTCCTCTGTTTTGTGAACTCGCCAGTTTAGCATGTTCTTTCATGACTACCGTAATGAGCTTCAACAATGCACAATTGCTATTGTACTATATCACTCGTACATTATTGTGCTCCAAAGATGAAAATCCTAAGACGTACTGTTTTTTTTTTTACATTTAATCTAGCAATCAATACTCAGTAGGTAATGGATTATTTCCCCTGGATGTGTCATTCTTTAATCTATTAATGGCATATAATGATCAGGAAGGTTCAAAAGGGTTACATTATCATCCAGGAAGAGTAGTGATGCATTTCAAGTTGCAAGTTCGTTTTCTGCTGCATACGGTAAAGCTGCAACTACAGCAAACATTTTAAGTGGATTTAAGAAAAGTAGAATAAACTCATTCAAATTCAGATGTATTACCAGACCATCTATTCCAGTTCGAGAGAATTATAAGTCATGGATCCAATATAAATTGTGTGGAAATTGGAGCCATCAGAATATGCTGGACTTTGAAAAGGACAAAAACGTTTCACTTGTGACATGTAAAATGTAGGCGAAAAAATATTTCATGTACTAATTTCAGTTAGTAAGATGACACAGAATGTCATTTGACTATCACTTACTATGTTATGTACTAGGGTGAATCAAATATAAACGGGAATTTATTTTTCATAATTTATTGTAACAAAATACAAATACAAAACAAATTAATTACTTTTCTACATGTTGTGCCATTCATACACACGGGTCTTTGAAAGGGTGGACTCACCAAACTGTGCTCGAAGTCTGGTCAAAATTTCACTTGGTTTTACCCCTTCGTTTGTAAGAAATTTGATAATGATGCGTTGCGCAATGGACGGGTGTACCTCCTGCTCACTCATCGTGCTACTGACTGATGTTAAAAGTTGACAAGAACTCCAGGGAAGGCCACAGGACTCCACCACACTTTCCCTGCAAGTAAGAAATAAATTCCCGTTTATATTTGATTCACCCACGAACTTTAGGCGTACTATTTCAGTACTTCGAAAATTGAAGACAAGTTACACTCACACTAGTAAGAAGGGCTCAAGATATTTACGTACCATGCGCCAAACCTGAAATATGAATGCAGTATAACCAAACCATTCAGCTTTGGTAATTTTGTTTTCTGTGTATCCGTTATCGATTCTCCATCATGGCTATTTATAATGTATCATATACGTATGATATATACTGGTAGATGTAATATTTTCGTGTCTGCCATCTTTGTTGTTGTTGTCTTGTATTGGACATTTCTCAACCAGAATATACGTACATATATGTTGTTTGCAAATCTTGTAACGAGTTCTTACTTTTCCTTCCTGTGTGACTAAGATGCGATACGTGCTCTTAGTCGATGCTGAAAATGTTCCCCATCCTGTGGCGCAACCACAGGGGAGCAGGAGGGCCATTGCCTCCTTCCAACTTTGGACGGAGATCAATTCTAGGGGGTACAAGGGGGGCAAACAAGACTAGCAGAATGAGAAGCAGCACAAGAGAATACTAAAGATGGAATTTGCTTTCGTGTATTGCTTGCATTCTTCTTCCAGACTGCCAAAGGCACCTGCAGGGGGGGGGGGTGGACAGAGGGGCAATTGCCCTCCTCAATTTCAAAATTTTATGCAATTAAAAATACATTTCCTTACAGTCTCATGAAAACAATGATAACACCATTAAGCCTTGTCTCCATGATAACCAAAAGCTCAATATGCTGACCACGTTACGTTTCAACCTTCTAGCAAGGTCTTCATCAGACTCTGTACCAAATACAATACAGAGTCTGAAGAAGACCTTGCTAGACGGTTGAAACGTAACGTTTAGTTTATGTTTTAAAATAAAATAAATACTGCCTCGGTCAGCATATTCAAGTTCAGAGCCGTAGCTAGGGGCAGCGGGAGTCAGCAAATATATATACACGGGTCACCATGACATTCTCTTCTTTACAACGTTTTTCATTTAGATCGTTCGGCTCCAGGGAAGGAACATCTGTAAGAATGGCTGTAATTATACAAATGTGATAATATAGATACAGTAAAACCTCGTTAATCCGGACTAATGGGGGTGATAAGTTGACCGAACGAAAGTCCGGATTAACTGAAATAACCTAAAAGAACAGAATGAGCATTGTTAAAGAATGAGATTATTTGCGCCCTATTAAATAGATATTGTTTTAAATTTGTTAGTATATAAATAACAGACATTATCACACGAATGAGAGTCAAATTATGTCGACAGATTGAAATGGTGAAATTATCTTCAAGCTGGTCAAACCAGATAACTCTCTGAGTCAGTACCTTTATTTGTTTCTGAAAATAGTATTTTTTTCAGTTCAATGTGTTCGCAATTAGAGCATGGAATTACTTCTCGCTTTTGTGTGTTCGCAATTAGGACGGCTTAGGCATTTTTCGCATTTAGGACAGAACCAAACCATGTGGCGTTCTCGCTACAGTTAACCACAAGTTGGGCGGCCGTCACTCTACGGATAAGCACGAGAATGCACAAATGTGTGCACTAGGGACGGCCACAAAATTCGCATAACGGATATCCGGACTTGTGACGGCGGTAGCTCAGTCGTTAGGGCGTCTGACTACCATGCGAGAGACCGGGGTTCCATCCCCGGCGGGGGAGAACCGGGACCTTTTCCACCTGTTCGGCTCCCACCCAGCGTCATATAAAGTGGGTACCTGGAGGAAACTCTGGGGGGTAAAGGCGGCCAGGGGCGTGGTGCTGATCACATCACCCCCACCTTCTGCCGTGATCAAAAAAGTATGGGGCCCTAACTCCACACCGCCTATACGCCATTATTGCGTGGTGAAAAGCACAGGGAAGCATTTTACCATGCTTTTTACTTTATTGGGAAAAAAATAAGGTGCTTGCAACACTGATACATATTTCTTTTGTTTGAAAAGTTGTTGAAAAAGTTGAACATCTGTAAGAATGGCTGAAATTATACAAATGTGATAATATAGATACAGTAAAACCTCGTTAATCCGGACTAATAGGGGGATAAGTTGACCGGTTTAACGAATCCGGATTAACTGAAATGACCTAAAAGAACATTAGAAAGTGCATTAAAAATCCGTTTATAGCAACAAAACACGTTTATTATGGTGTATTTAAAGGATATAGGCATAAATATAGTCTACGGGAAATAGAATTTCATCAGTGGTTGACTGCCTTTTCTTTTGGAAGTTCTCTTGTAGAGTTCTAGCCACATTTAAAACCTTGCATTCTGCTTTTCTCTTCCTCTTGCCTGTCCGGATGAAGCAAAGTCCGGCTTATCTGGTCCCGGATTAACGAGATTTTTACTGTATATATTCGAAATTATGATGTGTCTACATTTTTATTTGTGCAATCTGTGAACTTAACTAAAAGGTAATTTGGGATTAGGCAATGGCCGGGGTCTCAGATTTCAAATTATCCGATATCCATTTCCAATGCCTATGTGCGGAGTTGTTGGGGTCTAAAATCCAGAGCAAACTTATTACTATCTCAGAATGAACTTTACCTTATGGCTGGCAACTGGCAGTGCTAAAGAGAACGCCGGTATGGTTGATGTGATGCGCGTGAAATATCTCGGTAGTGAAAGAGCTTCTTTCGTGCGAGGACGTTTACAAACGTTTGTGGCTGTCAGCGCCCGTTCCCGGCTCTTCCCTCTGTCGCTTGCAGGAAACTACCCGTGGCAGAACGGTTCCGGATCACCTCCTCGCTGCATGTAGATGCTCGCCGAAAGGATGTTGCTGCTGCTGGATCCTTGAAAGAGCGCCTCTTCAGACGACCCTGCGTAATGAAAAGCAGAAGTCCAGAAGGAGGCAGGACGCAACCGAATACGCCGTAAAGGCCCCGCCTTTTAAATTCCGCGACTGCGGCGGTTTGTCAACTGTCTGATAGCTGCCTGTTCCATAATGTGCAGAACGCTGCTAAAAAAATTTCGAACTTGGGACCATAGGTCCCCAACATAGGCGTGCGCAGACCCTCTGATTAGGAGGGAGGGGGGCAAAAGCCTTGATGAAAGTTCAGTCGGGAAAGAAAACCTCATTTTATCTCACTGTTTCAATTTTATTGCATTGATGTGGGGGGTATGTGTGTGTGTGTGTGTGTGTGTGTGTGTGTGTGTGTGTGTGTGTGTGTGTGTGTGTGTATGTATGTACAGGGTGTTTCAAAAATACTTTTACAAACTTTGAGGGCTGGTTCTCAAACCAAAACAAGAAAAAAGTTCATATAAACATATGTCCGAAAATCCCTAGTTTCTCAGTTATTAATGAAAGAACATAATGACACATCTGTTAGACATTGTCAGCTTATTAGCAAGTGTTGAAACTGTCATCAACTCAGAAAGTCATAATAAATGTTCAAAATATCCTCCTCTTGCTACCACACATGAATGCACGCGTCGGATCATGGACTGGAGCACCCTTTCACATACTCCAACACGGTGTCGAACGGTTTCGCAGGCTTCCATGACACGTTGTTGAAGTGTGTCTACATTAGGAATGTGTTCTGCATAAACTAATTGTTTTAGGTGGCCCCACAGATAAAAAATCAAAGGATTGAGGTCGGGAGAACGTGCAGGCCATGAAACTGGTCCTCCCCTACCTATCCATCTGTCATGGTAGATATCAGCCAGTGCATCTCGAACATGCGACTGTAATGTGCGGGAACCCCATCATGCATAAACCACATGCTTCTTCTTATTTGCAAGGGCACATCCTGTAGCAAGGCTGGAATAGTGTTCTGAATAAAGTCCCTGTAGACAGCGCCTGTAAGATGTGCTGGGAGAACATATGGACCTGCTAGACAGTCACCTACAATTCCAGCCCACACATTAATCTTAAACTGATGCTGGTGTCTAGCCTGAATTTTACCATGAGAATTTTCAAACTCCTACAAATGTTGGTTGTGAAAATTTGTTATTCCATCTCTTCCAAATGTTGCCTCATCTGTAAACAAGACAGACGAGACAAACAACGGATTGGCAGTTTGTGCAACAAACCACTGGCAAAAGTTCGCCCATGGTGGGTAATCGGCAGGCGAAAGACTCTGCACGCGTTAAAGATGATACGGATACATGCGCTTGTCGTGTAGTACCCTCCATGCGGTGGTAGGAGATGAACCACATACTCGGGCCACTTATCGTGTGCTGATACCCGGATCTTCTGCAACAATCTGTGAAATGTGTTCTTCCTGGTCAGGCGTACGAGCGACTCTTGGTCTTCCTCGATCCATAGTTTGTGGTGCTATGGATCCTGTCTCAGCTACACGACGATAAACAGCAGCAAATGTTGGATAACTCGGCTGATTTCGGTTTGGAAACGCCATCTGATACAACCGTGCAGCTTCGCGTCCATTACCATTCGCGCGACCGTACATAAAAGTCATATCTGCCTGCTGACGATATGGATATCCTGCCATGGTTCACCTGACCTGCAAGACGAGAGAAACAAATTACCAACGAATGTACACAAATGACAAATGTAAACAAGTGCCCTTGGCAACACATCGCCATCTAGGATACAATGACTACATCAGCAGACTTCTATTGATAACATCATTCGATTATATATAACTATTGGTTACAAACTTAAGTTGGTGGATTGTACCTTGCAATGCGTTGAACGTAAACTTTCATTAATAACTGAGAAACTAAGGATTTTCGGATATATATTTATATGAACTTTTTTCCTTCTTTTGATATGAGGAACGAGCCCCCAGAGTTTGTAAAAGTATTTTTGAAACACCCTATATGAATATATTGAAGCAACATAGAGGCATGGACGTTCGCAGAATTTTTTCCAGGGAGGGGCAAGGAAGGTATTTTTTCCAGGGGGGGCAAACAAGTCACATTTTCCCCCAAAAGAGTGTTGTTCCCTAAAAAAAAACATTGCTTAAATTTGAATTTATGGTGTTCATGCAATAATTAACACATATTATTGTAGCTAAAATGAAATTTTATGTGTGAAATACATAATTTTTGGTTGACTTTCATTTTCCACGGCCCCCCCCTTGCCCCCCCCTTCCGAATGCCCATGCGTAGAGGCAGCATAAGTGAAATTTGCCAGAGAACGAAGCGGAATTCCTAGGTAGTTCTCAATTACATAGAAAATAATAAACCCCTCAGATGAATAACCACATATGTTCGTCTGGGGGGCAAGTACCATGATAAACGTACTAATAATAATAGTAGTAATAATAATAATAATAACGACATTATTATTATACGTACACAACTATTATTTATTATTTTAATTTAAACAGTAATATTATTACGTATAATAATTACAATTATTATCATTATTATTATTATTATTATTTTGAGACACTTGGTTCGGACCCCCAGAAATATAGTATATGGTTATAAGCCTCCCTTTGGCTCAATATTCCTACAACAAGAAAGGCAGGAAAATATGGCAAAATGAGGACTGACAACCAAAAAAAAGTATACGTAACCCATTCCTTTCGAAAATCGTGGGCACACGCCACTGACCCCGATCGTTCTCTCCATGAATCCGCCCCTGAAAGTTACCGAGTGGAACCGATCAGACGAAACGGTTATGGATCGATCATTGTCCCTCCATCATCTGGTAACAGTGAAAGGATAAACGATTTTCCTTCTATTTTTAGTTGCGGGAAGCATTTCCTGTGAGTAGTTTTCTGCGCCGGGAGGAATTTATGGCAGGAAGATTTCTGCAATTCTCGTTTGGGCGCAGACCAAGAGCTGGTTCCTCTGTCGATGCAAGGATCGGGTTTCACTCGGCAAATGGTTCGCGTCTGCTCGGAGCGTGGCGCTCTCCCGACAGGCTTACGGTGGAGAGGAACAAGAAAACAGAAGCTTCAACTGTTCTAAATGCAAGGCTTGTATTTAAAGTAAAAGAGAAGAAAAGAACACATCCAACGAAGCATATTTTATATCGCAGGCTTTGATGCTTCTTTTCCTTTGTATCCTCAGTCAGGGGCTTATTCACAAATTTTCATCTGGGAGGTGTAGGTTCGTATTGGGGGGTTTAAACCCCCCCTGAGCTTTTGAAATATTATGAAAAATTCTGTGGAAAAAAATTAAATGGCCGATTTATCACAGTCAAAGATCTGCGACAATACTACTACTACTACTACTACTACTACTAATAATAATAATAATAATAATAATAATATAAACAATAATAATTTGAATTATTATTCCCATGCAGCACGGCATTCCAAACACACGCGTCTTTCAGAGTGAATGCCTTGAAAATAAACAGAATTCTTGAAAATAAAATATGAGGGCAATTATGATTTAAAAGAGAAAAAAGTTGTTTTGTATCTCATCTGCAACAATGTTCAATGAACATGTACTTTTTTGTGTGTGAAGAATGAGCATTAACTAAAGAAAGTTCTTTGTTCATTGTAAGTGGCTAATGTATAGACAAAGGCTTGGCAGACAAGAATAGCTACACTGCAACCAGCCCACCTTCCCCATTGTTTACCGCGGCACGTTTCAATTTCTGAATTCAATTTACAACAATTTTAACTATTGTAAAATGTTTTGTTTGTAAGAACAGCGAGACAATCCAGATGTGAATTATCGGGGACATTTATGCGGGGACAAAGCCAGAAAAATTACAACCAATTCCAGGAATCGATCACGGATCTCCTGAGTGGTTGTTAGACACCCTACCGACCAGACTACCGCTGTTCCTTGGATGAGTTCCATACTTTGATTATTTCAATTTATTTAAATATATGTTCTTGTTTTTATGGATTTCCTTCACACTTAAAATGTCTCACCTCGTTAACTAGACAATTATTTCGTAACAAAGAAACAAAAGAAAACAACCTAGAATTTGTCAAAAATCGAATGATTTCGGTCTATTGCTTTCATAAATACTATATTTATATAGATCTCTACTACTTAATAGTGGTAGTGGTACTAGTAGTATTATCAGTAGTAATTCAACTAATTAATTAATTATAAGTATTATTACTCAATTGTGAGTATTATTATTTAATTAAAGTGTAATAAAACAATGGTAATGTGAATTTTGAGACAGTTTTTGAAATAACCTCCCCCCCCCATTGATGAAATCCTGCGTACGCTACTGGGGAGGGTGTAACCAGGCCCGTAGGCAGGCGCGGATCCACGGGGAGGACGATAGGGGCGATCGCCCCTCCCAACTGCTACATTTTTTAATATAGGATTATGCCTAATATTTTTGAAGGCTCAAAGGTTCTGCCTTATATCGACAACTTTAATGTCAAGAATATTTTTCAAAGTTTGATTTATTCAACTTTATCCTCAGGTTGGTCAATCGGAACTGGACTTAGAGGAGATCGAATCAGAGAACCCTTGAGAAAATAGTACTATCCCCGTGATTGCAAGTTTAAGAAATAAATATTTACGCTCTAGAAAAATACTCATGTTCAATAAATCAGTATAGATCTAATCTAGTTTTTTCTCCTTGCACACTTTTTTTTTACACACAATAATAACCATATATTCCATCCATGGACACCTATTTTTGTGAAACAATACTCTAATCTCTAGAACATGAAAGTCAGCTTAGCTCCGTTTTACAGTATGATATTTCTTTATATAAAACTGCAATTGTAAGTTAGAAAGGATATTCGGGGAGGCGAGATACCCGACTGAACTTTTGGATCCGCCACTGCCCGTAAGCAAGATTTCATTTCGGGGGGGGAGGCACACCCCTTATCAGCAACCGCCATCTAAAGGCGAAAAAGCTGGAAGGGTAGAAGCCCTGACGATAAATTTCTCACTATATTACAACTTATTATACAAGATGTTCAATCCTGCTAAGAAAGTAAAATTAATGACCACTACACTATTTATATTTAAATTATATATTTGTAGAATTTCGGGAAGGGCTTAAGGCGCCTTAGCTCTCCCCCTGGCTATGTGCCTGGATTTATTTATGTGTGGTTACGTGATGGACGTCGTCTACAGGTTGGGGCATCAGCCGCCGTGGATATGATCCGCAACACGTGGAGTGAATTCATAAATAGACTTGATATTGTGATAGCACTCAGTGCTCTTGTAGGGGTTTATTGTAATGAGAAGAATGTTCCACTAAAATAGTGTATTTTGGGTATCAGAGATTGGTCCGTTTGTTTTCCTTCTACAGGGTGTTTCCGTGAAGAATCAATTGGTTTTCCCGAATTTTCTATTTTAACTTGTGTAAGAATTTGTGTTAAATACTCACATTATGTTTTTATAAATCTTATTCTCCACTCACAAACACTGTTTAAATACATATTTTCATAAATTAATTTATTAAATTTAACCAATCAATGTGCTAGCTTTCCGTTATTTCGTAAATTGAGCAATTAGAAAATATGAATAGTTTGACATGGTATTGTATTCAAATAAACATAAATTACTGCTTATTCATCGAAACTATTTAAGGGAGATTATGAAGAACGATTTTGGTGCGTAATGCCACCACGGTCTTGGGGTGATGGACACCCCTGTTTAGGGAGGAGAGGGAGATCAAGTATAGTGTTCAGTAAAGCTAAGAAGAAAAGTTACTTTCAATATACAAGCTGTCTCGATTAAATAATTTATGGGGATTATGACATGATTTGGGGGGACGCATGATATGATTTGGGGGGCGCCATTGGCCTTGGAGAGATGGGAACTTCTGGAAAATATAGAATGGAAAGAAAATGTTCAGAGAGGGGAAATTCCCTGACTTCATCCCCCTTCAGTGTTATGTCGGTACCACCCTTATAGTAAACGCACACCACATCTCCATCAGTATACACATTAAATGTTTTGTATGGCATATTCCTAATTCTTGTCTTGTTTCTGTTTGAGGAAAATTCCACGTGAGCTGGAACACGTCTGCATTAATTATGTCACGATTTTCCACTATGCAAAGCATTGAATGCTATCGGGGTAAAATTATGGAGGTTTTAAAACAATTAAATATGGATTGTAATAAGGGCCGGGAAATCTGTTTACATGCAATATTTAAATTAAGTTCTTAATGCTGTATAAGGTAACCGAGAAAGAGCCCCGTTTTTTGTAACAGTTCAGAATGTTTATATACTGTATATTTTCTTACTGACAGTATTCTGCAATGGCAAGAGTTAAAATCTTGAACAAGAAATATGCCGAATCCACTCTCAAAACATTTAAACCAACATGATAGGCAGGAAGATAAGAAGTTGTGTCTGTTCTAAAAGAGAGGCATTTTTATGTTTTGAAAGTTTATTTCTTATACAGAGTGATTCAGAATTCCTATTACACACTTCTAGGGATTGTAAAGGGGACTTAGTAGATCCAAATTTGATAAGGAACCCATGTCCGAAAACGTACAGTTTTGGTAATACACAAATGACAAGATCACATAATTTCATATATCCCGCTTTACCTTCGTCACTACAAGAGCTGTTCGATGTGGCGACCCTGAATTTCTTTGCAAACAGTGTACCTGCGAAGGATGTTTGCATACACACGCTCAAAAATGCATGGTGTGTGCTGATTCGTGTCTACTGCAGCCAGAACTCGTGCAACCAGGTCTCCCTCCGACACTACATGAATCTCATAAACAAGACTCTTCATATGGCCTCACACGAAAAAATCAAGAGGAGTTAGATCCGGCGATCGTGGTGTCCAAGAAGTTGGTCCACCGCGACCTATCCACCTGTCCCCGTATGTTTGATTGAAATGTTGTCGGACGTCATGGGAAAAGTGTGCTGGTACGCTATCACGTTGGAACCACATGTGCTGTGTAAACAGATTTTAAACAGAGGACGTTGGAAGCAGCACACATGACATCAGGTAACTGAAGACTTCGCCCTCCGTCAATGTAGGTTGCCTACCGTGAAGCGGGATATGTGAAATTATGTGATCTTGTCATCTGTGTAGTAGCAAAACGGTACGTTTCCAGACATGGGTTCCTTATCAAAACTTGATCTACTATGTCCCCTCTACAACTCCTAGAAGTGTGTAATAGGAATTCTGAATCACCCTGTAAAACATTATCAAACAGGAAGCCAAATGAAAGATGTCCGGCTATTGGCTTCAAGGGAAAATTAAATCTTTCAGTTTCATTTTATTATTGACTGTTCAATGTAAATTCTTCGGTCAGATGAATATCACTTCCAAGTCATAACAAGCATATTCTCTTGATATAGAGTAAGGTGGGGCAAGACTGCGCAGTTTGAGTTCATAATTTTATATTCAAGCTATGAAACTACAGACACACATGAAAAATGTAATACACATTGCACTATCCTTTGCTGACTCACAGTAAATTTCCGAAAGCTGAATGAACAATATTTCTGCATGAAACAATTACAAAACCGTGACCATGCAAATGCGCAGTCTTACCCGCACCGCGGGGTAAGACTGCGATCAAGTTGGGGTAAGAATGCGCACTTTCTACACAGTCACATTTGTATAAAAAGATACACAAATCACCTAAAAAAGTTCTTCTATCATATGGGATACATTTCTCGTGGCATTCTCACAGTAGGCACAGTGAATCCCGTCCTTCACTTGGGTTAGGAATCGCTAACACAAATCACAAATAAAGGTTCCTGTTTCATACGAGGTGCAATTTTCATGCCACCACTCGTCACATGTGGAACACTGGATCCAATCCTCTACTGGAGGATCGCTGTACTTCTCGTTACAACCTGGGCAATTGTACTCTTTCTTCTGGCGTTTTCTGCTTGCTACATTGCTTCAACAACGATGTTCCGTTTCTGTTTCCCCTGAACTTTCTTCTTACTCTTCTCAGCCAACGAGGCTTCCAAGTTGACTTTGAATGGAGATCCAGTTAACACCTGAGACTGCCTTCCCTTTCGTCGGCGGTGCTGAATATGCTCTGCACGTGGAGGTGGTGATATCTGGTTAACGGAAATGTGGCCGTATGATCCAGTATTGTTAACCCCACTTGTTGAAGGCTGCTCAAATGGAGTTGGAGCTGATACATTTGTCACAGTAGAGGGAAGAAACTCGTCCTCAGTGAAGATGTCTTGATTGAATGGGCATAATCCAGTCACTTCAAAGCCCTTCATGGCATTCCCAACTGTATCTGCCTTCCCATATTCCTTTGTAAAAATGGATGCCACTTGGAAAACTGTGATTGGGCGACCCGGATGGTTACTCATCCACTTATCACACTCAGATGAATGAAACGACTTCAGTGGACCAAAAAATGATCTAATGGCTGGGCCTTGCAAGCCACACACTTGCACCTGCAAGCCACACATTTGTGGGGTAAAATTGTGCAAGCGTGCAGTCGTGCCCCGTGCTGCTTTCCAGAACAAATCACGTGATGCTGCCCAGCCATTGCACAAAGCAATGGAAACTAATACACAGGTGGGCTCGGCATTAACACAGCTTCTTCTATCCATGAAAATCGTAATATTGTATACATTCACAGTGACGTAGTACTCAAAACACGAAGTACCAAAATAAATAGCAAACACCCTCAAAATCTTTTCACTTACCTCTCTCAGCACAACGAATTTCAAACGTATCTTCACCACTGTCCACAGCTAACTACCATCTTGGACGAAGTAACGGTGGCGCAGTGGTGCCAACTGTGTGTGATTTTCATCTCGAAAAACCGGTGCGCAGTCTTACCCGCCGCGCAGTCTTACCCCACCTTACTCTACCTGCAAATGATCTCTTAGAGTTGACCGAGCTTCGGAGATCGTTTGAATAATTTGTTTAAATGATAAATATATTTGCCAAGTAGGATGGTTTCAAGTGAATTCTCTGACAAAAGAATCAAATAGATAAACAAGCACTTTGACGAACTCTGTCCAAAGACTTGTCGACGAAGAGAGCTGGTAAAACGTATCAATATTTTACTCGATACACAATTTGCTCACAACTGGACAATCGTTTTACATGCATGAAAGTAGTTGCAGACACGTAGAAAGTGATACAACCTTCCAATGGCCTGGTCACATATCCTTTTTCAGTATTCAGTCCTAATTTTGGTATCTTTTTATGCGTTTGACGTTCTTTTCTTTCTATTAATTTTAGGAATACTAGGTCAATGGATGGTTATGACCACAACAACCCCGTCCCCGCCCCATTATTATGCCACCGCAGCATTCCTTTTGTCAAGATGTATATATACTGAGCTTCGCAAAGAACCTGAAAAATTTGCAAACCTTTATTTCAGTCACAAATATTATCAGAGGTTCTTTCGAACACAAGAGAAAGGACATGAACGATGTGAAAGAGCTTGCACATACAGGGTGTTTCTAAAGGTCGTTTACAACGCTTGGGAGGTGATTCCTCACACGAAAACAAGCAAAAAGTGTGAGTTCCATTTTTACGACTGAGGCTTCGTTTACGAGATAGGAGCATCGCTAAAGGTGACAAAGTGAACGTCACACCTAACTGGGACGAATACTATAACAGATAGAGAGGCGGTTCCAAAGGAATCATCAAGGAATCGTATGTGTTCAGTCCGGATGTCACTATGAAAAGTTCACTGCACGCATGCGCAATGGAGTCCTCAAAGGAATTGGGGATTTCCAGCAAGAACAATGTATGGAAAGGGTATGTAACGCAGCAAGAAGGACCGTGACAATGAGAAATGCGTTAAAGACAATACATCCCGACCTCAAACATCAAAACATGAGCACGGAACACAAAATCCGAAAAGTTGAGCACGGTTACATACCCCAGTTACACGCGAGGAATGAACGAATCATGTCATGTGGCATACGAGAGACGCATTAATCCACCAGGAGGAGGGAAAGAAAAACACAATATCAGATGATTGTATTGTATGATGACGTGTATTTTTACATGCGAAAACTACGTATTATCCCCCCCCCCCACAGACACAACAAACAACAAATGCTACAATGTCTTACGCACAGACAGTGCGTGTCACTGTACACCAACTGAAGATGTCACTTTCACCACACAAAGGGGGTGGGGAGCAATACCAAGAGTGTTCTCACTGGAATTTGCCGAGGGCGATAATCAGACGGTTTTCAAAATGTCTGCCGTTCACTTCTACGCAGAGATGACAGCGACGAATCAAGGATTGTCGAGTACGAGCGTCAGTTGTATCTGCTACCGTCGCGGCGGCGACGTTGATGCGAGCAACTAGGTCCTCAGCTGATGTGACAGGTATGTCGTATACGATGGTTTTCATTTCTCCCCAGAGGGAAAAATCGAGAGTGTTGAGATCTGGCGACCTCGGTGGCCAAGGCACAGGCTCATCCCTACCAATGAACCTATTGCGAAACACGTCATGCAGGAAATGTCGTACATTACGATCGAAATGAGCTAGTGCCCCATCGTGTTGGTACCACATTTCTTGCCTCAGTGCCAAAGGTACGGTCTCCAACAGTCCAGGCAGAACCTCACTAACAAATTCATGATACGTGCAACCATTCAGTCGAACAGGGAGAATGTATGGTCCAATTAAATGATCATGTACTATCCCGCACCACACATTCACTGAAAATCTGTGCTGGTGATGGGCCACAAAAAGTGCATGTGGGTTGTCAAAGTTTCAGACATGACTGTTTCTACTATTGAAGACATCCATCCTGGTGAAAATGGCTTCATCTGTCCACAATACCTTTCCCCTGAAGTGAGGGTTTATGTCCAGCTGATGCAACAACCATTGGCAAAACTCCATACGAGGGCGAAAGTCAGGAGGTAACAGTTCTTGTACTTTCTGCAGTTTAAAAAGGTGCATTCAATCCTCTGACAACACTCGCCCAACATTCACATGAGACGTGTTTCGTGCCCGAGCGAGCACGTATGTACTGGTGCCAGGATGTTCTGCGACCGCTATTAACACATCTTCTGCAAACTGATGTGTGCGTGCGTACACTTCGGGGTCTTCCAACTTCTTGCCGCGGTGGTAACACTGACCTTGTTTCACGCAGTCGACTGTCCACTACCTGAAAGAAGGCGTGAGACGGTAAACGTCTATGTGGAAAGCGTTCTCCATAAAGACGCCTTGCCTCACGGCTATTACCACGTGCCTCCCCATACATGAGATGCATGTCTGCTAGCTGCTGGGTCGTATACGCAGCCACCTGTGTAATAGGGAGCTGGAACTGCAAAGTATCGTTTTTGTTTAACACTGGCACACTGCACAAATTGGCCGTATCACCGTACGAACACCACAGACCAATTGCTGCGATACTTGACTTACCCACTCCACCACGTCAACTTCTTTCAATACAACATACTAGTACTCTTCAATGCGTATGACAACCTAGAGCGAACTGCTGATCATATCCCAACACCTGCAACACGACTGGGACGACTGCCGGAGAGATCCAACCCTTCGAGCTCCTCTCGCGGGTACAGCAGTCATGAAGGTCAAACGTAGACTACAAGAGCCAGACTTGCCTGAGCAGCACTTCCAAAACTGGTCTCTTTTACGTCACAGTGATCGCGTGCGAACACTCTTGGTATTCTCCCCACCCTTTTCATGTTTTGATGTTTGAGGTCGGGATGTATTGTCTTTAACGCATTTCTCATTGTCACGGTCCTTCTTGCTGCGTTACATACCCTTTCCATACATTGTTCTTGCTGGAAATCCCCAATTCCTTTGAGGACTCCATTGCGCATGCGTGCAGTGAACTTTTCATAGTGACTTCCGGACTGAGCACATACGATTCCTTGATGATTCCCTTGAAACCGCCTCTCTATCTGATAGTATTCGTCCCAGTTAGGTGTGACGTTCACTTTGTCACCTTTTGCGAGGCTCCTATCTCGGAAACGAAGCCTCAGTCGTAAAAATGGAACTCACACTTTTTGCTTGTTTTCGTGTGAGGAATCACCTCCCAAGCGTTGTAAACGACCTTTAGAAACACCCTGTACATTCTTATGATGCAACATATGATAACTTCCAGTTATATGTGAAAGGCGTGTTTCATGTACGGTCACCGGCAATAATAATGGGACTACAAGATCCTGAAATACTGTTTTCTCTTCAGTGCGTTATGCGTGCTGTCCTATTCTACGTCGATCAGACGACTTCTATAGCAACTTTGTAATTTCTTCTATCGCCATAGAGATTGGCAATACATATCTACTCCTTCCTGTTCCTCTCACAGAGCATAGGCAGAAAGATCGTTTTCTAAATTTAAAATTATGAAAACCTATTTATGTAGTACTGTGTGTCAGGAACTTGTTAGTGATCTGGCTTTAATTAAAACTGAAAATGACTGAGCCAAAAAAGTCATGTTTAACAAAGTAATCGATGCATTTCCGTAAGTGACAAAAATTAATCTACTTATATAATGTGAGCATTATAATTTATCATTAATCCTAATTTGTTAGTGAGTAAAGTGCTTACACTCCGTATGCTAAAACGAATTTTTGTATTCGTAGGCCCAGCCACTGTAATAGCAGCAACTAGGGTCCCTATGAAAGTAGTCTGCCCCGGGGCCCTCATGCGTCTCGTTACGCCCCTGTCATTTGTGTTTGCTGGTTTTTGCTGCTGAACCTGAACTGAATTTGTTTAAAATTCTTGGACCTTTGGAAAACCTGGTGGAAAGCATTTTTTATTCTACATATCTTCAAACGAATATGCTTGACAATAATGCTAATTACGCAACAAAGAACGAAAGGATTTCCAGTGTGGCGTTTCTATGTAAGTATGTAGACGTTATAAATTTCATCTCCACACATATATATTAAATCTTAAAAATAGTTTTGAATAAAAATGTTCATATTCATTTAAAAGTAATGCTTGTAGCTTAGTGACTCATAATAACATTTTATAGAATGTGGGAAATATTGCAAAGTTTTGAATTTGAATACCCCAGTGAAGTGTGTTCCGTTCTACTTGTTCCCTCATCCTCATATATCATCAGAATACACCTAACGAAGTAGACGAATAGCGTGCTCTCTATCAAACATTCCCAGAGTAGTGGTAAATGTATTCCAGCCAATACTTGGCATGACTCTTCAGGCTCTACAAGAGAGTTATTGGATTTTGCAAGAATTATTTTTACATTGCATCGCTTTTTCTGCCTAATTTGGCTACTCGAGAAGGTGAGTGATGGTATGACGTAATTGATGAAGAAAGAACACCCATGCCAAGGCCGCATGGATTCGAACCTGGGACCCCTGGCGTCGTAGCGCGCTGTGCTAACCACTCCTACACGGAAGTCGTCTCAAACTGTCCGGCTGAAATAGTGTTACATTGCAGGTCTGGCGGTCTGGCAAAAGTGAAAACGGGTGGTTCTGCAAAAGAATATATTGCGTTGTCTTGAGTAGATAATACAATAAGGGTGGTATTTGAAAAGAGGGCTATACTGCATATGCAACTCTTGTGTTTTAGCTCGCGCTGCGACGCCAAGGGTCCCGGGTTCGAATCCTAGTCGGGCTTGGTTGTTTGTGAATGTCCATTTATCAATTTCATCATTTCATCAATCATCCCCATCTTCGCAAATTAGCCAAGAGGCACAAAACGCGAAGTAAAATAAACTAAATCAAATCAAATCAAAAAAAAAAAATCTTGTGTTTTAGCGTTTCGTCATTAATGTTCACTAACAGTACTTAATTAGTACTTAATTCACGTTAGTTACATATTCATGTAATATAAATACAAAATAATATGAAATACATTGGACACGAGCCTTCAGAAATTTTATTCCATTTTCATGATTTAAACAGGCTCAAATCGTGGATGGTAGTCAGATCGCCAAACTGGGCAAATCTTCAACACTCTGATGTAATAATACTAAAATAACTAATTGTGAAAATGAAAGATGTTTCCACGTTGCTATTTTGTGTACGATTAAGGATTGTATCTATAGTTTGACTGACTTCAAATATTACTGTTGGGTTAATCTGTCAGAACAATGGAATGCACAAGAGCCAACAAATATAAAAATGTTTTTTAAGAAATGCAAGCTACAAAAAGCTGAAGGCAACGTAAACGCCTCTCTATACCTCCTCGTGGAAACAACACTTCTCCGTGTAGAGAAAAGCTTGCGCAGTGGCGTACCAAAGTGGGGGGGGGGGTTGGTTGTGGTTATAACCCGCCCTCCTTTTGGCCCAGCATTCCTAAAACAGGAACATCAAAGGTAGGAAAATATGGCAAAATGAGGGCTGACTACCGTAAAAAGTGTCCATAACCCCTCCCTTTCTAAAATCCTGGGCACCCCACTCCTTACAAGGATGCAATAATGTGTAGTAAAGAGTATTAACAATTTATTTCACATTGAAAGGGAAAACGTAGTGAAATATGTAAAGAATTAAAGGATCCAGAACGGTCCGTTGAAATTTATGACGAGACGGAACGGAAAGGTTTTAGATATTCACGAAAGGGAATGCCGTTCCGTCTTTCGAGTCCTTCTCGATGCTTCAAGAATAGTTATCCGAATTTCCTCCATTTTAAATTGTTCAATACCACCCTGATTGTGCCAATCCCAGTAGCGAAGAGGTTAGTACATCGCGTTACGACATCAGGGATCCCAGGTTCGAATCCTGGCCTGGGCATGGATGTTTGTGAGTGTCCAATGATCAATTTCATCATATCATCAATCATCCCCATTTTCTCAAAATAGCAAAATGTAACACAAAACGAGAAGTAAAATAAAGGAAATGAATTAATCAAACCATCCTGAAGAAACATTTGTAAATTAGATGTATATTTCACTCCAAACATTATCTGCATTATTGTCCAAAAATCGTGGTTAATGTGACGTCATATAGCATTGCCACTTCAGTATTCCAAAAAAATCGACACTTTGTGACCGTGGGCAGTGGCGCAGGAACGTTTTTCATTTGGGGGGGTACAAAATTCAACCTCCCATAGTATATATATATATATATATATATATATATATATATATATATTACTTCACAGGTACCTATTCCTAGGTATAATTTTCCTAGGTTCATTTTAGAACAGCACACACGAATTTCTTCTTATTTAATGCAAAATTTGCACAAATAATTTTTATTTCTTTGTTTTTATTTAGATTTATGATTATTTTAAAAATAGATAATAAGACCAGATAATAATTCCGAAACATATAAGCTCTGAACCTTGTTCTGGGATCATTTTGAATTTAATGGAACGGAAAATCAGGAGTTCGAAATGTGAAAATTGTGAACAAAGATACATCTATTCATTTTAATGCAGGTTGCGATTTAAAGGGTGTAAGAAGTATTCCTATCCCCTCTATCTTGAGCCATCCCAACCAGGAATCTCCCACCTACTGGATATAGAAACCATATTATTGAATACATCATACTTATAGAGTTCCACTTCAATTTAGTTCATTTTAATTTTAAAGTTGCTTTGCCTACATACAGTATAAAACAATATCTTTAAAAAATCATGGCAAAGCATTTATTTGTAATATAATTAATTATCTGTACCTAATGACACTCTTCAAGCACCAAAACCGAAATCCTTCATCTCAGAGCAAGCAAGGAAAATCATACGCTCAAAAGTTTATATCTTTTCAATCTTTGGTGGAGAATGTGAAGAGCCAGCCAAGGTTTCTTTTCGTATGTAGTGGCATTAAATATAGATACATGCGTGTGTTTTAGGGTGCCAAGTCAATTCCTCGTCCTCCGTGGCAGAGTGGTTAGCATAGCGTGCTACGATGTCAGAGTTCCCGGGTTTGAATCCCGGCCTGGGCACAGGTGTTATTTGTGAGTGTCCCTTCATCAAGTCATCACTCATGCTCATCTTCGCGATTAGCCAAAAGTGGCAGAAATGCGAAGTAAAATAAACCAAATCAATCAATCAAACATTCCCATCTCACTCAAAGACCTTGTGAATCTAATCCAAAATCAACTGAATGTGAAAGCGGGTTCAATGTAATAGTTTTAGACCCTTTTCCTTTCAATAAATAGACCCCCAGCGCATTATTTTCATACAGAAAAATTTGCAAGAAGTTGGATCAAGTCTAAGAATCACAGTGCCCTTGACAAGCAAACTGGCAAACCATAGAACCTGCAGTGATTCTCATTTTTCTCGTACATTCATCTGATTTTCTTACAGTTTGACTTTAGGGTTTAACTTAAAATGGCGTTGTGTTTTTGTTTCATTCGATATCAAATTAGATTTTAAGCAATTAGTGTCTTAATTCTAAGTATACCTAATTCATAGGTAAAAATAAGTTCTCGTCCCTCTGATAAAATTACAAATCGCACTCTGTTTTAATGACTAGGAAACATTTCATTTCAAGAATGATATTGCGATGAGATGAGTCGAAAATTATCACAACCTAACCTGCGTGGTGAGGTCCTCCTTCTTGTTTGTGCTTATTCTTTCCTCTGTTTTGGATCAGAAGTTATTAAAACTTTTTCTAGATTCACTTCATGCTCAGATAGGCTAATCGGGACTGGATCTACAGTTTAAAGTGGAATCCAAAGCACTGTGTATGTGGGACCCCTCAATTACAAGGCGAGATACCTCGTCCTGATTGATTGATTGATTTGCTTTATTTTACTTCGATTTTTGTGCCACTTTTGGCTAATTTTGCAAAGATGGGGATGAGTGATGATATGATGAAATTGATAAGTGGACACTAGCTCTTTTCAGTTCTTACGTCGTGCGCTCTAGAAGCTGGCAGGGGAAGTGGGGAGCGGGGAACATGCCGCTGACCAACCAGAGAACAGACCACCTGGCGGTGGAGCCGAGAGTTACGCAGTTGCGGTAGGAAGCTGCAGCGCTAACTTCGTTTTGCACGTTGCTGTGTTGCCAATTCACCGCGTTGCTGATGGTGTGTTTTGCCCCAGTGTTGATTCCTGTTTGTTATGAGCGGAATGTAGGAATAACATACGAGGGAGTAATTGTTGTCGCGTCGTGTATTGCCTAACGTCATTGTTTCTTCGATAAACGTGTATGTGGCATGGGATGTGACGTTTATTTGTACTCTCGTTGTTCCATTGGGAGCTTTGTGCTTATTAACGCAGTAAGTATCGTACGATGGCGAACAGGAAAGAGGTAGCCAATGCAGGAAAATAATCAATAGGGTTCATGGATATTTTCAAAAGGAAGCAGAAAACAGTGGTCCCTTGGTAAGTGTACACAAAGTGCAACAGAGAGTGTTGGAAGCTTGTGGAGTGAGTACGCGAACTGTGCAGCCTATTGTTAGGGAAGGCAAAGACAGTCTTGAGGCGTCGGGTTCCATGTCATTTGAATCACCGCGCAAACGAATCAAAAGGAACAGTATCACAAAGGCAATCGACGGTTGCGATAAAGATATAATAAGTAGAATTATCCTCGGGTATTATGTAAAGGGTGAATATCTAACACTGAACAAGTTACGGGTTGATTTGCAAACACAAATAAGCTTTCAGTGGGGAGTTTCGTCGTTGTGGAGGATACTGAAGTATATGGGGTTCAAGTACAAAAATAGCAATGACGGTAGACGATTTCTGATGGAGAGAACCGATATAGTTACAGCCAGAGTAACGTTTTTGCAAAAAAAAAATGCATCTTCTAAAAAATAAGGAACCTTTGCCCTATATGCCCGACCCTGTGGCCGAGTGATTAGCACATCGCGCTGCGACGCCAAGGGTCCCGGGTTCGAATCCCGGTCGGGCTTGGTTGTTTGTGAATGTCCATTCATCAATTTCATCATTTCATCACTCATCCCCATCTTCGCAAATTAGCCAAGAGGCACAAAACGCGAAGTAAAATTAAAAAAATCAATCAATCAACCTTTGCCCTATATAGGTATTTCATTTAGATGAAACGTACATACATCAGAATTACGCTCCAACGAAAATCTGGCAAAATAAAGAGGGTACAGGGGGTTTAAAAGTGCCCGTGGGTAAAGGTGGGCGTATTATTGTTTGTCACGTAGGTTCCAGTCACACTGGTTTTCTACAGGAATGTAAATTAGTTTTCAGTGGTTTTTGCAGTTTTTAGATACGATTGACGAAAGGAACATCAAAGACGCAGTGATTGTAATGGACAATGCTAGCTACCATTCGGTACAGTTGGAAAGAATTCCTACAACGTATACACTTGATATCATACACTTATCGGTATTCTACTGACCACAAGATGGGGATAATACGCATTCTCAGGCCATACGCGAACAATGGGACGTCTATATTTCATGGTTCTTTCGATTTCAACTCCTCTTTCCCGCTACTCTGGCAACGCTGCAGTCTCTCTCTCTCTAACCGGCCTGTCTCGTTGCCCTGGATAGGTCGTTTCCCCGCTCTCCACTTCCCCTGCCAGCTTCTAGAGCGCACGCCGTAACAACTGAAAAGAACTATAACAAACATCCAGGCCGGGATTCGAACCCGGGAACATGGCGTCGTAGCAAGGTGTGCTAACCACTCCGCCACGGGGGCGGCATGTCTCGTCCTGACCCACGAAATGTTTAGTATAAACAACATATACATTGTGTCACCACTCTCACAACGTACAATATGTAATTATTCTTAATAACGTTTGTCTGCTTTACATCTTGTTTCGACACTGAACCGTCGAAATACGGAATTTTATCCTGAATAGATGAAATCGGGCAGCACAGGCTGGTAATTGTCACTACTGGATTTACTTTTCAATTACAATAAAAAAAAAATATGCGGCTAATTTGAAAAGTCAATGAGATATACACTTGATATGTCTGAATAAGACATAGTATTTTACGTTTATTTTAAGCAATTTCTTCAAATATGATAACCAAAGTTTCCAACGAGATTTTTTTCGGACATCAAGTATTGTCTCGCTTTGATTTTGCAGAGATTTATTTCATTCTCATCTTGAAATTTGACAGGAGAGACTTTTCTTGTCTTAGAAACATCTATATTTTCAGCAAATCTCTTAATATATAGGTTTAAGTATAGTTTTCCGAGGTGTACATTGTTGTTGTTGAGTTAGTGTTTTAAGTCCACTTTATGCACAGTAAGGCTAATCAGGACTGGAACTACAGTTTAAAGTGGGATCCGAACCACTTGTGCCTCCACAGGGTATCGAACCCGGGACCCCTTGATTACAAGGCGACGACGCTACCAGTGAGCCAGTGGTAGCGAGGCTCTATCGGCGAGGCCCTAAGAGGTGTACATTGTACCCACCCAAGTTGGTCTGTCGTATCTAGTCTTTTTGTGTTAGTATTTAGTTTCGGAAAATTCCATTTGAAAAATTGAAAAGAAAAGGTCAGTCATATACTCTTCTGATGAAGATTTGTATTATCTTGGAATCGACGCGACCGTTTCTTAAGAAATTACCCCCTTACGCAAAAGAGCATTTGCCTGGAGAGTGTTTTTCTGAGAGTAGACTAATCTTTACCTGATGTCACTGTTCCACACACATTTTGAACAGTTCTTATCTCCTTAAAGAAGTTTCCAAGAACACAGGTCAGTGTAGTAAGCACAATACAATGGTTTGAATTTCTGTGGTAAGGAAGATAATGCTTATAAGTTATAAACAATTTAAACTTTTTCTGTTGAGCTAATTGAAAATAGGTTATTTTTACAGTAGCATCTTGCGTTTGTCAAATTATCTAAGGGGGTACAGGGGGTACAATTAGATTTACGGTTTTAGGGGGTACAGTACCCCCCTTCAAAAATTTAGGGGGGTACAATGTACCCCTGTACCCCCCGTTCCTGCGTCACTGACCGTGGGTGCGCAGACTGGGGATGGTAGCTAGTTGCAGCCTCTAAGATATTCACATAGAAATTCATTGTAGAGGAACTTTATAGCCGTTAATAACTAACTAATTCTCTAGCCTTCTTAAACCCGAAGGTTCATGGCTGCAGCAACACAGACCTTCCATCTGTCCCTATCCTGAGCAAGATCTATATACTCTTTTCCATCCCTACCGATTTCCTTTAGGTCCATCTCAACGTTGTCCCTCCATCTTCGCCTTGGCCTTCCTACAGGACAGGTCTTTTATCATCAGGTTTGCCAACAACAATACTGTAAACTCCTCTTTCCTCTCCCATTCGTGCCACATGGCCTGCCCACCTAAGTCTTCTTGATTTAATTATCATAATAATATCTGGACATGAATACAAATTATGTAGTTCTAAATTTATGTAACCTTAATATTGTAGCCGTTACTAAACAATATTATATTCTTTAAAAAAAGTTCAACGGGTTGAAAGTTCCAAGTAACTGGGAAAGTTGGGAGCATTATTTCTTCAGCAAGTGGATGTGTTAATGAAAACTTATTTTATTGTCATTTTCCTTCGCTCGCCTGCCATTTTTTTTAAATCGCGGAGGTGAGGATTAGTTGGGAAGGGACACTAATAAATAGCCTAACGTCCATGCCCAGGTCTGGATTCGAAACCGGGACCACTCGTATCGTAGAGTGCTGTACCAACCATTCCGCTACGGAGTTCGGCCAGTGACAAAGTGGAAGACGTGTTTAAAACTCTTGTACCAACTGAGCGAAGAGTAGGATTGTAGGAAGGATATTTTACAAAGAGTGTAAATGTTCATTCTAAGTATTGTGTGACCAACAGTGTTTTACTTGCTGTTCATTATTTGTAAATATGTGTGCATTCAATTTGCAAAGGCTGACATCCGTGGCGGAGTGGTTAAAACAGCGCGCTACTTTGCCAGAGGTCCGGGTACGAATCCAGACCTGACTATGGGTGTTCTCTGTCAGTGTCTCTTCATCAGTTTCATCATATCATCACTCATCCTCATCCACAAGTGGCAGAAGAATGATGTAAAATAACTTAATTTATTCACTTAATCAATTCGCAAATACGCGTGTAGTGGAAGGTATGGGAAGTAAACATGAGTTCTCTTTACCGCATTTGAGATATAACTAAATTAATTGATTTGTTTTATTGTACTTCGCTTTTTGTGCCACCTTTGGCTAATTTGCGAAAATGTGGATGATATATGACATGATGAAATTGATGAATAGACATTCATAAATATCCATGCGCAGGCCAGAATTCGAACCCGGGACCCCTGGCGTCGCAGCGCGATGTCCTAACCACACCGCCGTGTGAAATGTACTCAGAAATAGGATTCTCGGGGTCCACACCCACTTTCTCTTTCCCCCGCATAACCAGAGGGTGTGCGCTTGCGTATGTTGTCAAACATTGGTATTATCTTTGCGATGACAATGCGCAGTTCACACCACCACACCTAGCATATGGCCCAGCATGGCAGGGACGAGTTTTAAAAATTGTTTATCTTTTTTGAAGGGCGAGGTTCAGTTTTAGACTCCTGTGTCACCTAAACTCGTTAAATATAAACACCACTAAAAAGATGGGGAAAAATACAAGGAATGTATACTTTATCGTTTTGATAAGATAAAAAAAATATAATCAAAATATGTACTAATACCTGTATATGAATTGATTGAATTTGGCAGGAAAATTAAAGAAGAAAACCACACTTAGTTTATGCTGCACAGCCTATAAGAAAGAAGACAAGAAAATTCTGCAGCTACATTCGTCAACAATAGCCCAACCAGCGAAGAAATCAAAGGCCTCAAAGTCAGGCAAAACTGGAACACCAGAATCAGCGGGGCTGAAAGAGAAGAAACTGTTATCAATTTGAGCATGTAAGTGACTAACACTAGATATTTAAGTTTGTTTCTTAAGTTGTGCGACTGGAGAGGGACGTTATGGAAGGAGGAGGTTCACTCCAAGCTCTCGCAGATTGCGGAAGACTTCTTCAAGTAACTTGGTTTGACACTTTTTTTAATATTGATTTTTAGTCCGCTTAAAGCACAAATGAGTTAATGGAGATTGAGTCTAAAGTTTTTAGTAGGATACTTTGTTCCGACACTGAGTATCGAATCCGGTTCCCCTTGATTACTAGACGATGACATTACCACTACCCCATCTGGGATACTCGATACTTTCAAAAGACTTAGCCCTCAACTACCTACCATGGCGGGGTCACGGCTCACCTCAACCGATGTATTTTCTTTGTTTGCCCTTAGATTGTTTGCTTTGTTGTTTTAAGTCCACTTTGTACACAGTAAGGCTAATCGGGTATGGACCTACAGTTTAAAGTGGAATTCGAACCACTATGTGCTTCCATCCTGTAGAACGCGGGATCGAACCAAGGGATGTAACCCCCCACCAATTGTAGCACTTGATGATAGAGACGTCCCTGAAAGGGCCAGGTGTGAAAACATAAATTAGCATTTAGTAATAAATGTAAAACCCATGTTTTAGATTTAAACACTTCCAGGGGCGCCTACTTGTCAAAATTATTGGGGGGGCTCTGCTCATTTAAATAAATTAATGAATGACTCCCTCCCTCCCTTTTTTAAGTTTTGCCCTCAGTGTTCGGAATCTCGTAAAAGCCCATGAGTTCCTCAAAAATATTAACATTTTCATTTACAGTTCGAATGCAAAATGTTAATTGTTCACGGATGGATATGTCACAAATTTCGTCAACCATAATAGCAAAATATTCCCGAATTTTAATATCTGCTACCACGGAGCGCAAAACAGATCTCCCTAATACATATGTCAATGATCTCGTTCTAAATGTCATGTGAGAGCCATTTGTAGCCCGAACGTCCCATCCACTCTCCTAGTTCATGCACATCTTTTGAAACTCTTTTTAGTAAAAATGTTAACAATACTCATAATTATATACTTAGTATGTAGTAATAAGTCATGTGTTTTTCTGTCTCTGGTCATAGCCCCCCCCCCCCAAAGTTGATGGTTTAGTGGTCTCAGCCCCCCAAAGTTGATGGTCTAGAACATTTCAAATGTGTATTTAAAGTTAAGTTCATGTGGCACACTACAGAGTAAATTTTACAAGAGAAGCAAAATAATACATTAGATCCTCTTAAGCAAAATTATTTGGAAGGCTCTGCCCCCACATCGTTAACATTGGGGGGGCTCGAATCCCCCCAAGCCCCATGGAGTCGGCGCCTATGAACACTTCTGACTGAGCAATGAGAATGGCAGATGAGGGTGAAAGTGTAACTTACCCTGTTCGGTAACGAATAACTCTATAGCTCCAGCTCTTCCTCATCCAGATGATTTCCAACAAAAGACCCCTTTCTACTGCCCTCACCTTGTTTTGTTCCTTTCGCAGTCCTTAACTTACTCTCTAAAAGCAAACTTCCTTGCCGTTTCCTGTGTAAAACTCTTTATTCAACAACATTCTAGGAGCAAGTCCTGACAGGTTTTTTATTCGTTACGTTACCAACTGTTGCGGTGAAATTACGGTAAGGCGTTATTCCGACCCCACAATAGTAGTTGCGTGGCCTTTTTATTTTGTGATCTGTGCCTCGCTGTCTGTAAGAAAAAGATGTAAGGGTGCTTAACTGACCGAGATATTCTGATTTTTTTCAACAATCAGAAAATGACTACAGTGCCACTGAATCTGAAACAGTAACTTTTGCACATGTGAACATGGAGGAAAGTGACAACGAAAGTGAACATAGTGTCCAGGATACAGACTCACACACGTGTGGGTGACATATATGGTATAAGTGTGTGTAAGGAAGGCACATTCCAATGCTCTCTTCATATTTGAGGAATGTCCTGGGGATTTAAAAGTTGGTCTTTTAATGCCATGAGTGATAACGAAGACTGATAATTATTGTGTAATGGTACATTTTACCAGGGATATACGAGGGGTATCAAAAAGTTCGTGCAATCACCTGGAAGGAAACAACTTTGGACAAGTACGAAATCGTGGTGGTATTAGGCCTTCTTAACATAGTCGCCATGCTCGGTGATAGATTTCTGCCAGCGGTCTTTCACATTGAGTAAGCCGTTTTTAAAAAAACACCTCATTTTGGGCCTGAATCCACTGTTCCACCCCAGAAATGACATCATCCCTCGTGTCAAAGGCGTCCTTTGAGTGGACGCTTCATTTCCAGAAAGAGGAAGAAGTCACTCGGTGCCAGGTCTGGGGAATATGGAGGGTGGGGCAAAATTTCGTATCCTAATTGAACTGTTTTCGAAATGGATGCATTGGCAGAATGGGCTGGTGCGTTGTCTGCCAATAGCAGCACTCCTCTTGTGAGCTTTCCTCTCCTTTTCACCTTCAATTCTTCACGTAACCGAGCTAGAAGATCACAATAATAGTCACTTGTGATTGTGTGACCCTGTGGCAGGTAGTCCGTCAGGATGACTCCCTCACAGTCCCAGAAAACGGACAGCATCACCTTAGCGGCTGACCTTTGCACTCTTGCCTTTTGGGGGGGGGGGGGGGCGGTGAGAAGCTGTGTTTCCACTGCTTACTCATCTCCTTTGTTTCTGGGTCATAAAGGTAGATCCAGCTTTCGTCCATTGTAACCAGTCTGCTGAAACAAAATCCTCTTCATCCAGATCACAGCGGCCTAACATCTCTAGTGCTGCTAGTCATCTTCTGGAAAGGGGTGAGCAATCGTGGCACCCACCGTGCCGACACTTTATGATGGTGCAGCTGGTGATGGATGATATTCTAGATGGCCCCATAACTAACACCGATTACAGCCATCACATTTTCAATGGTGATCCTCCTGTCTTCCATCATCTTCTCCACTTTCTCCATCAATGTGGCATCATTTGTGAAGGACGGTCTCGCTGTAGTAGTTAAGGGTTAGTAATTTTGTAAGCCGGTGCTATCGCTTTTTCACGTCTGTCTGTCCATTTGTCTCAGTAGCTAAGACGACACAAATAAGAGAAAAGATAGACCACAGTCAAAGCACAAGGTGAAATTCATAGTCGCAATTCACCCCCTCAGTTGCCAACTATTAGTGCCTCAGATACTGCAAAAGGAAAACCTAATTCCATTGTGGAAAATATCTGGGAATCACAGGACAAACTTCATATTTTTGATGGACGAACAAAGCTTGTGCTGTTGAAATCTATTGAAAATCTTTTAGACACCAAACTACAATAAAGATATCGTCCTTGAATACCTGCATTCTCAAGTAGTTAGTCGGCATGCGTGTGTGACAGACTTGTTCATGAAGTGTTAGCAACTCGTATGTTTATCAATCAGGGGCCTTCGTGGCGAAATAGTTAGTACAGCGTGCTGCGACGCCGTGGGCCATAGGTTCGAATCCTGGCCTGGGCATGGCTGCTCTTTGCGAGTGTCCCATCATCAATGTCATATTTTTATCCCTTACCCTCATCTTCGCGATTAGCCAAAAGTTACAGAAAGCGAAGTAAAGTCAACCAAACACATGAATCTTCTATATATACGAGATATAAATGGATGTATGTCTGTATATATGTTTGTTCCGGCATAACTCTCGAACGCCTGGAGCAATTTCAATCAAACTTGGTACACATATGACTTGCAATCTGGAAAGAAATACTGTGGGGGTAAGACACCCCTAGCACCCCTAGAGGCAGGGGTAGAAGGGGTGACATGTAAAAATAATCGAAAACGACCGATATTAGTGTATAATAAATAGTTTTCGGGGTCGCTAAGATGAATAGTGACACTCCCAATGCAATTCAAATCCAAGACACCCCTGGCACCCCTAGGGGTGGGGAGGGAGTGACATGTAGAACGACCGATATTAGTGTGGAATCCATCGTTTTCGGGGCCGCTGAGATGAATAATAACACTCCCAATGCCGTTCAACTCCAAGTTCATTTTACACTATAGTTAGAATTAATTATATTCCTGTGTAATAGAAGATCGGTATAAATAAATATCCGGACAACGCCGGGCAATCAGCTAGTCAATCAATAACTTAGGGATTATGCAGACACCCAGACCGAATCAGAGGCGAGACGAAAACCTAGAACGAGACTACGTGAGACTTTCTAGGTCTCAAGGAAGTCTTTGTTATGAAAAGAATATCCAAGAAACGTAACATAACCCGTGGTGGAAAAGCCATTGAGGGCTCGGGGTTACCTTCCGACTGCTGGACTCACTCCCACTTGATCCTACTCACTGACTCACCTGAGGTGGTAGATCATTCAACCAGTCACGGGTGGTGACATGTGGTCAGCACGACGAACCCCCAGTCGTTGTTTTTGTAGTTTTCATGACCGGGTTCCCATACATCACACAAACGTCCAGGAGACGTCTTCTAGATATATGTATGTTCATTGATGTTCCTCCTAACGCATCCTCCCCACATTTGGCCCTAACTTCTGAATTCCAGTCGTTCAACAAGAAAACGTAAGATATTTAATCATGGGTGGTATTGTTTAAATTCGATGCCTTACTTTATTAAGTTAGGGTCACTTTCCATAAGCACGAAAAGCTATAATGTATCCCCACTGCGTACTGTTGCGATTTAGACAGTTTAGTGTTAGTTATGGCACACTATGAGGCAGAAAAGAACTCAAAATAAAGACCCTTCAGCAGCGTAGCTGCTTGCAATGGTTGAAACATTCAAAATTGTCTTTTACGAACTTTGTAAGCTTTGTGATATTGAAATGTGCTAACCTCCATCAACAGCTGCTTTCGGCAAATCAAGTGTTACCTTCGTAATCGAATTAGCAATTGATTGAGTGCTCTATCTATTATGTCCTGAGAAAGAGCTTGCAAAATCTTTGGATTTAAACAAGATTATACAAATTGCTTGTAGCGCTCATAAAAACATAATCTTATTGTAGTTTCTTGATGTAGTCCATTTTCTCATTTCAGCAAAAATGTACTCACACTCTTTACATAGAAATATTGTTACTTGCAGTATTTATACGTATATCTAGAGAGTTGATAATGTTGTATTTTGTACTGTTCAGTGATTCCTATTCCCCTCAATAATGGCTTAGGGAAAGAAAACAATGTTATTTGACATATAAGATTCATGCCTGAAAGTCTTTTCGTATATGATGCAACCAAATACAACTTATCTCTGCGTCTGACAGTAAAATATGTCACTGGTAAAATTATATCGTAGTAAAGCATTAATTCAGTACCTTTTAGCTAGTATAAGTTAGCCCCCGAGAATTTCACTCTGAAATCTGTAGCCCCCCACTTATTACAGGCTGGCGCCTCCACTGCTCCTACCCACTGGCAGAAACTCTGGAGACAGCACGTGCCACATTAAGCACACCATTACAGCCTATTTTGACAGTATTTATCATTACAATACAGCAATAGCAAATTTAGACTAAAAATGAACACCAAGATGGTCGATTTCAAGATCACCGCCATGTTGGAAACATAGGCTTCTTTTCCTATTTACTACACATGTGATGACTTTCTGTCTACTTACAAAAGTCTTGTGCCCCTATTTATGTACAACTTATTGAAATTTTACTAATCTACACTTCCGAAAGAAAACGTACGAACAGGCCCGCACACAGGGAAGGGGCCATGGGGGCCATGCCCCGCCCTAGAACCCTGAAATATTTAAATGTGAATCTATAAAAAACTACGAAAATAACATCCATCGTCGATTTTTCAAATTTGTAAAAATTACAATTTTGTTCTTGCATAAATGAATGTGTTTCTTGTGTAGAAATCTCAAGTCTGCAATATTGGGTAGTTTTAGTTTTAAAATCATTGATGCTAGGCTACCAGACGTCCGATTCACCCATTTAGTCAGAACAGTCCATTACTTTTAATCTCTGTCCCGACGTTTTTCGAACTGGAGTCTTGATGCGAAAATGTCTCTTTATTATTTTTTTCTCAACTCACATTGATTGATTGATTTGTTATTTGAAGTCCACTTTATGCACAGGAAGGCTAATCGGGACTGGACCTACTGTTTAAACTGGGATCCGAACCACCACGTGCCTCCACGGGGTATCGAACCCGGTTAACTCACATTGAGGCATGTTCTTTATTGTAATAGTAATTGCTAGTATGCAACATTTAATTTATAAATATATTATTTTCTAAACATAGAATTACCATGACTTTTCAATGGCGCTCGCATAATAAAATTGAAGGAAATTTGAAAACAGTAATTTGCGGAACACAGAACTATTTTAACTCATTTCTAATCTAAATATATACATCTCTCTCTCTCTCTCTCTCTCTCTCTCTCTCTCTTTATCTCTCTCTCATATATATATACACTGATGGTCTAAAAAAATCGGACACCTTAATATTTTACATCTGAATTGCAATGATATATTACAGAATGTTTGGCAGATGATGTAGAGTACCATATGCACCATTCATAGGCCCGAACTTTTTTTATGCATTCGTACTTAATTCAGTTTCTGCAACTTTTAGTTAGCCTTCGAATCAGAATTTATGCGTTATCACAAGAAATGCAAGTGTCCGGTTTATTTTGTAAAGCAGTGTATGTATATATACGTATATATACATATAAACACACACACACACACACACGGATCTGGCCCCTCCCTCAAAAAAAATCCTGGGTACCGGCTTGCGTAAGAGTGTTAAGGAACGGATGTAAATTGATATTTCGCTTCAGTATAAAGTTTCTTTTATTTCTTATTAATTTGGATTCTCTTTCGTTTACAGTTTCCCCTTGTGGCAATCTGAATTCGTTGCAGAGAATGGACTCCTCTTCCCACATTGGACTGGAGCGTAGCTTTGTGCAACACTCATCGGTCGCAGGAATTCCTTGTAAGTAATCGAACCCAAGCCATTTCATATAACGACGATTCAAAAGTCGTTGTTTGTTAAAATTAATAATTAATATTCTAGTAACCATAGACCCTCTGATAAAGTGGTTCAAAAGTCTCGATGAAAGATATACTTCATTCCTTCTCACCGTTTTATTGTTTGATGGGTACTATAGACTGGGCCATATATACAGTGTATGTCCAGACACACCGAAAATCAGTTTATTAGAATTTCAGCTTCCGTGACACAAAAGTTCTGTGTTAATTTATTTTTCTTCTCTGTGGTTCAGACTAATTTAGCTACAATCATGATTTCGTACAGCAGATACAAAACAAACGCATATTCATTTCCAATGAGTGACCAATTTACTCTGCGACCACATAGGTGTAACGCAACTAGGCTAACAATGTGTTATATATATATTGTAGATATATGGTGATTAACAATACGAGAAAACCTCGTCAAGAGAATATTTTATGCTTGTTTATTCACTGGAATTGTTCGACCAACGAGCAATCTCAAGAATGCGCAAACTTCGTAACTTCCGTGAAGCATTGACTGAGAGGCAATGCGTGGATCTAACATGATCCAGAGTGTTCGAAGCCAAAGATTATAAAAGCAAGCTCAGCCTGAAGCTGACTCATTTACTCTCATATTACTAGTACACATTACAACTAACTAAAGTACGACGACGGTGTACGAAGTTTACGGCTGCATAAGCATGCAGCCATTCGCGCGGGATTCCTCGGAACAGTGAGTCAAGGGTCGCAGTATCGAACCTTGACATCAGTCACAATTCGGTCTGCAAGAAGCATCTGGACAAGAACATCATTCGCCTACCAGGTATAAACAAGCGTAAATAACCTTTAAATTCAACCTTCCATATCTCATTCCTCTTAGTCGGAGCATGTTCAACTCACAAGTATATTTCAGCTCTACCTAAAATGTATTATTGAAGCATCCCTGTGACCTCAGATCCCTGGTAAGACGGGATTACAACAATATATATATATATATATATATATATATATATATATATATATATATATATGACCTTCACCGATCACTCGAAAGTTAAGAACCTCAGATGTAGATGGATAATTTTATTTTACTTCCAGTGACGTCGGTACAAGTCCGGATTCCTTACCATCGCATCTTGCAAAGTCAAACCGGCCTAGATACTCCTAGATAGACAGGCATCTTTACCCCCCGTCTCGAAGAGGGACAGTCAGTCGTAAGTACTTTTTGCACTTGTTTCCCCTCCGTAGAGAGTCTCACTCATCGCACGCAAACCAAACACCCTTTCCGGCAAACCCCGCCCTTCTTCCTTCCGACGATGACTTCCTTGTTTGGTGAGGTTTGATGGGTTTAGTTCTCTTAGAGTAATTACAACCTCCGGAAATTGCAGTGCATTTATGCTAAGAGAACTAAACGTAGTGAGCCTAACCTAACAACGAAGGCATTCCGTCAGAACACGAAGGTCAAAGGTGTCTGGTTTGCTATGAGGAGACCACTCCCTAGATTTGAACGTGCGAGTGTTGCAACAACCAAGCAACACAATATCGCGTTTGTTCATTTCATTTACGACAATTTACATGATGGGCAAACATCGACTGATTCCAAATCAAGATTGAACTTTAGTTATAGTTCGATTTTGGAGAACAAATTAGGCGACAATACTTAACTTTCCTAACGGGACTGAAACTACAGTTTAAAATGTAATCAGTATCATGATTGTGCAATGTGGTTAAACAGGGGATCGAACCCAGGATCCCTTGATTACAAAAGACAAATGTTACTGCTACATTATTCAATGCGCCAGAAACGAATAGAACGTCGTAAAAAGTTGTTGATCATCATGTTTTGTAGACCCTGTGTTAGTTCATCGGTGTTGTTTAGCGACACCCTGTATATAAGCCTCACGCCACATGTGTATATACTGTATATATGAATATATATGTGGCATTCCATTGTCACCAGTGGGACACGCGGACTACTATTCTGACAGTTAAACAACATTTTTGTTACAGTTGTTTTCATATTTTTCTTAATTGCTTTATTTTACTTCGCTTCTTCTGCCATTTTGGCTAATCTGCGAAGATGAGGATAAGTAATGATATGATGAAATTGATGAATGGACACCCACAAACATCCATGCCAATGCCAGGATTCGAATCCATGACCTCTGGCGTCCTAGCGCGATGTGCTAACCACTCCGCCACGAAGGCCGGCTATTACAATTTGTATGCAATGAAATGTGCAACTTAAAACTGTTAATTAAACCTAATTATTCTTAAAACACTTTTGTGTCACGTGTGGGACAGACGAAACAATGTATCTTTACTTAACAAGAATTTTAATATAATTGCCATGAATTGTCAAATCATGAAAAATAAATTATTTGAGACAAAGATAGGCGACCTTTGAATATTCTAGGAGAGTTGAGGGGGAAATGTATCAGTTAAAAGAAACACAATAGAAAACAATAGTAAATCAGAAAGTTAAAATTAACTAACAATAAACAATTTCAGATTGTTCACTCACAAGATATGATAAAGTTACATCATTGCATTTAATTTTAGAAATTCAGATTAAGGTATACGGTCGCCGTACTTGTGAATCTTTTTACGGGGGAAGAAATCATTAAGGAAGATTTGATTTTTTGAGACAGGTCTGTCTGCATCAAACGCTATCACGAAACGATCCAGCTTCGCTCTCCATGCGTTTTGAGGGAGGACCGAGAAGAACTTCACTACCATTCTGTTCAATTCACAAAACGGGGAATTCACTTTCTGAAATTGTCTTTCAATAATTTGTTATTACAGACATAACTCACAATTACCTTTATTTCTCATTACAACAGGCCGACGTATGCAGGTATCTTCAGAGGCTGGGAGTTTTTCTAGATGGAGTGGAGCACGACATCCAAATGATTAACAGGAACAATCAACTGAATCTCCTCAACAAATCGCTCATCGCTACGCACTTATTCCGGCTGTATAGCGCCATGAAGATTCAGATGGTTAATGACATCACGCGGTCGAGGGAGTCTCTCGAGATAGTGAACGAATGCACCAGATTATATATCGTCAGGGTCATCGACAACATAGAAGCACAGGACAACAGAATATCTCCTGTGAATGTCAGGCAGGTGCCACTGGCCTGTTGCCTGAACCTTGTCCCGTCCATTCCGATTGTAGGGGATATACAGAACGGACTCTGCACTCGGGTAAGACTGTGCCTTTCTTGAAGATAACGTATTTTTAGCTCCTCATTTGTTCGTTTTGTTATTCTTCGTCCCAAGAATCTGTGGAGCAAAGCCGCACATAATGGTAGAGAAGGGGGAAAACAGAGCAGTAGCTGCAGCCTTGTTTCCCCCACCTTTCCATCCCAGGCGGTCATCGGCGGAGCCCTCTCAAGTCACTACTTCCGCTCAGACTTGTTTTCGTTCGCTTGCTCCAGAGTCAGTGTCCGAATTAACGGGGGGATGCCGGGAATTTCCCCCAACAACAAAAAAAAAATATTCCTGAGAAAAGAAAGTTATTTCCATCCCTGCCAGGGGCGTTTTTATCCCCTGCTCAATAAAAAGGGAATTGAAATCATATCGTACACTATTTCTCAAGCATGTAACGAACACAATTAAAAAAATATTCTTGTCCATTAATTTTCCAGCCATAAGAGATTTCCCTGCCGAAAAGGATGCATCCTTGTGGATTAAAGACAGACACCGTTCTACAACTGACCATCCTCACCGATTCCAGGCAACACAAAGCTGTTTCTATCTTAAGTTTTCATGGCATAGCCTACTGCTGATATTTGACATGTATGAGAGTGTTCCCAAGAAACTTGTAGGACGTTACTGTTGATCTTGGCCAAAGAAATTTGGTAAGTTTTCGGTATTACGAGTTCGATAGCTGTTTTGTGTATGAGGGGATTCCATAGGATGTACATGCAGTAAGTGTCTCTAAATAATGTGTAAATGATATAGATTTATTGACCTAGGTTACAACCAACGTTCCACGATACTTAGAACAGCAAGAAAATAGTTTGGTTTACTGACTGGTAACATACATACAGGGTGTCTCATAAGTAGGCTTACCACATTTTTTTGGGTCCAACCCAGGACATATTCGCGATCAACTCGTTACTGCTAAATTTCAGGGTTTTTTTACAAAAATAAATTGAAATTACTTAAAAGCCTTAACATTTTATTGGAATACTAAACTATAAATTCTAAAACAAAAAATATTAACATTATTTTCTAAAATCAATCAATTAATTTTCAAATCTTTAATTGAATAATACATTTTCTGATGTTTAGGAAACCTCTCTGTTAGTTCACTCAGTTGTACTTTTCACTAGACATGACTATTTTCAGAAATGGCTTGTTTGTTTTAATAACATCATAAAATTCACAACATGAAAGTTCTGAATTCATTTTGTCATTCAACAAATGTTTATCCGTGGATACTAGAAGTCTACTTCTATCTGCAGATCAAATATTCCCCATAATTGAAAATACTCTCTCAACTGGAGCAGATGTTCCTTGTATCAAAAACGTGTAGACGAATTACTTCACACGCTTGCAAGACCACCACGACGCTCACGGAAGTAAAAACGGAAACGCTCGAAAAACGATATCTCGAAGAAAGAAAAGGTATAATCGATCCTTATAATCGATCGATCCATGCCGGTCATAAATTCTGATCGTGAATATTCAATACCAGTAGCTATTTTCACGTTCAGATTCTCAAAACCCCGGACATTTTGCAATCCCGGACAGCACTAAAAAAAACAGGACTGTCCGGGCTAATACCGAACGTATGGTAAGCCTACTCATAAGTAAAAGCGCAAGCTAACACAGGTGAAAGAACACGATAATAGAAACAAAAAAGTCTCAGTAAACATTTGTCTGCAAACGAGCAGTATTCGAGATAATCGCGAATGTGTGATTACAAGCCGCCCCTGACTTCATTGTAAATCCTTTGGATTTTTGTGTCTGGGGTCACCTCAAAAGTAGTGTTGCCCACGAGACGAGACGAGACGAGACTTTGGTCTGTCCCGTCCCGTCTCGTGAAAATGCTGTCTCGTCTCGTGTCTCGTCTCGAAAATATTCGTTTGTCCCGTCTCGTGTCCCGTCTCGAAAGGTTCTGTCTCGTCTCGTCTCGTCCCGTCTCGTTTTGTCCCGTCTCGTCTCGTAAAAGTGATCCGGGATATCATGCCAACAAAAGTCAAAAGTAGCAGAAACACGAAATATTTTTCCGGAAAGTGGGATAAAGCTCCAAATATTTTACCCATTGCGTGGTGAGAATAAATAAGGTTCGTTAATCATGAGGACATTAATATTAAAAATGCAGTTTGTTGGTTACTGATTGCTAGGTATCTTATGAAATCTACCTTGTGGTTTTTCTCGCTTCATACAACTGTCTATCCATCGTACATTTATACCAAGTTTGTTAGAACCTGTCCCGTTTCCCGCGCTAGCGATCGCTCGACAGTTTTGGTGCCAATGAGAAACGAGAAAAAAGGCGTCTGCTGGGCAGCGAGGAGCGAATGGAAGCCAGAAGAGAGGAGCTTACGTAGACGTTGTTGCCACGTTGCGTATTTTAATTTGCTGCCTGGCTTTGGCTTTCCCCAGCACGGAGTTCAGGCGGTCTTCAGCAGCAACACCGCTTGGTTTATGCTAGAAAAGCCAGCGATCAGCTACCGCGGGAAGCCGGACAGGTTGTAACAAACACGGTATAAGTGAGTGCTCTTTTTCATTACTGCTATACCTTTTGGAAGTCTTGAAATGTTTTCCAATAGACCTTCTTTCTTTATGAATGTCGAACTTCTGTGCACTATGAAAATGTACATTTTTTCTTTAAATTCTAAGCTTGGCGCTGGGGAGCAACAAAAAAGTTTTTAAATGTGTAATACGAACACAAAAGACTATTTAAAATTTCAATATTTAGTATATTACAAATAGAAAGCATTTATTGTTCTTAATATTGTTAAACATCTTCTATGACATAAGTTTCAAAAAGTGTTTCTTTGTGATATTGTGCTGTTTCTTATGCTCAGCTTATGACGCACATACTTCTTTGTTTTCCCTTTAGCCTCTAAGTCCGGTACCACCACCGCTTGATCTAATTTATCCTTCGGCAAGCACGCATCTAGAAATATATGTCGGGGGAGGGTGTCTGAGCCAAGTGTTTCAGAAAAAATGATAATGATAACATTAACGACAACAATTAAGCAAATGTTTAAATTAATGCATTAATATACTTCATAGGTCTATTCACTTGAATATGTAAATTAATCAATTCTATTATTGTTATTGCATGACATGTTACAAAGATGGTAGAATAATAGTAATATAACAGCACAAATATTAGCTAATATCTAGCTTACGTGTAGTTAAGATCGTCAAAATCTGCATAAAAACAGCTGTCCTGGCAAGAAAATTAATGACAAAAAAGGTGATGAATTGAATATTTGCTGAATAACAAAAAAAAAGATGTTACATCCAGTTGACGAAAAATAAAGTTCCTGATTAATATTTTATGCTCATTATTATAAGTAGTAGCGTACATAAAACTTCATTGATACTGTCATTCAAAGCAGTATGATCCCAATAGAATCCTTGTTTTCTAGTAAGTTCGGCAGGAATATGTAACCCTCGATTATGCTAAACAAATATATTTTTTGATTAGCTAGAGCAAGGCCCCAGGAGGATGCAAGAAGCCTTTCCTGCAAAAGTGTATGTTTTACGAAGCGAAGAAACGTGACAAAACCACCACGTATGGAAGGCAAACCTGCATTACTTTTATATCGCACGTTTACAGACCCGTGCCTTCTGAAGTTATAAAAATCCCAACTTCAATGATTCTTTTAGACATGCTATAGTTGAAACAAATATGTTTAGATGCACCCAAAGTGCATCATTATCAGATTATGCATATAACGTGTTATTGGAATCAACATATTTGTGTAAATTGGGTGCCTCCCCGATGGCGTAGTAATAACGTCGATGTCTTGTAATGAAGGGTCCTCGCGTCGATACTCAATGGAGGCACAAAGTGGATCGGATCGCACTTTAAACTGTAGGTCGGTTCGCGATTTAGCCTATTTGCGAATCAAGTGGACTTAAAAAAAACAAAAAGAAACAATATCAACCTTAAGAATATTAGAATAAACTAATTCACCCGCAGGTAAGTCAAATTTCACATATCCTTCTTCATCCTCGTTCATAGCCTTCCTGCAATACTCTTGTGTTGCATCCCACCAGGTGCGAAAAATGTGTAGTTATTATTTCCCCGTACTGCGTTATTTCTTTTCATAACAGTAAGGCTAAATTCTCGTTTTATCTGAACTTTTAAAAAAATGTGCAAAATACGTCTCTATCTTTAAACAACCACCCTTTCCCACGTATGTGTAAAATAATCCCACTCTGTCTCAGAAAACCTCTTCCTAAGATCAAATAAAGGAAACAACTCTCAAGTCTCAACAATTATAAATTTTTGCTTAAATTTCCTATCATTTATACAAACAGTAGCACATATCACGTCCTTTGGTGCAACACTGTCAACAGCTATTAATATTACTTTCCTCGTCCTAATAAATTTACTTCCAACCAGTGACGGAGCCAGGGAAATTTGACTGGGGGGGGGGGGAAGGCTGGCAACAAAATATTGTAAGGGGGCAGTCACATTGAAACCCCCGAAAACACTACACATATATATACTTATATAATAATAATTATAATAATAATTATTATTATATTCATGTATGATGTTTTGTGTGTGTCTTTTATTTAGAGTGGACGTTTACTGCCTAAATTTACTTCTTGATTACGAGTTTATCTCCACATGATTCGTTTTAATAAATACATTAATTCTTTTTTATTGGTAAGTTGCGTTGTCTCTAGTGGCCTATTTCAGTATTGAAAGACATTCATAATTTTATAATTCATCGTCTTTCTTGAGATGAAACTACTGATATAAATATTTAAGTTATAAGATAATAATATAAATGATGAAAATAATGCTTCTAAGAGTTTAATTTTCTTGAAAAATAAACGTGAGGTTGGAAGAAATTAATCTTCTTAAGTATTAGAAACAATGTGAGGCACTTAGTGAAGTGCAATTCTCCTGTAGGAGAATTCTGCTCTATGTGCTTTGGAAAACACATTTCGCACCTTTGGTACGTCCAGGACTTGACATTTCTTCTCAATGGCAAGAACAGCCAAATGAGGCAGTTTGCATCCAGCATCCTGTTTCGAGCAAGCCTTTTCAAAGATTTTAAGGACAACGATCTTCGTAACGCTGAAGAGTTTTGGGCAAAATTTGTGTTTCACCTTTCAGGGAAACGTTATCACAGGATAAAAAATCAGACAAAGGTTACAGTTATCTCATAATTCAAGAAATATTCTGACCCTGGCAATACTTACTCTTACTCTACCACTCCAACGTATGTCAGTGCTACACAATTACAGAAACCTATGGTGTTCGTGGGAAGAAGTTCTTCGATTTTGATATGTACGAGAAAGAGCGAACCTGAATCTAATGATTGAAGAGTGGCAACTCCTAATAAGCGTTCTTTTACCTGGCCGCGATATGTTTTGAATCGAATTTTAAGTGTAATTTGCATTTTAAGGTTTACGTTCAATACATTTCCAAATAATATCCCCTCATTAGCTTCAAGAGTATCGAAGAAATCCCTTTTGTTAAGGTTTCCTCAGACTCATCATCTCGAAATACAAGTCCCTGAATAGTAAAAAACCGTGATGAATCCACAACAACTGACATGTAGTGTCGGGATTTCTTCGATCACCTTTGGTCCTGGGTTCGATACCCAGTGGAGGCACTTTAAACTATAAGTCCAGTCCCCATTAGCCTTACTGTGCATAAAGTGGACTTAAAACATCAAATCAACCAACCAACCAAATCTTGAATGAACTTTGAATGTCTTTTAATAATTAGCGTTGTCACTAACGACCACGATTAGATTAATTTGCCCGTACTACAGATGATGTCTTGTGGTCCTGAAAATATTCGTGATGTTTTAAAATCATCCACATTCAACACTTTTTCCCAGTTCTTAAGACTGGTTAAAACTTAGGTTAATCTCGGCTATTACAGGACATAAATGAATGAGAAATCACCTATGCCCAGGGCGGCGCTCGAATCTTGGACGAAACAAATTAATATTTGTTAATCAAGTTGGTATTATAAGCAGGAAAGTGATATCATGCAGAATACACCACTTTGAAAAGGTGAAAATCGTCATACTCTTATAAATTAACTCTCTTATTATTCGATATTTAATTAACTTCAGTTGGGGGCCCGGGAGGGAGGAGCGAAGTGTCTGACATGGGGCGTCCTCCTGCCCCCTCTGGCGTCGTCACTGCTTCCAACCCTCTAATAACTTCGCTGTTGATAGCCTCACCTTCGAAATGGAAGCTTGTGTGTCGGCGAATAATACAAAGAACTTGTGTTCACTGTCCCTCTTTCATTCAAAGTCTGCCGTTTTCCTTTTCAGTTTTTCCTGCAAAACTTCGTCAGCAAGCAAACCAAATTACAGAATTTTTATTGCCCCTCCCTTTAATCAACCTTCACTCCTACTTCAGGCATGAATTTATGGCAGTTACCCGCCCCTGCAGGTCAACCTCGCCCTATGTTTGGTGTTTGCCCCCTGAAGCAACGGTGTCCATTGTTCAATGCGAAACCTTTGTCAGTGGGGAACGGCGAAAAATAGTCTCGGAATACACCCTGGTCGTAAACAAGCTCCCGCCACCCTGACATTGCTGTCAGCTTCCCTCTGAATTTCGATAAAACAACTTTGTGAAATGTGTTTAGTAACGAGTGAAAATGTAGACAGTAGATACTACATGTATTTTGCTCATGAACTGTAAGGCTAAATTTACAGAATAAAAAGAACAGCTACAACATTCCTTCATCTGATTTACAGAAAGGCTAATCGGGACTGGACCCACAGTTTAAAGTGGGGTTCAAATCACAATGTGCCTTCACCGGGTATCGAACCTGGGACCCCTTGATTACAAGGCGACGATGCTACCACTGTACCATCTGGGAGTCCCCTCATATAACAAAGTTTCCTCCTACGACTATTATACAGAACTTAGTGCACTTCCTTCATTTGAAATCTATTCTATATCAGGCTCAGTATTTCGTTATTACAATCCAAGGAATAGTATTCTCCTTAAATAAGAAATAAAGAAATAAAAAAAACATTGGAAATAATCTTCAAACGGACGTAAAAAAATCGAATCCAACCACCTGCAGAATGCCTGAGGGAAAGAACAAAAATTTTCTCAACAAAGACATATCCGAAATTTCCATAACATTCTAATAATTTCGCAACCCGTGCAAATAATCATGTGGTAAAATCTTGTCGTGGTTCCCTGTAAACACTAAAATCAGCAAATTACTTCTTTCCATATTTCCCGTATTTTCCCCTCCTCTTTAGCTCTCAGCTGTTCGGAGTGGGATAATGAAAGATTATTTGTCCCTAATTATCTCCTTCTCTTAGTCTTGCTTATAACTTGACTCCTTAATAACTTTCCCAACAACTCCTTATCAATTTGTACAGCCATGTTTCCTACAATGCTTTTCCTACATCCTAATAACAATCACTTCTGTACACACTTTGATGTAAAAATTAAATAATAAAAATAAACCATATTCGTCGGTCCGTTTATCTTTCCAACCTATAGAGCTGAGACTATTTTTACAAGATAAACCTCGAACGCAGACATTCCACGATCTTTTGGCCCCTCCTTCCACCTTCTCTACCTGCCCTTTTACTTGATGTTATTCAGAATTGTATTAGTATCTGGAGTACTATCGTAACATAAAGTTATTAACATGGAATATTTTTTTTAAAAAAAATGGGGAGTAACGCTATGTTTCGAAAGAGTATAGGAAATAAGTTTAGGTATTCATTCATGCCTCTCTCTAGAATAGTCTTCTTATTTTGACTTAATACACGCTTATCAACGTTTCTAATTGAAATACTTTATTCCAAGCAAACAAGTATTTGCAACTTATTAAAAATTTTGCTTTTATTTTTTCGAGACATTCGAGACGAGACGAGACATTTCAAAAGCCGTCCCGTCCCGTCTCGTGTCTCGTCTCGAAAACGAGACGAGAAAGTCATTCCGTCTCGTCCCGTCTCGAATTTCAAAAGGCTTGTCCCGTCGTTTTCGAGACGAGACACGAGACGAGACGGGACATGTCCCGTCCCGTGAGCAACACTACTCAAAAGCGAAGTGTACAACACTTCCGTTGACACGGTTGAATAACTGGAACAGAGAATTGTACATGCTTGTGACGAATTCCGAAATGAACCGGGGGTGTTTGAAAGAATTCGAAACTCAATGCGGAATCGCGTACAGTATTGCATCCAGATGGAAGGTCGATACTTTGAACACCTTTAACAGGTACGAGTGTACAGCAATTGTAACGTAGAACATACTAAAGTAGTGCTGTATTCCTTGTTAAAGTAAGTAGAATGTTCAATAAAAGCAATGAGATCTCCTGATTTTTCATACTGTATTATTGACATTATACCAACTAGGACGACGTTTACAAACACTGAAGTCAGTAACGGCTGTACCCCCACATTCGCATACGTTATTAGCATTTTTACCAACTAGGACGACGTTTACAAACAATGAAGTCAGTGGCAACTTGTAATCGCACATTCGCGATTATCTCGAAAACGGCTTGTTTGCAGACCCATGTTTACTGAGACTTTTTTGCTTCTATTATCGTGTACTTTCACCTGTGTAAATTTGCTCTATTACTTTTGAGACACCCTGTATAAACTTCCATAACTCCTGATCGCGGAAAAAAATTCCTCCCAAAATGAAATCACAGATATGCACTGATTTGACATCTCCCTAAGTAAAAAGTTCGCACAGTGGACAGAGTATACGCGTACCTCCGTTAAATTGGTTTTTGGGCATTGGTGCCTCTGGTTGTCTCTCGTTGCGGTTCACAGGGCCTGCAGGGAACAACAAGAGGGATGGTGGAATTTCATTAGTAATATCATTAGCTCCTACAAAGAAGTTATCTGGATCGGCAAGATTACTGAAGTAAGTGCAAGTAAAGTAAGAAGGTTGAAACGGATTGGAGACTTTCCTCTTTGATAAATGCCATTAAATTTGGTTATGTTGATTGATTGATTTGGTGCTTAAAGTCCAATTTATGCACAGCAAGGCTAATCGGAACTGCACCTATAGTTTAAAGTGGGATCCAAACCTCTATGTGCCTCCACCGGGTATCGAACCCGGGACCCCACCCCCATTAAATTTGGATACGACCATGTAAATGATTTAAACGAGGTAGAGGGAATAGTCTTACTATTACCTACTGCTATATTATCTCATAATCTATCAATGGGTAGTAGTGGAACAGTGCTCTTTACTTGCGTCAGAAAATCGTGGGGAAGTTGTTGATTTCACTCTTCTTACTTGGTGGTAATGATAGGATATATGTTGTTCTTATAGTATTTGTGTCTTTCCACTCTTGGCTAATCTGAACGATGAGGATGAGCGATGATTGGATGATATTGATGAAGGAACGTTTACAAAGAACGTGCACAGGCAGGAACTTGAACCTAGAAACATCTTTTGGAGACAGGTCCAGGTGCCCAGCGGCGTCCCTCGTAGCCACTCAGGCACTGGCGATAGGGAAGCATGACTTACAACACGTAGTATTTTGGGACGCAAGAGGAACAGTGAGTGCACTCCTCCCTTGAGACAGATCATAAAGATTACAAGTTACATTATACGAATCAGAGACCCGCAAACGCAAAATAATACAACGTTTTTCATATCTCCTTGCAAAGCAAGAACTATACAATATCGAATAAAAATCTTTGTCAGAATGTGTTACTCAGAGGATCAGTTCTATTGTATTTTCAATTTCCATCCACCTGATCTCCCAAACCAGAGGTTCCAGGTTCAAATGCCGGTCAGGCATGAGTGATTCATTGCATTTGTCACCTCACCATTTAATCAGTTTATCATTTAATTTCTTCGTCATGATTAACCCAACAGGTAGAAAGAAGAGGTAGTATACACCCTATATAGGAATTCTAGTTACTGAACTTACTTAAACCACTCAATCATAAAAAAATGCCCCTTACTTTAATTCTCCAAAATGATATAAACAGATTCTGTTAATCATGTAAGCGATTGAAACTTTCCATAAACCCTTCTAAATGATCTTACCTAACAATTTCATTGAAACAGAACATTCTTGAAGGTAATTACACTCTCACTGACGTCTCTCTAATAAGAGAAGTCCAATCACCGAGATCTAGGTATTCTCATAGATTCTAAACTGTAGGTTTTTTCTACTTCTACTGGGGGCGCTCTATATGCTGGCAAGGGAAGTGGGGAGCGGAAAATATGCCGCAGACCAACCAGACAACAGAGGTGGCGCCGAGAGTTACGACGTTGAGGGGAGGAACTGCTACGCTCACGTCGTTCTACAGGCTGCTGCGTTTCATATCGCGTTGGATTGGTTGCTTCCCCGCTCCCCACTTCCCTTGCCAGCACGTAGGTCGCCCGCCGTAAGACTGGAGCTATAACTCTCGATAATCACATATCAACCATCACAAAAAAGGCAATGCGTATGCTAAGACTACTGAACACATTCAACTAGATCAATAGCCCAGCTGCACCTTCTCGTGCTTCCAAGAGCGACAAGGTTCTCTGCTTTTTCGTCTCCATCGTTCGACATAGAGGAAGATCTGCTTGTAAATCTACACATTAATACCCCATAAACTTGTAGATACGTTGCAGACATGAAATTGCTGCACAAGATCATCAACAAAAATCAGAGTGCACAGACATAAAACACGGAGCAACGAAACATTCCACACTGCAACTCCCAGACTCTCACTAACACAATGTTCATTATTTCACAGGCTACCAAATCAACTCAATATCATCTCAAACCAAGTGGATATATTCAGTTCATAATTGTATTTTATCACCAACATAGAAACAATTGTACATAAGTAATGCTTTTGTGAAACTGATCTGTTTACCTTAGTACTGTTTTGGATTGTTTATGTTTGTTTAATGTATTTTATTTTATTCTAATTTTTTGTGTTTTTTAACCTTAGTATACTGTTTTACTGTAGTTTATTTCCGGTTTAAAATGGCTTTTCCTGAACTGGAAATTTCAATAAATAAATGAATGTTGTTTTCAGTGGCGAAGCGTGGTATGACAATCAGTTTTCTGTCACCTACGTTTTTATTATTCTATATCCTAGGTTTTCATTATTTATATTTTTGCGTAACTTCGTATCCTCTTGAAGCTTGGGTAGAGAAACATCACTTTTCTGAACCTTTTGTGTTTCTCTGCTTTGTTGACTTTTCCCCTGTTCGGTCAGAGGAGCTGGAAACTACAACAATGTTCTGTGATAAATCTTTCAGCAGTGTTAGAGCGACTTTTGTGCATTTGGCGACGGGAAGTTCCACTTGGGAGTCCAATTAGTGGAGGAACATGTTACGTACCGGATGAGAGTCCAGGCGCTAGAGCTATTCTTTTCACCCCATTCTAACGCAACACGTGTGCCTGAAGAAGCTGTACCAAGCAAAAAAGGGACGTTTGACCACCAACGACGCAACTTCAGGTTACCGCGCCTAAAAGTCAGTCTGTTAGATTTCGAAATTTCAAGTTGTCTTTAAATAGTGGAAGAACAGACGAACCGTACACAGTATGCCGCGAGTTTTCGATCCGGCAACACCTCTGCGATAGTCGGAGTAAGATTCTGGACTTTGTCTTTTTTCTACCGCGCCATGTGTTTTATTCTGCGTGAGTGACAGTGACTAGCGGTATAAATACGCAGTGTTGATTAGTGACCTGTGCACTGGGTTTGTGTTATTCTTTTTGTGACGAGGAACAGTAATACGACTATGGCGGGCTAAAGCACAAGAGAAGGGTGGCCATGAGTCTTCCCGATGCTAGCCTGCATGAAGCCGACGCAGTAGATCACCACCGCTCAGCGTCCCGACGCCACACCGCTAAAACGCCGCCACAAGCGCCACAAGCGCCACAAACGCCACGTCGTCACAAATGACGCCCGCAACCCGATATGAAGCCACGTAACGATACCGCCGAAAGCCGCCAGCCGAATCAGCATCCTTGAGTACTTCGACGCCGACGCCCGACAAAAATTCTACGGAGAGAGAAAGAGAGAGTGTGGAATGGGAAGATGAAGAGACACCAGCCCTCACTTATACATACCACCTAGAAGAAGAGATTGAGAGATGAAACGACACTTACTGCGTCTTGAGACGACTCCGACGACCCGCGTAAGACTAGCGGTGAGAAGCCCGGTAAAGCAACTTCGCCCATTTTCGCAGTCCCCCGAGTAGAGAGAGAGACGATGTCGAAGCAATTAATCGCTCCACCACGAAGCAGACAGATAGCAGAGAGGCAGTTTTCTAACATTTAAGTCGCCGTGATGTCGAAGCGTAGAAGGAAGGTGTTTTCAAGAAGTTTGCGAAGTGACGCTACAAAGAAGTTACGTGGGGAATTGTTAGTGTCGCGAGGAGGACCGCGGATTGACGTCACGCCGCCGTCTAAAGGACTACGGTAAACGTCGCTGGAACGTCTAGAACGCCGAGATGGTACAGTACACAAGTGTTAATTTTCTATATGTGTGAGTGATCATTGACCCAGGACTCCAAAGATCGGCCGTCGGACGAAAAGATACCAGTCTTTAAATTAAAAGTCGCAAAGGTATTGATTAAATTTTTGCCCAAATTTCACGACAATTTCTAATTCGGAAGATCGATTCACGGCATACTGTTGTTTCCTTTTCATGCTCTGCACCGAGTCGTATGAATAATTATCTTTATGTCATATTAGTTGTGTACTCTGAAACATTTGATTAAAACTGCATAAATCGTGTATCTCTTGCAGAGATCACCTCTCAAGTAAATTAACTTCGTGCTATTTTTAATATATTCGTACATCAGTGTCTTCATTTTTCATTCGGTAAACAGGTATGTGCCTTGCATTTCATATCTATGTTGCACGATTTGCGTGTCCTGCCTAATGTTATTAAAGTTCCAAGGCGCATTTGTGAAAATTCTACAATAATTATTTAATGTTTTCATAAATTGCGAAATATAAAAGATTACGTGTTATGCTCTTTCACAGAATTTAATGAGCGTGCGCAGATGAAAGCTAAGTATCTTGGATTCTAAACAAAATAACGTCTGCAGGCGCAGATTAAGATTCATCCCGGCTCATAAGAAAACTAAATATTGCTTGGTATCTAAAAAAGGGCCAATGTATTCATCTGAATGTAATTTTATCCCTGCGGTATGAGTGAGAGTGTGAATGCTTGAGCGATAGTGAGGGGTTGTGTAATGTGTCTATTTTTGTGTGTTATATAATATACATTTTTGTTATCTATGATTTGACTATGATTTGTGTTTATACATATAATATACATATCCTCATAACTATTGGTATTAATATTTTGTTCAACGTTTAGTCAGCAAAGCATTTCCGCTGGACTTTAGGGCTAACATCAATTATTATTATTATGTAAGTCATTATTATTATTATTGATTATTATTATTAATTATTCAACATCACTTTATGCACGAGTCGGCTATGCGCCGGGAGTGAAAACCGATCTGGTCACACTTACCCAGGAATCGAACCCTTAGCTTGGCACCTAGGAAGGAGACTTTGGTCCCCGGAGTAAGGTAAAGTTTCCCAGTGAGATTTGGCGCCCACGAACAGGTCTTCACGGGAAATTCCGGGTGAGAACTGAAAGGGTAGGCACAAGTTCGTGATGTTATGGGTGCGACTTTTTTAAAATATGAAAAATATAACCTTTAAAGTTATTTGAAAATGTAACAACATATTCTTGCATCTATCAACGTACCTGAATAGTAACTTTTGACGTGTGCCAACTCGTAAATCGTATTTCTTGATTTTATTTTAAATTGATGCTTTAGATGTCATTCGAGTGGCAGTCCTCAATGTTCCGATGCCCCTTCTTTCTTCCTATGCCCGGTAATAGGCTTTTATGCTTGTTTTTGTAGCATTCCAGAGTAATACAAGTCATTATTCCCCTTGCTCACTTCACGCTCACAACAATGAAACCCGACCCCCGTGACAGAGTGGTTAGCACATCGCGCTACGACGTCAGGGGCCCTGGGTTCGAATCTCGGCCTGGGCATGGATATTTCTGAGTGTCCATTCGTCAGTTTCATCATATCAACACACTCCCCCATCTTTGCAAATTAGTCGAAAGTGGCGGCACAAAAAGCGAAGTAAAATAAAGGAAATCAAAGAACAATAAAAAATGTAAATGAACGAAAAGAAAAAGATAAAATTTAACAATATAACAACAACGCAACGGGAGTAAATCGAGAAACTAACGATAAAGCAGAACACTGTGATAGAAACAATTTTTCGCCCTCGGAACAAGTTGTCTTTGCCTTTCTATCCTCACCTTCCCTTTGCGCTCGTTGGACACCCCGCACTGGACAAGAAACAGATGTGAAGGCCAGTTTTGTACCGTCTGTCCAATAATTTCCGATAAGTTCCAGACACTTGCAATGCATAAAACGTCGAGAATTAACAACTTTTTAAAATGACCATTCGGTATTTCCCGACTGCTCGTCATTTCCCGAAGTCGAGATCGGGACGGGAAATTATTTTCCCGACCCCGGTCACAACTTTTCGGGATCACGCACGCCCCTAGTTTAACCAATATAATTGGTTCAATCGCTCGAAAAAGTTTGAGAAAATTCGACGACTACAAAAGGCTGCGGCTTGTTTTATCTGTCACCCCAACTTTCTAGCAATTTCCTTCAATAAATGTTCCTCGTGAGTTAAGTAAGGAAAGATAAAGAAAATATGAAAAGAAGACGGTGGACCAGATGTGGCTGGATCGGCATGCTACCTTTTGTTTGAAACAAATAAGATCTGATAATAATCAGAACAAATGATCAAATAAGATTTTTTCAAAATATATTCCTCTGAATTCAATTTATCTGTCTCCCAGTGGCGTATATTTATAGATGATGCTATATTTTACCATTATCCCAAACACAGGGTGCTAGTTGACAACAAAGTTCAAATTGTACTACGTTTAGCACAATTACGCTAGGGTTGGCATTACTGCGTGAGACCGGACTCACTGTGTCAATTTCGTGCGAACGCGCCCCTGAAATTATGATTTCCCGCATGAATCACATAGAACGTTATGGGACCAGCTGAGGCCCTCGGAGAAGTGGCTCGACGATAGAGCCCCTGGCAAGGATGGAAATTTGTGGAAATTATCGTAAGGCCTGGAATTTCAGATTTCTTGTATTAAGGCGTCGTTCAATGAAATTATAAGTAATAAAATAATCCGTAATAGCCAAATATATTAGGGTAGGCCCAGCCTCCGGGCCTCTTATGAGGCTTCGCCACTGGTTGTTTTAATAATTATATACGCGTGTATAATTGTGAATACCTACTTAAGAACTTGTGTCTTGTTTTCCAGCTCGCATCAGAAGCTTATCTTCAAGCGTCCTCAGGGTGTTACAACTTCACATTCACTCCTGCCATGCTCGGGTTCGAAGATCAGGGAGGCAACGGGTAAGTGACAAGAGATGCTTTGTCTCTAGTGTGTAACTCTACGTACATCCTCAATCCTCAACTCACTGTTGCACTGTTGCACACAGTTGAATGCTTTTTCATGAACCTGCATCTGCTACATAGCTTCTGATAATCTGCATTGTAGATTTGGTCAGTATACCATGTTCAGCCCAACTGTAAGAGATGAATCTACAATTTTTGCGTCGTCAGTCTCTTCTCTCTGGTAGAAGAATAAATGCCAACAGATCTAGTATTGCTCGGGAATTCCATCTTGCATTACTAAATGTAGGTATTTTCTCGAACTTCACTTCAGGAAATCCTCCAGTTTCTAAAAAAAAGCGGAAAACCAGAGTTAAATTAAATAGAAATTTCATATCATCACGTCATCCTGCTGTGTCAGTAATCTCTTCTTTACCATTCTCGAAATCAATCTTGAACTGCTCGTAGATCTATATAAGTTCCGGGATAAATGGATATTCGATATTGGGCGATGTGTTGTTTCCTCCAAGTTCGTCATCCATTATTATACGAAGCACTCGATCAAGAACATGATGTTAACAACCAATGAATTGTGGTCTTTCCAGTTGATTTTGAGCAAACAGTCTTTGTAACTGAATTACAATCCCATTCATTCTTCCAATGCTCACATTCGTATTGTCCGCAACAATCATCTTTATACTCTTCTATAAATTGTATTCATCGAGAAAAGCTGTTAATCATTTAACAACAGTACTCGCTTTTTCGTCTGGTAGATCTAGTGCTTCCAACTTCATTCTTCATTCTTCAACACTAGCACTTGATATTCTTGGTCATCGATTCGTATAACATCAAAATGCAACGACCAGTTTTCTAAGTGTAGTGTTTTCTTCATTTCTTCTTTAAGTTTAACAGTTTCTTTAATGGCCGACCGGTAAATACCAAATTATGATGGTGTTTGAGTGCCTATCTCATCTTGAGATAACTGTCGGCAAATGGTTTCTGCTTTACTGGTTGAGAACTTTGAAGCTGTTACTAATTTGATTGCAGTTTTGGTTTTGTTATACTTCTTCCTTGTCCTTGTAGACTGTTCATCTGAATTTTCGGACTCTTCATATTCACTCTCAGTCTCTGATGTTTCGGAACTTGACATAGAAGTAGTAGTTGTTGCTTATGTTGTTGAAGTAGGCTGTAAGGGAATTTTCCTTTCTTTGGATGATGAATAGTTTTGGAACTTCCAGCCTTCCCAGTTATATAACGAACATGTCCTTTGCTTTCGATCTGAAGATGGTATAACCTTCTGTCCTCACTGCACAATCATTCACCATTTTCTTTTGTGATACCAAAAACGTCATTCAATTGATTATATTATCCTCGATTTACACATTCATCGTAGGTGTTCAGCACCCTATTCAGTTTTGCTTCTACGACTACAATTGATAAAATTGGGAAATTTAATTTCCTTTGCCATAAATGTTTTACTTCTTTCGCGGTTTCCTTTACACGTTCTTTCCTTCGTTTCATGGATGCTGCAAGGAACAGATAGAGACCAACAATTTAGATTTTGAGTGGTACCCTGCTGTAGTTTTCCAGTGATTGCTCTTCTACTGGAACAATTCTTCTTTCCTATGTGATCCTTGAAATCGTACTAGATTCTTCGTCCATGTCTTCTTGTTTCTTTCAGTGGTAGAAGCACTTTTCTTATAAAGCATTATGAATACAAATGATACTTGGCGATTGGAATTATTGCGGAATAGTTCGTACTTCAACAAAATAATGGCTAAGAGCACCATTATACACAACACGCCACACTGCGACGTCACAAAATGACATTACACACCTTCAGTTTTCTACGTTCCTTTGTTCCCCAACGCAGCACGCGAAAAATGTTTGCGGAATATAGGCTCTGTCCGAAAGGCGAAAGCACCAAATAAGGCAAGTACGCAAGTGCACCGCTCGCAGTACAGTAGGTTGGTGACTAGGTCACGTGATTTTCGCACTCGTTTTTCATTTGTTTAACATGAGAGATGTAGAAAGCCAGCAAGTTGTTGGTTAATGTTGTTCTAACGTGTGGAAAAGTATGTGGACGAACATTTGAAAATGCTGTGTGATTTCTACGGTGAAAAACAAATGTTTAAAACGCCGGGGAAACAACGACTTCTCAGTTTTATCTACTGATTGTATTTGACGCTGCAGTCGAAGTGTAATTCGAAAGACTTGAACTTCCAGTCCATGACTCCAAGACCATACTCGGAGAATACTGGTCCGTGTTATATTGTCTTCTTCCTTCTTGCGTCTCCTCTTTATTCTCAGATGTCCTGCTATTGGTTGGCGCACTCCTACCGGCATATTCCAATACTACATTCAGACGACTCTGACTTGTCTATCAGCAAGAGGGCATTATTAATCGGAACAGAGATCTTTCAGAAAAACATGTGGAGCTGCTCAATTGGGAAGATTATAGTATACTCTAAAACAATGATTGTTTCAGAAATTTCAAGAGATTTCTACTAAGTTCTAGAAAGTTTCATAAAGTTCTAGAAGGCTCCAGAAAGTCATACATGCAACTTGCATATACTAATTATAAGCAATTTTAGAAATTTCGCATTGAAGGTGACTTTTTACAAAACTAAACACAAATAAACCCTCTTTCATTAACTTTGAACAAAAGTTCATTGATTTTTGACACAGGAAATCAATTATTGTACACAAAGTCAGAAAGTCGTAACTGTACGTACATAAGGTGGTTTGTCGTAGTCCGAACAATTGGGAAATTCCAACACTTCTAAACTTCCAATGTTGTAACACACGAGAGAAACACGAGCGAGGCACAAAACCAATCAGAGTTGAGAGATTGATGTTTGGAACATGTCCACCTAGCAAAGCTTTCATATAGAGCGTTGCGTAGATAGATGAGTTTGTGCCAGGAAGTTGTCTAGTAACATAGTTGAACATGGTTATGTGTAAATCGTGATTCTAAAGCTTTAGATTCAACTAATAAGCGATGTGGTGTAAATGGACCACTGGGTCGGCCTTGGTCGGTTACAACATGATAAAGAAAAAATTATTTCAATATGGTTTCGAGGTACTTCCGACATACAATTTGGGACGATTTAGACACTTCTCTTACTTTTTTGCTTGGCAGTTCTACTGTAGACACAGTAAAGATTACTGTGAGTTCAAAAGTGTCTTAATCATTGCTTGTTAAGGAGATGGTACGAAATTGTATACAAAACTTCCAAATGAAGTTGACCCATAGGCGTGCGTATGGGGGGGTAAGGGGGGGTAGTTGCCTCCAAGTGCTTCAACTTAGCTTAACATACCAACTAGACATGGTACCAACGAAATAATTTCAAAAGATACAGTACAGAAACTTCATTATTTAAAGTCCCGATCAGCATGGATACCAGCAGGATTTTTTCCAGGTAGGGGAATCAATTTTTTTTCAGGAGCGGGAGCAAACGGAGCACATTTTCTCCCTTAATGGCGTTGTCTACTCAAAATCCTTGCTCTTGCTTGAAGTTATCAGGTTCCTTGCAACGTCCTTGCAATACAATATATTACTATGACTGAAATGAAATTATATGTGTGAAATATGTAATTTTTGGTTGACTTTCATTTTCAAGAAGGATCGTGGTTCCCTTGCTCCCCTTCCAGATGTCCATTAACAAGATGGACTTGCCATACTGACGCTGTGACCATCATAAAATCATTCCGTAAATATCTGATAACAGCCATTGAACAAATAGCCTTACACACCAATGTCGCCTTCCGCAGAGGGGGACCTGGAGGGTAGTTGCTCTCTGAGATATCCGGAAAGTCTTTATGTAATTCAAATTTTGAAATAGTAGCAGGAGAACATCGAGTATGGGTGCTGTAAAGACATAATAATATGTGCCTATTCGAATTATCCTAGTGCTTGCACAATTCTATGAGAATTCTCTTAAGTGGATGAACCCCATCCCGCGAGGAAAGAATCCTGCAGTCAGCCATGTCACACAGAAAAGTACATGAAGGCGAAAGCAAGATTTTCTAGTCATCCAAATTTGACCTGTTTTCGGCAGTTAATAACGCTATGTATCTTAAAGGCAATCTACAAAACTTACGTGAAGTTGCTATATGGTATGAAACCAGATTCACAAACACTGTTGAAATATGTAATTATTTGGATATAGAAATTCGTCCAGTCAAAACAAACGTGTCTCACCAACTAGATAATATGCAACACAATTAAGTCCAGTTCAAATCAAAAGGGGAAGAAGGACACTTACAAAGAACACACATGCCCAGGTCGGAATTCGAACCCGTGAACCCTGGCGAAGGTCGACGACTATTATTAGTACATCATAATGCATTTAATCTCTTAAGTCATATGTCTCACTACGAAGCTGCGCTTATCCATTGCATGCAACTGCATGTATTTCCTACCTGTGATACATTTAATATTGCAGAATATATTTATTTACTTTCAATTGTTAAATATGTATACATATGTTTATATATATATATATATATACATATGTTGTATATTAGGGTGTCGAAGTTCCCCAACAAATTGAGGCAATGCCGATAATATGTAGTAAATAGTTTAGAGCTTTCTCTCTTTGTCTCTAATGAGCTTAGAGTAGGACAAGTATGCCATGCATACGTTTATTTATACTTCTTAGAGTCATTTCATTAGCCTTACATATAAGCAGCCCAGATCATGTTATATAAAAACCACAGGGAATGAATGCTTCATCAAGTTTTAGCCAAATAGAGGTAAAGATGCTATCAAATAGCTCTGTGAAGAGTCTTTCTAACTAGGAATTGTACAAGAATAGAACATGCTTCTTCCATCCATTACAAAGATGTTTTGGTTGCGAATGCAGGTAAAGAAAGTGTTCGAAACAAGGAAATAACGTGGTCTCATGTAAAATCAAGAACATGGACAGAGCACCTTTGTTGGCTCCAGCATGTCTTTGGATCCAATATGGCGGCCAATATATTTTTTGGTGAGCTATAATTGCCACAAAGGTGTTGCCAACACTATCTTCATGACTGGATGACGTCATTGTGTTTTGTGTACCATTATCCCTTTACATCTCTGCAACAGGGGATGTGTTAATGTAACCAGTCAGTTGTGTGTGTTCGTTAAACATGTATTTCACACATGGTGAGCGTCGTTTCAACTCACACCTACCCAATTGAAGAAAACAGATTAAATAAGATTGTCTACAAGCTTCGTTTGTTAGAGCGCCATCAGGAACAGTTGCATCAGTGACAGCCCACCCCTGCAACAAGTAGGTGAAGTTAAACTACCGAAATTGGAAGTTCCATCTTTCAGTGGATCGATATACGACTGCTTAAGTTTTCGTGATTTGTTTAGTTCAAGAGTCGAAAAAGACGCGAACTTAGGTGGCGCACAAAAACTTCACTATTTGAAGGCTCCTTTCAAGGGCGAGGCTGCCTTGCTTATTAAATCGTTGGCAGCGACACAAAAATTATCACCACGCGTGGAAGTTGCTCAACAATCGTTATTCAAACAAGAGGGAATTGGAAAACAACACTGTCCAGCGACCGGTGAATCAGCCGCAAGTTAGTGAGAATTCGCGCATTGGATTACGTCGTCTTATAGACACTACTAATGAATGCATTCGTGCTTTAAAGATGCTCTGTGTACAGTCATGGAAAAAAAGTTCTTCCCCATAAGGCTTTAATAGGAGCAAGTAATGCAGGAGGGTAGGCAACACATATTGCACCCTTCGATGATCGGGTGATTTTGCCTGTCTTAACACCGAGAAATGTGTTCCACGCGAAGGTCAACATGACAGGAAAGCAAAGAGGGTCACGTGACTATTGGTTACGTGGAGTGTTGTGCTTCTCCACGTCCCCAGTTCTTGATCCACATTGCAGAAAAAGTAGAGCTGCATGCAATATATGAAAAGAGGTTGTTTTCAACTACACGCTTAATTATGAGTTTCCCAATTGTAAATCTATCAGACGTGTCTCCCGATTTAGTCGGGACAGTCTTTTACTTTGAATTCCTGTTTGTCATAGGCGTAACTTGACGGGAGCAGAAAGGGCATTTGTAACCCCCCCCCCAAAAAATCAGGTTTCTTAAAGCTGCTAAAACAGGAATTAAATACTATGATTTGACACGTCCAAAAAAAGTATTATATTGAAATATTTTTCCCAAATACGTACATAGCAATTTAATACTTTGAAAGTGTCTCAGATTTGTTTATTGTCACAACTTAGTGTGGCACAGGTCTACTACAAAAGTGGAATTTCGTAACAGAAATATGAACCCACTCCTTTTATTTCGTAGCCGATTTCATCTTGAAACTGAAATTAAGAATATTAGTTAACAATGTCATTGGTAAACAATAAAAAATGTGTTAGACCCAATTCTTTAATACCTTATCATAATCTTTATCGCAAGTTTAAATTTTGTTGTAAGTCCACTTTATGCAAAAAAAAAAAAAAGGTAAAGTTCTCACCTGTGCTTGGCGCTACGCCATGAAGGTGTATAGGGGGTGTGGGGGTAACGCCCCACACTTTCTTGATTCGTTCGTGAGTGGGGGTGATGTGATCAGCATCACGCCCCTGACCGCCTTTACCCCCAGGGTTTCCCCCAGGTACCCATGTCATTCGACGCTGGGTGGGCGCTGGGGCCGCTTCCAACGTTAGAAAAGTTCCCGGGCTTGAACCGGCCGGGAATCGAACCCGGGGCCTATAGCATGGTAGTCAGACGCGTTACCGACTGAGTCACCGGCACAGATAGACTAATCTGAAGTGCATACAGTTTAAAGTGGGATCCGAACCACTATGTGCGATCACCTGGTATCGTACCCCAGACCCCTTGATTACAAGGCCTTACCACTACGCCATCAGTGAGGCGCACACAATCTTTGTATTTCGACCTTTTTAAACCTATATGTATCATATAAGAGGTTGTTTAACGTTGCTATGCCTCTATGGATTATATTTAGCCAGTATTCGAGCACATAGCGTCAGGTTTCATAGAATATAAGCTTCTCTTCCATGTTTATGGTTTCCTGTCTGCAGTAGAAAAACTGGCAGGTTCCCATAGCTTTTCTTTCAATAGTCTTCCAATGGTTGCATATCATATCACTCAAATTTGATTCATTCGTTTCGAACACAATCCCCGATGGCGCAGTGGGATCGTGGGCGCCTTGTAATTAAGGGATCCCGGGTTCGATACTCGGTGGAGGAACATAGTGGTTCGGATCCCCCTTTAAACTATAGGTCCATTCACGATTAGCCTAACAGGACATAAAGTGGACTTAAGACACCAATCAACCAACCAACACAATCCCGTTATTGTCCAGATTATCGAATCCAGAACGTTCGTCGCGAATAACATAAGCAGGAAGACAACGTGAAATAACCGAACAGAAACAGAACCTAAATCCTACATCGGATAGATTGGATTAAGTCGACGATACAGCACGGGTTCTGAAATGAAAAAGAATACGAAAGTTGAAGGACCAACATACGTCAGATAGCTGTGTTCCTCCTTATTTCGTACGCCATTGATAACTGGAACACGTGACCTCGTCTTTGGTAGAGCAGAAGCCTGCTTGCTTGCCACCACCCTTTAGTTCAGTGACCTTCGCCCGTAGTCAGCAAGAGTGAATGACTCACCATATACTTGTTGTCTGTGAGGCTACACAAGAATAGATATTTCGTTAGTGGCTGTAAGTATTGTTTCATCTGCAGTTATATCAGGTAACATTTCAATAGTTTCCTTCCTAATGGTTACGTTAGTGATAAACATGTAAATTAGTTCTCGAGAGTGAAAGTTTTATCTATTTGAACGGGGGATTTTTATACAGCCTGCATGTATTATTTTTTCCTGAAACAAGAAGAAATTCGAAGACGCAAAAAGAGTTGTATAAGAGTAGTTAACAAAAGGAGAAAAGAAGAAGAAAACGAAAATGTAAATGCTGAAATAAATTATGGTAGAGATCGAGTGAATAACATTTTGTCATGGGGCCTCCTCGATGGCGTAGTGATAACGTCGTAGCCTTGTAATCAGTGGATCCCGGGTTTGATACACGGTGGATGCACATAGTGGTTAGTATCCCACTTTAAATTGAAGGTCGAGTCCAGATTAGCATATATGTGCACCAAACCAAAACTAAGAAAGAAATTGTCACAGTGTAAGAAAATTTCATGTTCAACCAGATACGAAACAAAAGGGAATAATATATTGCAGGTTGGAGTTCACATCTGTAGCATCTAACCAGCACAATTATGAATCGCAACATATCGTATCAGATCCATTTTTATTATACATGTATGATAATATAAGAGAAGTAGAGGAAAGAGAAAACCAAGCGAAACACGGACGCCTTCTCCAGAATTTCAAATCTCGTTACATAAGGTTCTGGGTTGGAGTCCCGAACAGGCATGACTTTCTTGTTCTTGCCCTTTTATCTGCTTCATTTCATCATAATTCATCGTTATGGTTTACCTGCAGGGGAAGAATAATGACAATAATTGCCAATACAAAGCCAATGACAAACAGAACAACTCGATTACGGAGGTGCCAAGAAGAAACGAGACTTGACAGTTTCTCCGTCTCTCGGTTTGTCGAATTGAAAATTGCTCTCCCGTTCTCGGTCTCGATTAGTTAAATATAGAAATCGAAAATATATGTGAATGAATATACATGTATTTTATATATTCCGGTTTTGTAGGAGATTTCGTGAGAGATGAAATAAGTACTCTTCCATCGTATTTATTTTTATAATTTTTATTCCCTGTTCGATGATCGCGACGATAAGGACGAGTGACCATTACATGAAATTGATGACGAAATAGTCAAACACCCCCGACAAGGACGGTACTCAAACCCGGGAACTTTGGCGACGATATCGAATGTCAATCACTTAATGAGCTTGACCACCGAGCCTGCTTAATGTTGTTTCTGTCAGGTAATTCGTAATAATATCCCACATTCACTATCATTTGCTTCATAATTTATCTTATTGTTGTGATTAACCTGAATCCAATTAGTTGAAAGGCAAAAATGCAAGATTGAATGTCTCTGATGTTACTTCGTGCCGAATAATATGACGTGGTATTATGATATGAATTTATTAATCATATAATATGCCTATTCATTCCATTGATTGATCCCAATTGAGCACACAAAATATGGTATAATGTCCACTCCATGGAGGAGTGGTTAGCACAGCGCGCTACGATGCCATGGGTCCCTAGTTAGAATCTCGACTTGGGCGTGGGTGTCCTTGGTAAGTGTCCCTTCATCAATTTCACCATAGCATCATTCATCTTCATAGTCGCTATTTGCCAAAAGTGAAAGAATAGCAAATCTAAATAACAAACATCCAATCAAATCGAACATCTCTACCGATTTAATTCTATACGGTACCGAATTCCCACTTTATTACTGCATCTTAAGTCATTTTACAGCATCTCAATTGTTTTCCGATTCGAAAACATTTGGAATGTTGTTTTGTGCAGTTGATTGTGCATTGTTTCGTTGTTTGGATTGTTTAATTAACGTCGCATTAATTAGTTTTAGACCAATCGTGACGGGGGAAGCAAGAGCACAAAGAAAGCGAAAAAGACAAGGAAGAGACCACGGCTTTCTTTAAAGATAGCATCCCGTGAATACAACTCAAGTGACTGCAGAATATTATGAATAAAATTTATTTCGCTTTTTCCTTTTATTTCTGTTTCAGTTATTTTACTTCGCTTTTCTTCTACCACTCGCGTTACTCGTGTCGGTGAGGAAGAATTATAAACTCGTGAAATGGACGATGGTACAAAAAATATATGCCTCTCCCACGGTTCGAAACTGTCAGTACAAAATATTGTCTTATTTTTAAAATTTACGGTCAAATATGGTTTGTCACGCAGCAATTTTCGCTTATCTCTTTCACAAGGGGTTCCATTGCCTCTCTGATGTCGTAGTGGTAACGTCTTCGCCATGTAATGAAAGGCTTCCGAATTCAATACCAAATAGAGAGGCATTTGGTTCGGATCCCATTTTAATCTGTAGGTCCAGTGCATGAACTGGACTTAAACAATTAACGTGTGGCATGTGGTCTGTGATGAGAACCATCATTTCAGCGAACCTTCTTGACAATGACTCTAATATCACTTGAAAGAATAGTATTTCCTTACGAGTAGCTCTTGTCAAGAAACCAGTTCCTGAAATTTTCTTCTGGAGGCATCGTAGCACCCAGCTGTTGGTTGTGGCTGGGGCACGAGTCTTGTGACTCATGCTATCAAAGCTCAATCCTTCCCGAGAACTCAGAATCACCAGGCAAACTTAAGCGAATATTTTGTTATTTGGGTTGCATAAACAACAGGCTTTAAGACGTTACGAAATTCTACGTCCCGTGGCCCAGGTATTTTTTTCTAAGACTGTACCTGTTGAATCTTGGGATGCGATTCATGTTTATCACACAACGCGAAAAAGCTCGATTCGGAGTCGAGAAAACAAGGTGAACCCTCTCGTACGTCGCAAGTAGTGCCTAGTTTTTGGCAAGTTGACCCAGTTCCTATATCAGCGAGCTCGTGCATTGTCGTCATTGGGAAGTGAAAAGAACAATCGGCGGAAGGCGGTGAATCATAAGTCTTCGCCCTCTTCTTTCGTAACATCAGCTGTTTCCTCTTGCCCCAAATGTACCAGCAAGTAACACAAGTTACATAACTGTCACCAGTTTCTTTCGTGTGCTCCTGGACTCGGATTCCGAGGTGTCCTTTGTCTTTGAGACGTGTTTACAAAGGTTGCAGTTACCTAGGCAACGCACAAACATCAACGCATCTATCATAACTGAAAGCGATGTTTACACAGCCAATGCTACGGCTTATGTTCAGTTTTTGTCAAAGGGCAATACGCAATTGTACAGTGTTGGGGCTCTAGTAGTAAAGAAAATTACAGTTAATATGCCAAGGGTGCAAGCACCAGAGACGTGCACTTGATCAAACATACAGGACTTACCCTCGGCTGATCCAACATTTAACGTGAGTGCTCCTGTTGACATTTTGTTGGGCTGTGACATTTTTCCTTTATTGTTGGGAAGTGGACGCTGCTTGGGACCTCCTGGTACACTCACGGACACTGCTGGGTTGTAATGATTCCACCGAAAGTCAATGTATTCATTACAACCCAGAACTGTCCGTGACTGTGCTCCTTCAGCATTGGAAACAGTCTTCGGTATACTAACGTGCGAATTTTTTGGGAGCTTGAAGAGTAGCCAACTCTTAATCATTTAACATCAGAAGACATAAAATGCAACTCACCAACGACAAAATGGTCAATATGTCTTATCTTAACTTATCATTTAATAACGATGATGTGGTGTTAGTGTTTTCGACAGAAACCGCAGTGAAGAGACTTAAAAGTCAAGAACGCAGACTTTCTTAGCCCCATGAACTTCAAAAACAGTATAATGCTTTCATGACGGAATATAGAGAACTTGGACAGATGGAACGCATCCCCCCACCCCCGAAGAAATAGATAAGGTGTCTAGTTAAAGCTTTCATTTTCATCATTATCCTACATTTACAGACAGCACCACTTCACCTATTCGTGTAGTTTTTTTGTGGAGTTGTAAAACTCATACAGGTGTTTCTCTTAATCGTACTTTAATGATTGGTTCTAAGCTACAAAGTGATATCATTGGTGTGATTATACATTCAGATTCTATCAAGTAGTCCTAACATCTGACATACAAAAATGTATAGGCAAGTGAAAATTAACCAAAAGGATACAGACTTCCAGAGAATTGTGTGGAGAGAGGAGAGGAACCTAGTAGACATTTTCAAAACTTCAGATAATTGACGGTTATGTATGGTAGTACTGCTTGTATACCATACTTAGCTACGAGGTGCCTGCAATAATTACGTGAATATAAAGGTGCAAATTTCCACCTTGCTTTAAGTATCTTACTTAATAATGTGTACATTGACGATTTCTTAACTGGGAGTGATTCTGCGGATGGCGCTATAGAATTATACCATCAACTAACTCAACTGCTGCTTAAAGGTGGTTTTGAACTTCGCAAATGGTCCTCGAATGATTCTAAGGTGTTAGGCAGTATTCCAAGCAAGTTGCTTGAAATAAAATGTGCCGTTTCAATTTAATGACAATGACTGTAAGAAAACATTGGAGATTCAGTGGTGTCCTTCTTTGGATTATTTTCTTTTATTGTAGTGAGTCCACCTGGGCATTCTGTGTTGACCAAACGACCTCTCCGTTCATAAATTTCTAAATTGTTTGATCCTTTGGGTTGGTTATCACCTACTACAGTGAAGGCCAAGCTACTGATACAAAACCTGTGGAAATTAGAACTTGACTGGGATGATGAACTTCGAAATAACTTAATTGATGAGTGGGTTAGTTACTGCTCTGATTTACCAAATTTGCAAACTATTATAATTGAGCGTTGCATCATTCCCAAGGACTGTATTGAACTTAATTTAGTCTGGTTTTGCGATGCATCTGAAGCAGCGAATGCAGCGGTTGCTACCTTGGGTGTATACTGAAATACATGTCCACGTTAAATTTGTTGCCTCAAAAACAAGAGTAGTTCCTCTGAAAAGGATAACACTTCGAAGACTAGGACATTCTGCTGCAGTATCGTTGGTTCGCCTCATCACTTATGTGGCGAATCGGGTGTCTAAAATACAAGACGAAGGTGATCTAAAGTGGTGTCATGTTAGCAGTAAAGACAATCCCGCCGATTGTGCAAGTCGTGGGATCCCCTCCTCCAGCTTGGTAACACATTCACTATGGTGGCAAGGGCCTCCATTCTTACAAGAGCTACAATTTCCTAAAAACAATTGTGACATACAGGTTTGTGGTTAAGTGAGTGGAGAACAGAATAAACGGTTCATTTTCAATACCCGCAACAAAACTATGAAACTGCATGGTCCATTGAGAGTTAAAGATCTGTGGGAGACAGTTCTTGTGTTAGTGGAAATTGTGCAACAACCTGGGTTTTACAAGTGAAATTAATGCTATCAGCAATGGTTTCCATTTACCTTCAGGGAGAAACTTGCATTAGTTTAAATCAATTTTTTGATGAACTAGATGTTCTTAGTGTGGGCTGCAGACTGAAACACAGCAACATTCCATATTTCGCGTTTGAGAATAGGTAGGATGATGCTTTTAAGGTTCATATGGAGACTGAAGCAGGTGGGACAGGCTTGTTTAAATTATAACTACTAGCTGGGTGATACCTTGTGCAATTTTCTTAATTATAGGATCTCATATCCTCGCTTGAAGCACTGAGTGTATTGTGTAATATAGCCTGTGACATGGCCCTGCACATGTGAGAACGATTTGCACCCTAGCCCTTCTGTTCACTCACACTAAAGAGTGAAACACTACACCGACGTGTCTTATTTACATGCACAGTTGTAGCATACATGTATGTGAGCAAGGTATTTGTACTCAGGAATTCCCCCTCCATGTAGGACTGCCTTGACGGGGCGAGGGGGCTTAGTAGGGAGGTCAATTTTCATCTCATCATTTCACCCATTCTTCACATCCATATCTCACGTTTTCACCATTCCATCACGTCATTCATCTCCATATCTTTGACCTCCCTCTAAGAAACTAAGGTAGGGAGGTCATTTTCATATCATCATTTCACTCATTTTTCACTTCCATATCTCACGTTTTCACCATCCCATCACGTCATTCATCTCCATATTTTTGACCTCCCTATAACTAAGGGTCCTGCTAGAGGAGACAACCTCGATAAAAAACCCCTATCCCAAGGTGTGAGTTGCACGTGCCGATGGGACAGTGTTGGCTGCAGGGGTATGTGCAGTCGCGAACGTGGCCTCGGGGATTTCGGTTTGGTCCTCGAGTAGCCTCCATTTTTGGGGGTAGGCCTTCCTCGGCATAGAGGGCATGTCGAGGCGACAATTTATGGACCCTCCTATATAAATTTATTTTGTATATGGGTACAAAAAACAATTCAAACGGGGGGAAACCCCCAAAACGAGCGCGGCCTTCGAGCCCGCTCCAAGTAGTGGAAAAGACAAGTAACGTGCCACGTTACCTTGTTATCAGTATTGTTGAGAAGACCGATAGTAAGGATGTTTCTGCAACAACAAAGAAACACGGAGCTGCTACATTGAAGAACTTGTCACCATTCCTTATCAAGAAACAGCTAGACTACGCCGCTGGTTCCGATGTTCCAGAAATAAAGAAGCTGAGAAACGGGAGTCTACTCATCCAGACCAGCACAGATCGCCAGACCAACAACCTTTTAAAGTTACGATCTTTGGGCGACTTCACTGTTAATGTTGAACCCCATCGTCAACTTAACAGTAGTAAAGGTGTGATTCACCACTGGGATCTGCTAAATGCTGAGGAGGAAGAGATCCTTGAAGCACTCTCAGACCAACATGTCACCGCAGTGCAGCGAATCAAGACGCGAAAATCCGGAGAACTTGTGCCAACTGCTTCGATTATTCTAACGTTCCAAACGACCACTCTCCCAGATATTGTACGGGCTGGATATTTGAGACTTAAAGTCCGGCCATACATCCCTAACCCGATGCGATGTTTCAAATGCCAGCACTTTGGGCACACTCAGCCTTCCTGCAAGGCCACTACCGCCCTTTGTGGTAAGTGTAGTAAGCCTGATCATGGGACCGAACCTTGTTCTTCAGGTCCCAAATGCATTAACTGCCAAGGCGAGCACCCAGTCTGGCATCGTGACTGCCCCTCTTTCCAACAAGAGAAGAAAATCAGAGAGTTGGTCGTCACAGAGAAAATCTCTGCTGGCGAAGCAAAACAACGTCTCCGTGAAAGCATACGCACCACTTTACCTGTGCCATTCGCTACAGTTGCTGCAGCTGCTCTTACCCGTCGAAGTATAGGTGTACAAACCAGCGACGTGTCCACTCAAACTACAACGCTTCCCGTAGTAGCCCGCCCTGCTTCGAGGAAAACAGCAACCACTCCTCGCTCTACAGAGAAGAAGTTCAAGCAGGTGCATAGCAAGGATTACTTTCTCAAGTCCAGTAGCTCTCCAGTCAGGGTGGCGGCCACCACCCTGAAACTTAAGGCGCAGCTGAAAGCTGCCCGGCGGGCGCTCAAAGCACCCGCCCCCACTCCCCCTTCTTCATCCCCTTCGCCCTCTGTGTCCTTACCCGAGGACATGATACAGGACGAAGCCGCGGATGAAGAATTTATCAAGGTGACAGGGCCTAGAAATAGAGTACGCCTCAAAAGGTAACTATAATACCTCCAGCTATGGCTTATTGTCTCCAATGGAACCTTAACGGTTTCCGTACACATCTCGAGGAACTGCAAATCTTAATATCTGAATTTGACCCTGCCATTATATGTCTCCAAGAGACACATTTTCGTCCAAATGAATCAGTGATTCTAAACGGATACACGCTTTACCGCACCGACAAGCTTCCCGAGGGTCGTCGTGCACACGGTGGTGTTGCAATCGGTGTTCGAGATACCATCCACTCAACACCAATCTTTCTCACCACCCCCCTCCAAGCTGTCGCCGTGCGGGTCCATCTACCACAGCCAATATCTGTGTGCTGTGTCTACATCACAAGGGAGGAGCGATTCTCTCTTGAGGACCTCCATTGTATATTCGAACAACTTCCGTCTCCTGTAGTTCTTTTGGGCGATTTTAATTCCTACCATCGTTTGTGGGGCTCCGTTCGTACAGAGCCCCGGGGTCAAATTATAGATCAATTCCGTGAGGCATCAGGTTTAACGTTGCTGAATGATGGGACTCCCACATATTTCAGTCCTTCCTCTGGCACATACTCTGCGTTGGACTTGTCCTTCTGCAGTCCCAGCCTTGCTCCTACCACATCTTGGAGCGTTCATCCTGATCTCTGTGGGAGTGATCACTTCCCTCTCATTCTTACCTTCGAACATCTTCAGCAATCACGTGAACAACACCCTCACTGGAATCTCAGTCGGGCCGACTGGGAAGCCTTCGAGCGTGCAGTGGACCTTGAAGTCGATCTTGCGTGGACTTTACCACCAATCGACGCCTTAGATGTCTTTGTGTCAGGAGTGCATGATGCTGCACGCACCTCCATTCCACATCCCAGTGGACCTGCGAGGCGACGCCCAGTCCCCTGGTGGACTGCGGAGATCGGTGCAGCCATCAAGGACCGCAATCATGCTCTCGATCAATTTAATAGGAACCACACTGCCGCAAACCTCGAGCAGTTCCGCATTAAACGTGCCCGTGCCCGTCAGCTCATTCGAGCCAGTAAGAAGGCGTGCTGGGTCCAATACGTGTCTTCTCTGACGAAGCAGGCTTCGTCGAAAGCCGTTTGGACCAAAGTACGTCGCATCCAGGGGGGTGCATCTACTCCTCTGAACGCTCTGGAGCACGATGGGACGTTATACACAGATTCCGGAGACATAGCTAATATCTTGGCCACGCAGTTTTCTGGTGCGTCTAGCTCTGTAAATTATGACCCACGTTTCCGCCGTGAGAAGGACCGTCAGGAACGACGCCCTCTAGTTTTTCGAAGTCATAACACCGAGCCATACAACTCTCCATTCACTGAACGGGAGTTCGATCAGGCACTTCGAGATTCTCAGAATACAGCTCCTGGAGTGGACAAGATCCACTATGAGATGCTTCGTCATCTGCCCATTGGAGCAAGAAATTTCCTTTTGGCGGTATTCAACAGGCTTTGGTTGGAGGACTCTTTCCCCACTTCCTGGAAAGAAGCTATTATTGTTCCCATCCTGAAACCAGGTAAACAACGCACCGCAGCCTCGAGTTACAGGCCTATTGCCTTAACTAGCTGTGTGTGCAAGTTGATGGAACGTATGATCAACAAGCGTCTCACCTGGTTTTTGGAGGAAAACTGCTTGATAAGTAATTTTCAATGTGGTTTTCGCTCCAACCGTTCCACACTGGACCATCTGGTTCAGCTGGGAACACACATTCAGGATGCATTCCTCAACAAGGAACATTTAGTTGCAGTTTTCTTTGACCTCCAAAAAGCATATGACACAACGTGGCGTTTTGGCATCCTAAAGCAGCTCCATTCTTGGGGCGTGCGTGGCCATATGGCGTACTTTATTAAAAACTTTTTATGTGATCGTTTTTTCCGCGTACGTGTTGGGAACTCCTTTTCGGATCTTCACGAACAAGAGAACGGTGTCCCGCAGGGCAGCGTATTAAGTGTGACTCTGTTTGCCATAGCAGTGAACAGCGTTATGGCAAGCATTGTTGCCCCTGTACATGGTCTTCTGTATGTAGACGACCTCACGATCTTTTGTCGCTCACGGAATCTCGCGTCAGCTTCTCGTCAACTCCAACTGACGATAAACCGTTTGGTTGAGTGGTCCTCCCAAACAGGTTTCACCTTCTCATCCGAGAAATCCGTGTGTGTTCACTTTTGTCGTCAACGTACATGTCATTTCGATCCTGACCTGTACATGGGGAAGTCTCCCCTGTGCTTCGTGAATGAGGTCCGCTTCCTGGGCCTTATTTTCGATAAGAAATTGACATGGCTACCTCACCTTCGCCAGTTAAAGTTCTCTTGTCTTCGAGTTCTCAACCTTTTACGCGTTTTATCTCATACTTCTTGGGGTGCTGATAGGACGGTATTGCTTCGCCTATACCGTGCACTCATCAGGTCGAAGCTAGATTATGGATGTGTTGTGTATTCTTCTGCTCGCCCATCTAGACTTCGCATCCTAGACACTGTCCACCATGCTGGTATACGTGTGTGCACTGGTGCCTTTCGGACCAGTCCAGTCGCCAGTTTGTATGTAGAGGCATCTGAGCCGTCGCTGTCTCTGCGAAGACAGCGGCTGGTAGTTAACTACTTCCTCCATCTTCGCTCGATGCCTTCACATCCTTCATTCCACACCATCTCAGACGAGGGTAGGCTGGCAAGGTATCGGCTACACCCTAGTGTCACTAGACCATTTGGTGTTCGTGCAGACGAGATCCTGTCAGCACTTGGTGTTGACAGTGATCTTCCTGGCGTCTCTCCACTCATTTCGCCTCTCCCTACCTGGGAGTTTCCTGCACCTTCTATCGATTTTTCTCTGACTGCTCTTCCAAAGTCAGAGACACCAATGGTTGTATACCAGCAACGGTTTTTAGAACTTCGTGCGAAGCACCCCAATTTTAATGTGTTTTACACGGATGGGTCCAAGACAGTCGAATCAGTTGGTTGCGCCTTCGTCCTAGACTCTCAAAGTTCCAGTTACTTGCTACATCCTGCCTGTTCCATCTATACGGCAGAGTTGTACGCCATTCTAAAGGCACTGGACTTTGCAGACGTCAATGGTCTGAAGAAAGTCCTTGTGTGCTGTGATTCGACCAGCGTGTTGCAGTCTCTGGATTCGCCGTATTCCCGGCATCCGGTAGCGCAACGCATATTCAGACGGCTTGTGTCCTTATCTGCCAGCACAGATGTACACTTCTGTTGGGTCCCTAGCCACGTGGGCATCCAGGGGAACGAAGCAGCTGATGCTGCCGCCAAGTCTGCTGATGCAGATGGCGACGTTCTCGTCCACCTTTTGCCAGCTAGCGACCTGCAGAATGTGTTCCGTTCTCGCCTTCTTGACACTTGGCAGACCGAGTGGGATGCGGAAATGGGGAACAAGCTTCACGCTGTTAAGCCCACCATAGGTGTTTGGCGTTCCTCGTCTCGTCCCTCTCGGCGAGAAGACGTTATTCTTACCCGCCTGCGTATAGGACACAGCCGTCTCACGCATGGTCACCTACTGCAAGGGCTGGACCCTCCGTTGTGTCGTACTTGTAATGTTATTTTAAGCATCCGACACATTCTCGTTGAATGTGTCGATCTTGCTTACCTCCGGCAGACTTTTAACCTCTCCGGCTGTTTGTCATCCCTCTTGGGTGATGACAGCAGTATTTTATCACATGTTTTTAGTTTTTTGCGAAGAGCTGGACTCTTCCACCGTCTGTAAGGAGGTTTTTAGTTTATTCTGACTTTTTAATGTGTTGTGTTTGTCTCGTGCAGGTCTTTTTACAACCTTGCACTTTTAGTTTTTCCCAAGGGGCTATCTACACCCCTTTTTTAAAATTAAGTCAGAATTTTAGATAAGGGGCCATTTCCCCGTATACATAGAAGGGTGCGAAATGGCCTTAAGTGCCGACGCACCCAGAAATTTTAACTCAATCCAATCCATGTACTCAGGAATTCTTGGCTCCCATTTTTCAGTATTTTCCCTTGTTGAGTAATGAGCCTCGAAATCACTTTGGACACAACAAACAGGTGCATCCATAACATTTCTTTCAAGCATCGAACTAATAACATGTTTCTTTCTCTCTAAGTAACTCTCTAGCCTTCTTAACCTTTCTTCTCTAAAACAGACACGCCATTCAGGGGTGGTTAGCACAGCGCACAGAGGCACCAGAGGTCCTGGGTTCGAATCCCGGACGTTCTTAGTGAATGTCCCTTCATCAATTTCATTATCTGTCATCTTGAGCGTCGAGATTAGCCAAAAGTGGAAGGAATGCGACGCTAAACAACAAATATTTTTTAAAAAGATTCAGAAGCGAGAAAGCTCATTCGCTTGAATCAGCCAATGGCATCGCATTTGGAGATAAATGCAAATTGTCAGACGTCACTTACGGTACCCTGGCGTTAACTGATACTTTTATTGATAAGCAAGTAGATAGTAGATGTTACTATACACTGAGGGCAGGATGACTACAAAATAGGTGACGAGGATAAGTCTTTGGCCCCTCATATTGGGTTTCATAACACAAATATAACACACACATAACAGTGTGGTTGAAAGAGTATATGAAATGCCATTCCGAATGCCGGGACTAACATGGAGAACGCTTCCATCAGGAAAAAAACACAACGGAAAACAGTTACCAAGGTAAGTGGAGTCCGCGAATGTTAGCCGACTACTCCTGGACTCTCAAGAGAAATAATATTTCATTACAAAAACAGTGTATTACAAAAAACTGAGTCCAATAGAGAATAACGGTAAAGAGATTTGAAATCAGCTGAAAAAATGCTATGAGTATCACCTTTTCTTTCACATTTAACAGCTAAAAAGTTAAAGTGTGTTGTCCAGAGTAATTAATGAATTAATTAATTATTAATTATTTGAATTAACTAACATGTAATAAATAATTAATTATAATTAGTAGCTTTCCGTCGGCCCACGTTCATATGTAAATGTCACACAGTTTAATCACATAATGAATACATAATGCGTCCCCGCAACCAGTCCAATCCTGGTCAGGCATGAATTTTGTTTGTGTCTTCTATTTCATTCGTTCGGCATTCATCCTCACTGTCTCTATTAACCAACGATAAAGAAAAGTAGCGTAAAATAAAAGAGAAACAGCAAAAGAGGTACTCAAAAGAGTGGAAAGAAGAATAACGATTGATTCATTGATTGTTGTTTTAAGTCCACTTTATTCAGAGAAAGACTAATCGGGACTAGACCTACAGTTTAAAGTGAAATCAGAACCAATATGTGCCTCCACCGGGTATCGAACCTGGGACCACTTGATTACAAGGCGACGACGGAAAAGGACTCATCGATTTTAATAAATTACAATAAATAAGAATTACAAGAAAATACGCATATGAATCTGCATTTGAAGATCACAGACGTAACTAGCGCGAAGGTCGGGGGGGGGGGGGAGGGTCAAGACCCTCCCTATGTATCGTCCGGACATTCAAGTTTGGGGAGGTCCGAGCAATAATTTCGAGTCACTGGTAGCTACTTTGAAAGACAAATTCCAAGAATTAGAAATATTTGAACGTTTGTTTGTCTTAATCGCACCTGTTTCGACTTGAAGGAATTCTCCAGTTGGACGCGTGAGACCGCGTTCATCATTCTTCCACATAGATCACAGTAGCCAAGCAGTTGCCTGTGTCTATTCAAGAACTGAACAGTTCGGTTCGAAGATATTTTGGCAAATCTTGCCTACAGGAACCCTCTCAAACAAAAAGGTTTTTGGCCATTCGAAAAAGTTGCACGTGTGTCGGGAATAATTCTTGAAATTTCACGTTCCTGTCATTCGGGCAGGTATATTTCGCCATGAGGGAGCGAGAATAGTTTTCTTTGCATTCATTGTTAATAGAAGACAGCCTGGTATAGAAACATTACACTGCTAAGTATTACTTCTCCCCTTTTTGTTTTCATGTTTTTGTGTGTTAAAGTACGTATTGTTGTCTTGAGACTAGTGCCGGAATAACCACTTCTTCACACTCCTACGATTTCATATTATGAGTTACATCTTCTGCGGAAATGTAGGATACAGATCAACTTTCATTAAGACGCTGTTCATAAAGTTGTATTTAAAACGGATTTTTGACATTTTATTTTGTTCCTTGTTCATGCACAATATTTTTTTCCTATCATTTTTTATTAAAAAGGCACATCACCGTAAGTCTTGTCACTCTCTAAGAGTATTTTCAAAAGTTTTGTTACGATAGGTTATAAATTCGAAATATGAACCGCCTTGATCGACCTCGTTCAAATGCAGTATCTAGCTGCTGTGTAAATTACAGATCAAAGAAATTAAATTTAAGGCAGTTTAAGCAACATTCTCCCCAGCCACGGAATCTATTTCAAAGTTTTTAATAGACTTACTGTAGCCTATGCGATGCTATAAACTCTTTCGAGAATATCAAATTGTAAATCTTGGTTCAGACAGATTTATAAATGTCAGCAAAATATGGAACACTCACTCGAAACAAAACCTTTAGAATTATGTATGCACTCAATGAGAGTGTAGAAGAGAGAGAGAGAGAGATGTCTGTCTGTCTGTCTGTCTGTCTGTGACAATGTGAAATTAAGGTATTGGCACTCTTTTAAATAACTATATGCAGTGCTTTTTCTCTGGCTCGTTGTGTTGGAATCAAGGGGTCCCTGAATACCCGGTGGAGCCACATAGTGGTTCAGATCCCGCTTTAAACTGTAGGTCCAGTTTGGGATAGCCTTACTTTGTATAAAGTTGACGTAAAACACCAAATCAATCAATCATTGAACCTTTTGTCTGGCGGTAAGCAACGTTACGTCATACAGTCACATTTTTGTTGGCGATCGTACATGAACATACCATAATATTTCGAGTAGTTCTTACGTTCAACACAACAACAGTAACAAATCAGTTTGCAGAGATCCGAAGCCTTTCATCCCAGAAAGAAAGCCTTACTAATATGTAACAGGTGGCGCAAAAGTCATCATCCTAAATGAACTGGCCTTTATTTTGACATCTTATTGTTTATATCAGTAGTGTTTTATCAGTTAAATACAAGATACTCACGAAATTTATTGTGTGCGAAAATGAATAAGTATAAACCACAAGACCGTGGAAAAATTGTGACAATATTTTAAAGGAATAATCTATCTCTAATCTTGACACAACGAGAATTTAGACGACATTTTCCCAATCGTCCAGCGCCTACACCCCAATTTGACCGCTCCGGAGTTTTTCCTTTGGGGATATTTGAAGTAATTGGTTTATGTAAATAAGCCAGAGACGTTACAGCAACTAAAGGACAATATTCAGCATGAAATGGAAAACATTTCCCCGAAGATTCTTTAAAACACCATGAAAAACGCAATTAAAAGAGCCCAAATTTGCATCAATTCGAATGGTGGTTATTTATTGAATGTTATCTTCAAAAAATGAAGACATAAAACTTACAAGTATCAATAAAAGTTTAAAACAAAAAAACTACTTTGTTTAATTTGAAACCAAAGCTATAGGTAAAAAAAAATCAGGTAATGACTTTTGAGCCACCTTGTATATTATCAGATTTACAAGGAGATAAATCTAAAAATTTTCTTCCTCGCTTACATCGCAGTCCAACGATTTTTTAAGAATCACGTCTCAATATGTAATCACTATTACTTAAAAACAGTTAAGTCCTGAGTTATGAACTGTCGGTATACGCACAATTTTGTACCAAATCATAACACATTGTAAATTACTATCCAATTTTTACAAAATTAGCATTTTCCTAATAACGATATTGTGTTAGTAGGCCTTCTTTGCTACATTTAAGAAGTAAGAATATTTATGTTGCAGAGGAACGAGAGGCACTTGCGACTAAAATGCATTGCATTTTTTCCTATGAATGCCTAATTGGGCCACAGTTATTTGCACGCAATTTTTAAAGAGAAGTGTTAAGTTAAGACACTAAAACTTTGTCCAAACATGGGTGTGACAAATTCACTTCTCGCCCCGGGCACGGAAATCTCTGGCTAATAGTCTGTGTGTGTATATATATATGTCAATTTCATGACAACTGGACAACTGTAGTATCAGATATATTTATTTATTTATTTCGTCTTTTTTACATGGCGAAGTTAAGGCTGTGGAGCCTTTTCTTCCACTTTACCATGTTTACAAAATAAAATTGAATGTAAAATAATTAAAATATTGAAAAAAAAGAAAGAAAAAAATATAAAATTACAGAGAAATAAAAAATACAAAGAAAAATTACATATAAGAATGGTAATCTAACCTATAGATACGGGCACATGTAACGAGTGCACTCACGGCCCCCGAAATGACGTGTCAATCATACCCCGGCACGGGGCCAAACGTCGTTATGTGTACGGGAAACCGGTCGTGACTCACGGTCCAGTTATCAAGTTCGGTACTGAGACGGTCGTTTATTGTCATACTATTGCGAGGCGGAGATTAATACCTTGAAATATTACACTGTTTAGTTTACCTTTGATATGTAGATTCGAACAATCATAAAAACACTAATAGCATAGTATCTGGTACCTGAAAAACGTCAAATAACAACACTGACGAACGGTAAAAAAGTGAATATATATTGTAACAACAAAAAAATATTGCAATCAACAACTGTTTACAAAGCCTCCTCACTCGCACAACATTCACGCAATCTCTCTTTCACACACATGAGGTATTTTTACATGTGAAGTATGGATACAAATCATGGATCTCATTAACATTTCATTCCTTTTAATTTTAAACCTTTATGTGAATTTAGGGCATTTGTCTGCCAGCTCCTGTGCTCTTTTAAATTAACTTAAGTGCCAGCCCTCGGAAAGCGGTTAACTAAGACAATTGGGTCGGCGTGGTTAAATCTTTCGTTCGAATGAACGTGTGCATCGAGTCGTAAGCTCGACTTTATACTAGTTTCCCGGACGGGGGTATTACACATCAGCCTCTCTCGTCCAATGAGAACAACTACTCAATTACATAGTGATGCAAAACTTAATTGGCTCCAGCTGCCGGAATACACTAATCAATCGTCGGCGCGAGCAAAAATTACCTTAAAAACCACTATGCAACAAATAATACTATTTCACGCACACGACCTTGCAATAAAAACAACTACGCTTTCCACAATTAAAAGAACTCATCAGTCAACTATTGACAAATTAAATGGCGCGACGGGGCGGTCGGTTACACCAGAAAATGGAGCACACTTTGACAATTTACACTAAACATTAAAGAAATGAAATGGAGCTTGTAACGCTGAATGCAGACAATTAAATTAGAATATCTGAACATGAAATAACCCTTTTTTACAACAATACCAAAAAAATATCGAACACGGAAATTAGGTTCGGGTTTTTCCTGAGTAACTTTGCTAATAAGTGAGGCTTCGGCGTTAACTGTACGGTGTTGATACTAACGACGCACGTTTACATGTACATGAGACCCTCTGAAGTATACTGTACCAGACTCTGCTACATGGCGTGGTCATTCATCTCTCCTGGACGCGGGACTTGCACACGGTTCCTTTGTGGCGAAATTGTCCTCCGAGGTCGATCGCGACGAAGAATAATTGCGACGATCTGTTGTACTTGCACCTCCTTAGTACTTCGGGCTTTCCTCTTGTCACTAGCGTCGGGTGTACGTGGTCACGCGCCGGTCGGGATATCTCTAGTGTCGGGCATCAATTGGACGTCGACCTGCAATCATCTCTCTCTGGTGCCGGGCTTCGTTTGGGCGTCGTTCTCGAATCGTCCTTCCCTCTCTCTCTCTGGTAACGAGCTTCGGTTGGAACGTCGATCTGGAAACGTCCTTCGGGCTTTGGTTGGGACGTCGATCTGAAAACGTCCTTCGGGCTTTGGTGTCGTCTTTGGCGTTGGCTGACTGGCTTCGGCGTCGTTGCAGGCGTCAGGGGGAGCGACGGGCTCCCTTCTCAATCTTCTTTAGCCCTCCATCCTTATGTAGTCCACGCTTGGCAAAAACATATCACCGCGTAATCTTCACCAAAATAAGGCGCACCCTGGTAACGCTCTATCTGCGATTCACTCACGGTACGTAAGGAAACAAAGTCCACGGACACAAAACAATAATCACGCGAGAGTGTAGCGCGGAGATGCTCTCCCTATGAAATCCGGGTAAAAACCGTGTGTGGAATCGTAGCACCGCGTATTTACGAGAGATTCAAATTCGTCCGTTGGGAATGACGCTAAGGTGGCTTCGCTTCCCTTTCTGAGGGGGTGGAAATGACCTCTCTCCATTGTCTTGAAACGCGGTCAAGTGCGCGTCGTCGATCCTTGCAAGCTTGAGCTCCAGCTGGCTTTCCTGGTCATCCGTGAACATGGGTTCGAACGCCTGCTGCGACTCAAGCTCGGTAGCGGCGAAAACAATCTTTCCTTATCTCCGTGTTGGTGCAAATATGTCATGTCCTAAGCCGAAAAGACAGTTCCGCTGTCACTCAAGAAAACCCCATCTCCCAACTCCCGAGTGTCTGGCTCGGATACAAGTTTATTCACAAAATAAAATCAAACCTCACACTTTCATGTTTGTGCATAAAATGAATCAATAAACAAAAAAATAATTTATATCGAACTGCGTTATACATGTCACTAGATACCGTGACATCTCGCCCTCCTTCCGATCAAAAAATTCTGTAGGCGAATAAAATTTTTCACTACTCAGGGGCATGAAATTTTGACTACAAATTTTTTAGCACCCTGTACAAGAAAAGTAAACCAGTTCGATAACACAAAACACATGATATAAATGATGCCTCCAATTTACATAATAGATCAACATATTATACACTCAAAAATTTACACAAAAATAGGATAAATGTACCTCACATCCTGATCAGAATTCAAGCCAAAGACTCGCTTGTGCTTTTATATCGCGCTAACCACTCTTGACGCTTTTCGTCGGAGCAGTTCCACCTTTTGCAGTTCTCTGTATGTTGCGGCGCTAGCGTCTTTCCGGTTGTGCAATCTACCAGTTCAAGTATGTTAGTGGCTAGCTTGCTCTTACAGAAATACGGCCCGTCGTACATAAAAAACAGCTTCTTGATCTTTCCCTTCACTTGCATAGAGCGTGGAAAGTGCGTCAGGAAGGCTTCCCTAAACGCCGAGTACGAATGAAAGTGTCTTTCCTTCTGATCCAGCCTTTCAGTACAAGCAATCGCTCTCCATCCGTCAGTCCTAACTCCCGGGCTGTTGCTTCGAATTCCTCGACGAAGGCAGACGGCGATATCCGGTCGTCCCCGGAGAACTTCTTGAAGTTTTTCTTACATTCGGACGGGTACAAAGCTTTCCTCGCCGACGTTGGTTTAGACCATATGTCGTCCCGGCTTGAAGTTTGGGCTTCGAACGGTCGCGACGATGGAAGATGTAGTCTCGATTCCACTTCGCTTCCTCGGTTGACACCTGTAGTCGGCCTTGCGTCACTCGCGCTTCTTGAAGGCGAAGGAACTTCAGCTGGCTGCGATGACGTCATAGCTGCCGGCTCTCGCGGTGATCCCGGAACGTCGGCTACGTTCAATTGTTGCAGTTTTTTCTCGATTCCCTTTATCTTCTCGGAATTCCCTTCCGCTGGGTTCGCTGCTCGCCGCACTTGTCGCTCGAGGGCATCGTTGCTCCGATTGCAAAGGAACTCCAGCTGTGCGTTTTGCTGGCCGATGTGTTGCAGGGCTCCTTCTCGTTCACGTACGCTCTGCGCCAGTGTTGCCACCTTGGCTCCTTGATCCATGATGCGAGCGTCGGTCTCCTCGGTTCTGGGTTTGATTTGAGCCTCGGATTCTTTCATCGTTGGGAGGAGTTGTTGCGTCATTTCTTCTCCGGAGGCGCGAACTGTTCCTTGGAGGCGTTCTCCCATCCCTCGTACGTCGGTCTGCATCCTGGTTTCCAACCCCTGGATGTTGGTCTGCGTCTCGGTCTGCAATCCCTGGAACATGGTTTGCATCCTGGTTTCCATTCCTTGGAACATGGTCTGCATCTCGGTCTGCATCCTGGTTTCCATTCCTTGGAGCATCTGGAGGATTAGCCGGAATTGGTTGGCAACACTGCCACTTCCTACGTCATCTCCTTGTTCTTTGCCGTGGTCGTCGTCCGCACGTGACGTACCCCCCTGGGCACTTGGTATCTCCCTTTCCATTCCTGGCGGGCTCTTGCACTGGAGACAAACCGGTCCGGAATCTCCTTCGCTGTCGACTTCGAAATCATCAAATTCCTTTCCACAAGCCTCGCAAACCATCATGACGTCACTCGTGTTCAAACAGTCTATACGGCGATTTCTTAATCTCATGAAGGCCTTTCGCTAAATATCTGCTCGATTTTCTGTCGCACTTTGGAACAGTTACGCAAACTTACGCGAGCTCACACAAAATGTGAATTACAAATCGATACATAAAAAGAAAAAGGAGGTCCGTCGGGAATCCCTTATCCCGCAACTCAGCCTGATGCCATAAATTACGCCAAAAACCAAAAAAATACACAAAAAGTACATAAAAAATGCCCTATGCAGCTGCCCTTGCTGCTTTCGCCGAAAAAAATATCTGCCCTATTGTTACCAATTACGCCCAATAACGTGTCCTTACACGCGAACCTACGACAAATACATGAAAATAACCCTCGAAATACAAAGCAAAAAACACAAAAATTACCAGGAACCTAACACAAGAATTTTATGCATGACGTATACAACAATGAAATTTCTACCGCTCTCGCAACCTGGTTTTCCTGGAAAGACATGACAAAAGTTGCCGTCCCTGTTCGGGCGCCAAATGTAACGAGTGCACTCACGGCCCCCGAAATGACGTGTCAATCATACCCCGGCACGGGGCCAAACGTCGTTATGTGTACGGGAAACCGGTCGTGACTCACGGTCCGGTTATCAAGTTCGGTACTGAGACGGTCGTTTATTGTCATACTATTGCGAGGCGGAGATTAATACCTTGAAATATTACACTGTTTAGTTTACCTTTGATATGTAGATTCGAACAATCATAAAAACACTAATAGCATAGTATCTGGTACCTGAAAAACGTCAAATAACAACACTGACGAACGGTAAAAAAGTGAATATATATTGTAACAACAAAAAAATATTGCAATCAACAACTGTTTACAAAGCCTCCTCACTCGCACAACATTCACGCAATCTCTCTTTCACACACATGAGGTATTTTTACATGTGAAGTATGGATACAAATCATGGATCTCATTAACATTTCATTCCTTTTAATTTTAAACCTTTATGTGAATTTAGGGCATTTGTCTGCCAGCTCCTGTGCTCTTTTAAATTAACTTAAGTGCCAGCCCTCGGAAAGCGGTTAACTAAGACAATTGGGTCGGCGTGGTTAAATCTTTCGTTCGAATGAACGTGTGCATCGAGTCGTAAGCTCGACTTTATACTAGTTTCCCGGACGGGGGTATTACACATCAGCCTCTCTCGTCCAATGAGAACAACTACTCAATTACATAGTGATGCAAAACTTAATTGGCTCCAGCTGCCGGAATACACTAATCAATCGTCGGCGCGAGCAAAAATTACCTTAAAAACCACTATGCAACAAATAATACTATTTCACGCACACGACCTTGCAATAAAAACAACTACGCTTTCCACAATTAAAAGAACTCATCAGTCAACTATTGACAAATTAAATGGCGCGACGGGGCGGTCGGTTACACCAGAAAATGGAGCACACTTTGACAATTTACACTAAACATTAAAGAAATGAAATGGAGCTTGTAACGCTGAATGCAGACAATTAAATTAAAATATCTGAACATGAAATAACCCTTTTTTACAACAATACCAAAAAATTATCGAACACGGAAATTAGGTTCGGGTTTTTCCTGAGTAACTTTGCTAATAAGTGAGGCTTCGGCGTTAACTGTACGGTGTTGATACTAACGACGCACGTTTACATGTACATGAGACCCTCTGAAGTATACTGTACCAGACTCTGCTACATGGCGTGGTCATTCATCTCTCCTGGACGCGGGACTTGCACACGGTTCCTTTGTGGCGAAATTGTCCTCCGAGGTCGATCGCGACGAAGAATAATTGCGACGATCTGTTGTACTTGCACCTCCTTAGTACTTCGGGCTTTCCTCTTGTCACTAGCGTCGGGTGTACGTGGTCACGCGCCGGTCGGGATATCTCTAGTGTCGGGCATCAATTGGACGTCGACCTGCAATCATCTCTCTCTGGTGCCGGGCTTCGTTTGGGCGTCGTTCTCGAATCGTCCTTCCCTCTCTCTCTCTGGTAACGAGCTTCGGTTGGAACGTCGATCTGGAAACGTCCTTCGGGCTTTGGTTGGGACGTCGATCTGAAAACGTCCTTCGGGCTTTGGTGTCGTCTTTGGCGTTGGCTGACTGGCTTCGGCGTCGTTGCAGGCGTCAGGGGGAGCGACGGGCTCCCTTCTCAATCTTCTTTAGCCCTCCATCCTTATGTAGTCCACGCTTGGCAAAAACATATCACCGCGTAATCTTCACCAAAATAAGGCGCACCCTGGTAACGCTCTATCTGCGATTCACTCACGGTACGTAAGGAAACAAAGTCCACGGACACAAAACAATAATCACGCGAGAGTGTAGCGCGGAGATGCTCTCCCTATGAAATCCGGGTAAAAACCGTGTGTGGAATCGTAGCACCGCGTATTTACGAGAGATTCAAATTCGTCCGTTGGGAATGACGCTAAGGTGGCTTCGCTTCCCTTTCTGAGGGGGTGGAAATGACCTCTCTCCATTGTCTTGAAACGCGGTCAAGTGCGCGTCGTCGATCCTTGCAAGCTTGAGCTCCAGCTGGCTTTCCTGGTCATCCGTGAACATGGGTTCGAACGCCTGCTGCGACTCAAGCTCGGTAGCGGCGAAAACAATCTTTCCTTATCTCCGTGTTGGTGCAAATATGTCATGTCCTAAGCCGAAAAGACAGTTCCGCTGTCACTCAAGAAAACCCCATCTCCCAACTCCCGAGTGTCTGGCTCGGATACAAGTTTATTCACAAAATAAAATCAAACCTCACACTTTCATGTTTGTGCATAAAATGAATCAATAAACAAAAAAATAATTTATATCGAACTGCGTTATACATGTCACTAGATACCGTGACACACACACACTCACCCTCACACATACATATTTTTGCCCTTACACGCGTACAAGCAAATACATAACACTCCACTTACTTAAGCACAGTCCAACATTACACATACTGAAACACAGTCAAAAACGGTATACTTTGACGATAATTCATCTTAACTATTACGTTAAATCATTTTTGTGCCTTACGTCCTTCTATTAAGATGGCTTCCAGAAGATATTGTTGCAATACAGTTGACTTCAATTATGATTTGTGATTTGATTTGATTTGCTTTATTTTACTTCGCTTTTTGTGCCACTTTTGGCTAATTTGCGAAGATGGGGATGAGTGATGATATGATGAAATTGATGAGTAGACACTCACAAATATCCATGCCCATGCCAGGATTCGAACCCGGGACCCCTGGCGTCGTAGCGCACTTCAATTGCAATATTAAGCGACACAAAGCATGATATAAACAATATTATATACACAAATATATACGTATATATACATAAATAATATATATACATACATGCATGCACACATGTATACCAGGGCCTTCCCCATGGCGCAGTGGTAGCGTCATTGCCTTGTAATCAAGGGGTCCCGGTTTCGATACCCGGTGGAGGCACAAGAGTTCGGATCCCACTTTAAACTTTAGGTCCAGTCCCGATTAACCTTACTGCGCATAAAGTGGACTTAAAACACCAAATCAATCAATCAATCAATCAATCAACATGTATACCAGCGTCCGCACACACACAAACACACGCACATACATACATATATATGCAATGCATTCTCAACGATATTCCATAGATAAACTTGGACCGAAAAAAATTTCCGAATTACACCTATGATGTCAATCCAAATATAATACCCACTTATAGCGAGAGTGATGTTTTTTTACATTTCCGAGTAATATTGATACTTCTCACCGAATTAATCTTCTCGCTTAAAATTCTGTTAAAAAAAATGCCAATTTTTCCTATGTGTGGCAACGCTGGCAAGAAGTAGGGAGATCGTAAAGTATGAGTTTAATACACTCTACAACAAGTGCCACGTTACACTAAATGTAAGTAATTCATCCTTGCAGCGTGTGGTACGAAATGCAACAGCAGCAGATAAGAAGGCCAGGATGGTTCTCCAGAGTTCGTAATCGCTTGAGGGGTATCCTGTTCCACACCCAAGATTAATTCCCTTTGGAGAACAGTGAACTTTGAAGTACTTCTTGTCGCCATCTTCCAAATATGTCACTGCCTGATATTACTAAGGGAGCCACTATAGTGAATACAAAACTCGACGACACCAAGAAGAAGAGTATAGAGTATTTATCACAATCAACTCTTGTTGCGTTTCTTTTGAGCTTGATAACCTTCTTCCTGACACTTGCTCTCGTTCCGTCGCCTGCTATCTGCATTCTTTCCCTTTTGGAGAACAGTGAACTTTGAAGTACTTCTTGTCGCCATCTTCCAAATATGTCACTGCCTGATATTACTAAGGGAGCCACTATAGTGAATACAAAACTCGACGACACCAAGAAGAAGAGTATAGAGTATTTATCACAATCAACTCTTGTTGCGTTTCTTGTGAGCTTGATAACCTCCTTCCTGACACTTGCTCTCGTTCCGTCGCCTGCTATCTGCATTCTTTCTCTTTTGGAGAACAGTGAACTTTGAAGTACTTCTTGTCGCCATCTTCCAAATATGTCACTGCCTGATATTACTAAGGGAGCCACTATAGTGAATACAAAACTCGACGACACCAAGAAGAAGAGTATAGAGTATTTATCACAATCAACTCTTGTTGCGTTTCTTGTGAGCTTGATAACCTTCTTCCTGACACTTGCTCTCGTTCCGTCGCCTGCTATCTGCATTCTTTCTCTTTTGGAGAACAGTGAACTTTGAAGTACTTCTTGTCGCCATCTTCCAAATATGTCACTGCCTGATATTACTAAGGGAGCCACTATAGTGAATACAAAACTCGACGACACCAAGAAGAAGAGTATAGAGTATTTATCACAATCAACTCTTGTTGCGTTTCTTGTGAGCTTGATAACCTTCTTCCTGACACTTGCTCTCGTTCCGTCGCCTGCTATCTGCATTCTTTCCCTTTTGGAGAACAGTGAACTTTGAAGTACTTCTTGTCGCCATCTTCCAAATATGTCACTGCCTGATATTACTAAGGGAGCCACTATAGTGAATACAAAACTCGACGACACCAAGAAGAAGAGTATAGAGTATTTATCACAATCAAATCTTGTTGCGTTTCTTGTGAGCTTGATAACCTTCTTCCTGACACTTGCTCTCGTTCCGTCGCCTGCTATCTGCATTCTTTCTCTTTTGGAGAACAGTGAACTTTGAAGTACTTCTTGTCGCCATTTTCCAAATATGTCACTGCCTGATATTACTAAGGGAGCCACTATAGTGAATACAAAACTCGACGACACCAAGAAGAAGAGTATAGAGTATTTATCACAATCAACTCTTGTTGCGTTTCTTGTGAGCTTGATAACCTTCTTCCTGACACTTGCTCTCGTTCCTTCGACTACTATCTGCATTCTTTCCCTTTTGGAGAACAGTGAACTTTGAAGTACTTCTTGTCGCCATCTTCCAAATATGTCACTGCCTGATATTACTAAGGGAGCCACTATAGTGAATACAAAACTCGACGACACCAAGAAGAAGAGTATAGAGTATTTATCACAATCAACTCTTGTTGCGTTTCTTGTGAGCTTCATAACCTTCTTCCTGACACTTGCTCTCGTTCCGTCGCCTGCTATCTGCATTCTTTCCCTTTTGGAGAACAGTGAACTTTGAAGTACTTCTTGTCGCCATCTTCCAAATATGTCACTGCCTGATATTTCTAAGGGAGCCACTATAGTGAATACAAAACTCGACGACACCAAGAAGAAGAGTATAGAGTATTTATCACAATCAACTCTTGTTGCGTTTCTTGTGAGCTTCATAACCTTCTTCCTGACACTTGCTCTCGTTCCGTCGCCTGCTATCTGCATTCTTTCTCTTTTGGAGAACAGTGAACTTTGAAGTACTTCTTGTCGCCATCTTCCAAATATGTCACTGCCTGATATTACTAAGGGAGCCACTATAGTGAATACAAAACTCGACGACACCAAGAAGAAGAGTATAGAGTATTTATCACAATCAACTCTTGTTGCGTTTCTTGTGAGCTTCATAAGCTTCTTCCTGACACTTGCTCTCGTTCCGTCGCCTGCTATCTGCATTCTTTCCCTTTTGGAGAACAGTGAACTTTGAAGTACTTCTTGTCGCCATCTTCCAAATATGTCACTGCCTGATATTACTAAGGGAGCCACTATAGTGAATACAAAACTCGACGACACCAAGAAGAAGAGTATAGAGTATTTATCACAATCAACTCTTGTTGCGTTTCTTTTGAGCTTGATAACCTTCTTCCTGACACTTGCTCTCGTTCCGTCGCCTGCTATCTGCATTCTTTCCCTTTTGGAGAACAGTGAACTTTGAAGTACTTCTTGTCGCCATCTTCCAAATATGTCACTGCCTGATATTACTAAGGGAGCCACTATAGTGAATACAAAACTCGACGACACCAAGAAGAAGAGTATAGAGTATTTATCACAATCAACTCTTGTTGCGTTTCTTGTGAGCTTCATAACCTTCTTCCTGACACTTGCTCTCGTTCCGTCGCCTGCTATCTGCATTCTTTCTCTTTTGGAGAACAGTGAACTTTGAAGTACTTCTTGTCGCCATCTTCCAAATATGTCACTGCCTGATATTACTAAGGGAGCCACTATAGTGAATACAAAACTCGACGACACCAAGAAGAAGAGTATAGAGTATTTATCACAATCAACTCTTGTTGCGTTTCTTGTGAGCTTGATAACCTTCTTCCTGACACTTGCTCTCGTTCCGTCGCCTGCTATCTGCATTCTTTCTCTTTTGGAGAACAGTGAACTTTGAAGTACTTCTTGTCGCCATTTTCCAAATATGTCACTGCCTGATATTACTAAGGGAGCCACTATAGTGAATACAAAACTCGACGACACCAAGAAGAAGAGTATAGAGTATTTATCACAATCAACTCTTGTTGCGTTTCTTGTGAGCTTGATAACCTTCTTCCTGACACTTGCTCTCGTTCCTTCGACTACTATCTGCATTCTTTCCCTTTTGGAGAACAGTGAACTTTGAAGTACTTCTTGTCGCCATCTTCCAAATATGTCACTGCCTGATATTACTAAGGGAGCCACTATAGTGAATACAAAACTCGACGACACCAAGAAGAAGAGTATAGAGTATTTATCACAATCAACTCTTGTTGCGTTTCTTGTGAGCTTCATAACCTTCTTCCTGACACTTGCTCTCGTTCCGTCGCCTGCTATCTGCATTCTTTCCCTTTTGGAGAACAGTGAACTTTGAAGTACTTCTTGTCGCCATCTTCCAAATATGTCACTGCCTGATATTACTAAGGGAGCCACTATAGTGAATACAAAACTCGACGACACCAAGAAGAAGAGTATAGAGTATTTATCACAATCAACTCTTGTTGCGTTTCTTGTGAGCTTCATAACCTTCTTCCTGACACTTGCTCTCGTTCCGTCGCCTGCTATCTGCATTCTTTCTCTTTTGGAGAACATTGAACTTTGAAGTACTTCTTGTCGCCATCTTCCAAATATGTCACTGCCTGATATTACTAAGGGAGCCACTATAGTGAATACAAAACTCGACGACACCAAGAAGAAGAGTATAGAGTATTTATCACAATCAACTCTTGTTGCGTTTCTTGTGAGCTTCATAAGCTTCTTCCTGACACTTGCTCTCGTTCCGTCGCCTGCTATCTGCATTCTTTCCCTTTTGGAGAACAGTGAACTTTGAAGTACTTCTTGTCGCCATCTTCCAAATATGTCACTGCCTGATATTACTAAGGGAGCCACTATAGTGAATACAAAACTCGACGACACCAAGAAGAAGAGTATAGAGTATTTATCACAATCAACTCTTGTTGCGTTTCTTTTGAGCTTGATAACCTTCTTCCTGACACTTGCTCTCGTTCCGTCGCCTGCTATCTGCATTCTTTCCCTTTTGGAGAACAGTGAACTTTGAAGTACTTCTTGTCGCCATCTTCCAAATATGTCACTGCCTGATATTACTAAGGGAGCCACTATAGTGAATACAAAACTCGACGACACCAAGAAGAAGAGTATAGAGTATTTATCACAATCAACTCTTGTTGCGTTTCTTGTGAGCTTCATAACCTTCTTCCTGACACTTGCTCTCGTTCAGTCGCCTGTTATCTGCATTCTTTCTCTTTTGGAGAACAGTGAACTTTGAAGTACTTCTTGTCGCCATCTTCCAAATATGTCACTGCCTGATATTACTAAGGGAGCCAGTATAGTGAATACAAAACTCGACGACACCAAGAAGAAGAGTATAGAGTATTTATCACAATCAACTCTTGTTGCGTTTCTTGTGAGCTTGATAACCTTCTTCCTGACACTTGCTCTCGTTCCGTCGCCTGCTATCTGCATTCTTTCCCTTTTTGAGAACAGTGAACTTTGAAGTACTTCTTGTCGCCATCTTCCAAATATGTCACTGCCTGATATTACTAAGGGAGCCACTATAGTGAATACAAAACTCGACGACACCAAGAAGAAGAGTATAGAGTATTTATCACAATCAACTCTTGTTGCGTTTCTTGTGAGCTTGATAACCTTCTTCCTGACACTTGCTCTCGTTCCGTCGCCTGCTATCTGCATTCTTTCTCTTTTGGAGAACAGTGAACTTTGAAGTACTTCTTGTCGCCATCTTCCAAATATGTCACTGCCTGATATTACTAAGGGAGCCACTATAGTGAATACAAAACTCGACGACACCAAGAAGAAGAGTATAGAGTATTTATCACAATCAACTCTTGTTGCGTTTCTTGTGAGCTTGATAACCTTCTTCCTGACACTTGCTCTCGTTCCGTCGCCTGCTATCTGCATTCTTTCCCTTTTGGAGAACAGTGAACTTTGAAGTACTTCTTGTCGCCATCTTCCAAATATGTCACTGCCTGATATTACTAAGGGAGCCAATATAGTGAATACAAAACTCGACGACACCAAGAAGAAGAGTATAGAGTATTTATCACAATCAACTCTTGTTGCGTTTCTTGTGAGCTTGATAACCTTCTTCCTGACACTTGCTCTCGTTCCGTCGCCTGCTATCTGCATTCTTTCCCTTTTGGAGAACAGTGAACTTTGAAGTACTTCTTGTCGCCATCTTCCAAATATGTCACTGCCTGATATTACTAAGGGAGCCACTATAGTGAATACAAAACTCGACGACACCAAGAAGAAGAGTATAGAGTATTTATCACAATCAACTCTTGTTGCGTTTCTTGTGAGCTTCATAACCTTCTTCCTGACACTTGCTCTCGTTCCGTCGTCTGCTATCTGCATTCTTTCCCTTTTGGAGAACAGTGAACTTTGAAGTACTTCTTGTCGTCATCTTCCAAATATGTCACTGCCTGATATTACTAAGGGAGCCACTATAGTGAATACAAAACTCGACGACACCAAGAAGAAGAGTATAGAGTATTTATCACAATCAACTCTTGTTGCGTTTCTTTTGAGCTTGATAACCTTCTTCCTGACACTTGCTCTCGTTCCTTCGACTACTATCTGCATTCTTTCCCTTTTGGAGAACAGTGAACTTTGAAGTACTTCTTGTCGCCATCTTCCAAATATGTCACTGCCTGATATTACTAAGGGAGCCACTATAGTGAATACAAAACTCGACGACACCAAGAAGAAGAGTATAGAGTATTTATCACAATCAACTCTTGTTGCGTTTCTTGTGAGCTTCATAACCTTCTTCCTGACACTTGCTCTCGTTCCGTCGCCTGCTATCTGCATTCTTTCCCTTTTGGAGAACAGTGAACTTTGAAGTACTTCTTGTCGCCATCTTCCAAATATGTCACTGCCTTATATTTCCAAGGGAGCCACTATAGTGAATACAAAACTCGACGACACCAAGAAGAAGAGTATAGAGTATTTATCACAATCAACTCTTGTTGCGTTTCTTTTGAGCTTCATAACCTTCTTCCTGACACTTGCTCTCGTTCCGTCGCCTGCTATCTGCATTCTTTCTCTTTTGGAGAACAGTGAACTTTGAAGTACTTCTTGTCGCCATCTTCCAAATATGTCACTGCCTGATATTACTAAGGGAGCCACTATAGTGAATACAAAACTCGACGACACCAAGAAGAAGAGTATAGAGTATTTATCACAATCAACTCTTGTTGCGTTTCTTGTGAGCTTCATAACCTTCTTCCTGACACTTGCTCTCGTTCCGTCGCCTGCTATCTGCATTCTTTCCCTTTTGGAGAACAGTGAACTTTGAAGTACTTCTTGTCGCCATCTTCAAATATGTCACTGCCTGATATTACTAAGGGAGCCACTATAGTGAATACAAAACTCGACGACACCAAGAAGAAGAGTATAGAGTATTTATCACAATCAACTCTTGTTGCGTTTCTTTTGAGCTTGATAACCTTCTTCCTGACACTTGCTCTCGTTCCGTCGCCTGCTATCTGCATTCTTTCCCTTTTGGAGAACAGTGAACTTTGAAGTACTTCTTGTCGCCATCTTCCAAATATGTCACTGCCTGATATTACTAAGGGAGCCACTATAGTGAATACAAAACTCGACGACACCAAGAAGAAGAGTATAGAGTATTTATCACAATCAACTCTTGTTGCGTTTCTTGTGAGCTTCATTACCTTCTTCCTGACACTTGCTCTCGTTCCGTCGCCTGTTATCTGCATTCTTTCTCTTTTGGAGAACAGTGAACTTTGAAGTACTTCTTGTCGCCATCTTCCAAATATGTCACTGCCTGATATTACTAAGGGAGCCAGTATAGTGAATACAAAACTCGACGACACCAAGAAGAAGAGTATAGAGTATTTATCTCAATCAACTCTTGTTGCGTTTCTTGTGAGCTTGATAACCTTCTTCCTGACACTTGCTCTCGTTCCGTCGCCTGCTATCTGCATTCTTTCCCTTTTGGAGAACAGTGAACTTTGAAGTACTTCTTGTCGCCATCTTCCAAATATGTCACTGCCTGATATTACTAAGGGAGCCACTATAGTGAATACAAAACTCGACGACACCAAGAAGAAGAGTATAGAGTATTTATCACAATCAACTCTTGTTGCGTTTCTTGTGAGCTTGATAACCTTCTTCCTGACACTTGCTCTCGTTCCGTCGCCTGCTATCTGCATTCTTTCTCTTTTGGAGAACAGTGAACTTTGAAGTACTTCTTGTCGCCATCTTCCAAATATGTCACTGCCTGATATTACTAAGGGAGCCACTATAGTGAATACAAAACTCGACGACACCAAGAAGAAGAGTATAGAGTATTTATCACAATCAACTCTTGTTGCGTTTCTTGTGAGCTTGATAACCTTCTTCCTGACACTTGCTCTCGTTCCGTCGCCTGCTATCTGCATTCTTTCCCTTTTGGAGAACAGTGAACTTTGAAGTACTTCTTGTCGCCATCTTCCAAATATGTCACTGCCTGATATTACTAAGGGAGCCACTATAGTGAATACAAAACTCGACGACACCAAGAAGAAGAGTATAGAGTATTTATCACAATCAAGTCTTGTTGCGTTTCTTTTGAGCTTGATAACCTTCTTCCTGACACTTGCTCTCGTTCCGTCGCCTGCTATCTGCATTCTTTCCCTTTTTGAGAACAGTGAACTTTGAAGTACTTCTTGTCGCCATCTTCCAAATATGTCACTGCCTGATATTACTAAGGGAGCCACTATAGTGAATACAAAACTCGACGACACCAAGAAGAAGAGTATAGAGTATTTATCACAATCAACTCTTGTTGCGTTTCTTGTGAGCTTGATAACCTTCTTCCTGACACTTGCTCTCGTTCCGTCGCCTGCTATCTGCATTCTTTCCCTTTTGGAGAACAGTGAACTTTGAAGTACTTCTTGTCGCCATCTTCCAAATATGTCACTGCCTGATATTACTAAGGGAGCCACTATAGTGAATACAAAACTCGACGACACCAAGAAGAAGAGTATAGAGTATTTATCACAATCAACTCTTGTTGCGTTTCTTGTGAGCTTGATAACCTTCTTCCTGACACTTGCTCTCGTTCCGTCGCCTGCTATCTTCATTCTTTCCCTTTTGGAGAACAGTGAACTTTGAAGTACTTCTTGTCGCCATCTTCCAAATATGTCACTGCCTGATATTACTAAGGGAGCCACTATAGTGAATACAGAACTCGACGACACCAAGAAGAAGAGTATAGAGTATTTATCACAATCAACTCTTGTTGCGTTTCTTGTGAGCTTCATAACCTTCTTCCTGACACTTGCTCTCGTTCCGTCGCCTGCTATCTGCATTCTTTCCCTTTTGGAGAACAGTGAACTTTGAAGTACTTCTTGTCGCCATCTTCAAATATGTCACTGCCTGATATTACTAAGGGAGCCACTATAGTGAATACAAAACTCGACGACACCAAGAAGAAGAGTATAGAGTATTTATCACAATCAACTCTTGTTGCGTTTCTTTTGAGCTTGATAACCTTCTTCCTGACACTTGCTCTCGTTCCGTCGCCTGCTATCTGCATTCTTTCCCTTTTGGAGAACAGTGAACTTTGAAGTACTTCTTGTCGCCATCTTCCAAATATGTCACTGCCTGATATTACTAAGGGAGCCACTATAGTGAATACAAAACTCGACGACACCAAGAAGAAGAGTATAGAGTATTTATCACAATCAACTCTTGTTGCGTTTCTTGTGAGCTTCATTACCTTCTTCCTGACACTTGCTCTCGTTCCGTCGCCTGTTATCTGCATTCTTTCTCTTTTGGAGAACAGTGAACTTTGAAGTACTTCTTGTCGCCATCTTCCAAATATGTCACTGCCTGATATTACTAAGGGAGCCAGTATAGTGAATACAAAACTCGACGACACCAAGAAGAAGAGTATAGAGTATTTATCTCAATCAACTCTTGTTGCGTTTCTTGTGAGCTTGATAACCTTCTTCCTGACACTTGCTCTCGTTCCGTCGCCTGCTATCTGCATTCTTTCCCTTTTGGAGAACAGTGAACTTTGAAGTACTTCTTGTCGCCATCTTCCAAATATGTCACTGCCTGATATTACTAAGGGAGCCACTATAGTGAATACAAAACTCGACGACACCAAGAAGAAGAGTATAGAGTATTTATCACAATCAACTCTTGTTGCGTTTCTTGTGAGCTTGATAACCTTCTTCCTGACACTTGCTCTCGTTCCGTCGCCTGCTATCTGCATTCTTTCTCTTTTGGAGAACAGTGAACTTTGAAGTACTTCTTGTCGCCATCTTCCAAATATGTCACTGCCTGATATTACTAAGGGAGCCACTATAGTGAATACAAAACTCGACGACACCAAGAAGAAGAGTATAGAGTATTTATCACAATCAACTCTTGTTGCGTTTCTTGTGAGCTTGATAACCTTCTTCCTGACACTTGCTCTCGTTCCGTCGCCTGCTATCTGCATTCTTTCCCTTTTGGAGAACAGTGAACTTTGAAGTACTTCTTGTCGCCATCTTCCAAATATGTCACTGCCTGATATTACTAAGGGAGCCACTATAGTGAATACAAAACTCGACGACACCAAGAAGAAGAGTATAGAGTATTTATCACAATCAAGTCTTGTTGCGTTTCTTTTGAGCTTGATAACCTTCTTCCTGACACTTGCTCTCGTTCCGTCGCCTGCTATCTGCATTCTTTCCCTTTTTGAGAACAGTGAACTTTGAAGTACTTCTTGTCGCCATCTTCCAAATATGTCACTGCCTGATATTACTAAGGGAGCCACTATAGTGAATACAAAACTCGACGACACCAAGAAGAAGAGTATAGAGTATTTATCACAATCAACTCTTGTTGCGTTTCTTGTGAGCTTGATAACCTTCTTCCTGACACTTGCTCTCGTTCCGTCGCCTGCTATCTGCATTCTTTCCCTTTTGGAGAACAGTGAACTTTGAAGTACTTCTTGTCGCCATCTTCCAAATATGTCACTGCCTGATATTACTAAGGGAGCCACTATAGTGAATACAAAACTCGACGACACCAAGAAGAAGAGTATAGAGTATTTATCACAATCAACTCTTGTTGCGTTTCTTGTGAGCTTGATAACCTTCTTCCTGACACTTGCTCTCGTTCCGTCGCCTGCTATCTTCATTCTTTCCCTTTTGGAGAACAGTGAACTTTGAAGTACTTCTTGTCGCCATCTTCCAAATATGTCACTGCCTGATATTACTAAGGGAGCCACTATAGTGAATACAGAACTCGACGACACCAAGAAGAAGAGTATAGAGTATTTATCACAATCAACTCTTGTTGCGTTTCTTGTGAGCTTCATAACCTTCTTCCTGACACTTGCTCTCGTTCCGTCGCCTGCTATCTGCATTCTTTCCCTTTTGGAGAACAGTGAACTTTGAAGTACTTCTTGTCGTCATCTTCCAAATATGTCACTGCCTGATATTACTAAGGGAGCCACTATAGTGAATACAAAACTCGACGACACCAAGAAGAAGAGTATAGAGTATTTATCACAATCAACTCTTGTTGCGTTTCTTGTGAGCTTGATAGGCTGCTTCCTGTCACTTGCTCTCGGCTGCGTCGCAAGCTATCTCCATTCTTTCCCTTTTGGAGAAAGGCAAAAAACTCAATTCCGAGGCGACATAAGTTTATGTTTGGAATCACATTTGTTTGCAGTCGCTAGTATGCCTTATTGTTTACTATTAAGTTAAATGTTTTTAGTTCTGTGATGTTGGTATAAATTATAAATATGTATTGTGTAAGGCAAGGGAAATAAGATTGCCACGTATGATATTATTTGTCCATGAACAAAAATGTATTATTTTTTAAGGCCTAAATATAGTACGTGTTTGTTGCTTACAAAATGTATTTTAAAAAGAATATATTATACTCAATTAATTTTTGCTTTATTGTAATTTTCCATCTCTTGCTTCAAGATTTACGATTTATTGGTACTAGAGTAGGAGATAAGATTGTGTTAATTTCTTCATAGGGTTTTGTATAAAAATCTGAAAGAAATATACGTCTAAATTTATTTATATATTTAACAAAGAATTCAAATACAGCGTTGGCCATTTTACATTGGAATGTATAACAGTGGAAAATAAAAATATAAATTACAACAAAAAAAAAAATTGAGAACCAATAAAGAACCTTACACATTTTTGTACAACAGCCTTTTGAAATGTGCCTAATTTTCAAAAATGTATATTTGAGCCTGTTAACTTGTTGAATTGGCTGGGTAATCTGTAGAGCAGGGAGCGCTGTATGAGGCACAACCTTGGCTTCTGAGATGCGAAAAGTTGAGTGCTTTTTGCTGTGCGAGATGGTACTCGAAATGGAACTTCCTGCAGAAGGCGGTCACTTCTGATGGTATCATTAACTATATTGCGCAGGAAAAGTGGTCTGCCAGTTTATGTCGCTCGTGAGATTGTTGGATATCTAAAATTTTCAGAAGAACGGGCTTTTGTAAGTATTTAGTGGAGGGAATTCGGTAACAAACAATGGCCAGGAAGAAATTTAGAACCGAATCTAGCCTATCTAAATTTGAAGGGTATGCCATAGACCAGATCGGAGAACAGTATCCAATTTTAGGTGAAACGAAGAATTTGTAAAAAAGTGCTGAGAGCCGACAAGTTGTTTACTTCGGTAAAACGATAGAGTATACCCAACGTACGCATGAAAACCTTTGTGACTGCGGAGATGTGTTCAGAAAAGGAAAGTTTCTCATCAAAGATGACGCCGAGGTCCTTCTGTGTGGCAACTCTTTCAACACAATTATTATTTATGAAGTATGTGTTTTTCTTCAAGGAAAAGGTCATTGTAGTACATTTTTGAGGGTTAAGTTTTAAGTTCCATATTTCGCACCACTTTATCAGAGAGTCTAAATTCTTTTGCAGAAGTGCCATATCACTGAAATTCGATATTTAACTGTATATTTTGCAATCGTCGGCAAATAAAAGGAGGTTCTTTACAGGAGTTTTAATGATATTCTGGAAGGTCATCTAGATAGAGGGCGAAGAAAAGTGGTCCAAGAACACTACCTTGGGGCACACCAGAAGATACAGGTTGATAAGAAAAGGTTTCGGAAGGTACAACTTTTTCTTGTCTATTTTGGAGGTAATGTTTGAGCAGAGAGAGAAATTTTCCATGAATATTGAATCGATCAGATAATTTATGTAGCAAGTAATTGTGGTTTATGGAGTAAAATGTTTTCGAAAAATTAAGATATGTATATATTACATCCAGTTGGGAGCTTTCAGATACAGAGTGGATAGCATCAGACAGTAAAATGCTCAAGCAGCTCAAGCAGGAGCTGCCTGGTAAGAAGTCGTGCTGTTCTGTATTTATGTATGGAGAGGTAAATTTGTAGAGTCAGTCCTTTTTTTATGTTTTCACAGGCGATAGAAAGCGGTGATAAGATAGAGAGAGATTGGTTTGTGAGAAGCAACAGTACCCTTGTCTCCAGAAGGCACCACATTAGTGTTTTTCCATGAATCTGGGAATGTACCCTCAGTGAAGCACCTGTTTAATAAAACGGAGAAGGCGATAGAGAGAGAAGAAGCAGTGTTTTTGAGGAAAATAGAAGTGATTTAATCAGGACGATTTGCGCGCTTTTAAGGCATCGAAAATAGAATGTATTGCACTTCTTCTGGAGACGCGGAGAGAGATGTCAGAGAGTGACAGCAAACCGGGGTGAGGTTGGGAAGAGTAGTTTCCGGTGTATTTGATGCTGTATTTTTAGTGAAAAAAAAGAGTTTGAAAGATCCGCTCCGTCAGGGCCCTCTGCGTATACTGAGATACTCTCTAACTTAGGACTACAAATAGACATGTCTTTCTGTATTGAACATCTAGTTTGGCGTTACCGAATGTGGATTTCACATTAAATACAGAAATGTTGAAACCATTCAATGATTTTACATATTTCATTTTCAGCGATGTTTACTAAATTTACATTCAATCGTGGAAATACCCTTAGAATTAACAGAGTTACATGCAATTTAATGATTTATTATTTCTTCGCACCAGGGAATATTTTTACACCCAGATTGATGCAGAGAACTACAAACATGTATGTGCACAAATTTGTGTCGGAAATATTCGTATATTTAACATACCTTATTCTTACAAATGTAATGTGTAAAATATATTTATTGTAGCTGCTTGTGGATGAAAATAGAATATTCCTTGAGGAACCAGCCCCGTAGCTAGATATTTTGGTGCTCTGGGAAGGAATGGGATTTGCTCCCCATCCCCTCCACGCACTACCAAGCACCGACATTTTATGTTCGTATGTGATATTTACCTCCTACAGATTTTCAAATAAGGAAACAAAGAGAAACGCACTAAAATTAAATTCTAGTCCATGTATTTAAAGACTCGTAGTTTGCATTTATGATTAAAAAGAGTTTAGCATATTTAAGAATATTTCAGTTATACGTACCTTAGTGTCTGAAGAACTCTTTAAAATGTAATAACTACTACTTTACAAAAAATAAAATTCCTGAAATGTGTTACCAGAATATATAAAAGACTACAAGTAAAAGAAGAGAAAAAGGTACCTAGGATTATATTTTCGTAAAGGAATCAAACAGAAAATCATTTCTGTGTAAGTTGAGAATGCCATTAATTAAGCAATACTTAAATACTCGTATGTATTGTAGAGATATGGTGATTAATAATACGAGAAAACCTCGTCAAGAGAATATTTTATGCTTGTTTATAGCTGGTAGGCGAATGATGTTCTTGTCCAGATGCTTCTTGCAGACCGAATTGTGACTGATGTCAAGGTTCGATACTGTGACCCTTGACTCACTGTTCCGAGCAATCCCGCGCGAATAGCTGCATGCTTATGCAGCCGTAAACTTCGTACACCGTCGTCGTACTTTAGTTAGTTGTAATGTGTACTAGTAATATGAGAGTAATGAGTCAGCTTCAGGCTGAGCTTGCTTTTATAATCTTTGGCTTCGAAGACGCTGGATCATGTTAGATCCACACATTGCCTCTCAGTCAATGCTTAACGGAAGTTACGAAGTTTGCGCATTCTTGAGATTGCTCGTTGGTCGAACAATTCCAGTGAATAAACAAGCATAAAATATTCTCTTGACGAGGTTTTCTCGTATTGTTAATCACCATATCTCTACAATATCTACAATACATGGTAAATCTGTAACTTCTTACGAAGCTCATCAATCAAAAATAATGTATAATGAGGTATCTTTTTCGTGACGTTGTCGAACAGTGGTTGTCATATACGGAATGGTGGCATCTGATTTCAACCTCCCCACCCCCTCAAGGCAGAATCAAGGGCTCACTTCATTACTTTAAATTCTTCAATACGAACAAGGGTCGAGTAACACCTTATATGTTTTCCTTCTCCCCTCACCTTCTGCCAAATGGAAATTTTTCCGACGCGTAGTCTGACTTTGTTGTCTTAAAGAAAGATTTGTATGGCGCCCTGTGTGTTCGGCACCCTAGACTTCAGCCTTTCTTGCCCACCCCTCGCTATGGCCTGTGAGGAACAACATACTGACTAATCGTGACGTCACCAGAGCCAGTACCCCCGTTCCAGGTTCGATTTCTGGTTGAGGCACATCCTATAAATGGAGCTGAAAATAAAATGGGGTTTCAATTTTAAGAAACGCAAGTTTGTGTTGAAAATCGTACTTCCTTACGTAGTTAAACGTATTGTATCCACTAATATCATGAGCCCCTCTCGTACCTATATATATATATATATATATATATATATATATATATATATATATATATATATATATATATATATATATATGCGAAAGCAATATTTATTGTCGTTCACGAAATATTACCGGTGGTAATTTTAGTTGACTCACCCGCTATATGGTATATCCGGTTTCCTTACGTCGTTTCCTTATTCAACCCTGGTCTGTGAGGAATGGGAAAATCATCCAGGCATTCTCCAGAATCTTATCTTTACACTAACGTATGAAATATGTCAGTATTTTCTTTCCAAATTGCTGTGACTGTAGCGAAAGTTAATCCCCTTCCGATATATTGATTGATGCACAAGTTCGTAGTGTTTTTCCATCACATCCATTGCTGTCTACCAAAGCTGGGGCAGTTTTTCGACTCCACGCCTGAAGAAATCAGCTCTAATTTTGGATTAGAGACGTCGCCAAGCCAAGTTTGAAGAGCATTTTCGTTACCAACGGAATTTACTTGAAAACTGGTGGGTAGAGAGCTGACAAGGTGGAGGGCGCAAGATAGAGAATGTAAGGAGGGTGTGGAATAACCTCCCAACCAAGATCCTGGATAGCAGATTTTGTCACGTTACTGGAATGTGGGCGGGCATTATCGTGTTGCGGCAGTACTTCCTGGCGTACTCGCTGATTTGTGTTGTTTTCACTTAAGGCGTGTGCGGTATCCTAAGCCTTACCCATGCAAATATCCCATGATGGTTGAATGGTCACAGTTCATCACATTTGATAATTCTCGGGTCGACTGGCTTGGATCATCGTGGATTAAAGCGTTTAAACTGTCCTCATTAAAGTGCGATGGTCTTTCTGAACGCGGAGAATCACTGAAGTCAAAATTGCCCTGCTTGAAATGACTAAACCATTTTCTTGCCGTGCTTGGCACAAACGTTTCCAGACGCCTCACTGCCTTTGCCCCTCTGTTAAACTCAGGCAGAAGAATATGTTGAAGTGTTCGTTTTTTCCCACTTGACACTTATTGTACTTTAGCTCACAGATAATACTGTCTTCCTTCAAATCTGTAAAATTCAATGCGTATTCACTGGATTGGATTGATTTGGTGTTTTAAGTCCACTTTATGCACATTAAGGCTAATCGGGACTGGACCTACAGTTTAAAGTGGGATCCGAACCACTTGTGTCTCCACCAGGTATCGAACCCGGGACAATGCGTATTCACAAGCACAACATTGCCACTCCATATCCTTTTATTATACGCGTAGTAATATGACATTACCAGCTTAGACAGTCCATTGAAAATCATTTGTTTGCAGGAGTAAAGAGAGAGGGTGTCATGGTAGCCAATGTTGGGAGTGACCAAAAGCTCGGCAATGAAACAATAGAATATATTAGTAACAATAATAATATCAATACATAACATTGAATAACATGAGACTCTATAATGATACACAAATTATACCTCTCGGAGCACGGGAAAATATTAATATTTGCAGTAAAAAAAACTCAGAACTTAGTTTTGAAATACATCTATATCTTTATTTCGATTATGAAATTGATATGTTTTCAATAAATGTAAATGTTCCAACAAAACAAATCAATTCAAACTGGCTGTCAGTGAAAATAAACGTACAATGATTTAAACAAGTAAATCATATGGACAAGATCACACCCTGAGACCGCGGTCTCAACAAGAATTTAGGGTTCGAGATCCGACAACAATATAAATCAAACAAATTGGTCCCCTCAGAGCAAGTGCCATGGCGAAAACGAGTTGTGTATATAACGGGAGGGCCGTAGTGTGTATTGTTGCACCCTCCACACGAACCGCATCCCAAGGAGCACAAAGGAGAATGTAAGCAAAGAACATTAGACACACGCACTTTAAAGAGCAAGCAAGCATAAACTAAATGTGTACAAGCGTTGAAAACCGTTAATATATAATAACAGAGAGCACAAAAGACACAGTAACCAACAAAATTAAATAATTCATTTTACAATTAAAACATTTTTTAAGGAATGCAAAACTTTACCAGAAAACTTTTAAAACGAATAACGTCACGTCAGCAACAAGATTAATATGTACAAGATAGGACTGTGTACTTCAACAGGCTGACGTCACTCAAACATCTTCAAAGTAAATAAAACATATAAAATATATATTGAAACGTACAGCATGAACTGAACGTAAATTACACAAAAAACAGTACCATCGATTCTCGTGTGCTTAAAATTGTTCACGGGATATGTCCTTTCGTGTCCACCTAAGACATGCACACGATTCTACGTTGAAACACCAAATACATTACAATAATTTGAGACGACGAACTGCTTATATTAGGCTAAGTTATGTGTTTGTGTTAATCACACCCAAATACGGCACCGACACAGCCACAATCACAATGTGCAAGGTCAAACTTCTCCCAATCTAAAAGGAACGCTAGTCTATAGTGGGAAAATGAACTTGCTCTCGATCTCGGCGAAACCACAAGGGGGTCCTAGGAAGGACATGTCAATCGTCCCCTCACTGGGGAAAAAAAATCGATGACTACTCCTGGAAGTACTCACAGTCTAAGAGATTTTGGACTCAACCCCCCAAAATTTTCCTCCTCATCTCTGGAGAACACTTGAAAATCTTCAGCTTGTCCAAGTTCTCCTTGCACACTTCCTTTCGAGTTTTTGCGTGATATAACACAACCGTGTTGAATTTCACGTGGGTAGCTACGTATGAGCCTGTCCACAGATCAAACAGCTTGGAAATGGCCATGTTTACAGCAGAACTGAGTCGGTGGCTTCTTAGCAACACAAGGTTCTCCTCCTTCAACTGCAAGTCATGGTACTTCTGCTTCATTTTCCTCCTGTGCACAGCATACCCCTCCAGAAATTGGACTTGCACAACTCTGCCAGTCTTTCTCGTCGTCCGACTCAGACCATGGAATTTGCCGTAGCACCTGGGGTGGAACTGAATGGTGGAAAAACAGCTCAATGAGGAATAACCTGCAACTTCAGAAAAGGAATTATTAATAAACCAGACAACTTCATAGAGATGTTGGACCAAGTCTGGGGGTCGTGCTTGCAATAAACCTTAAGTAAACGAGTTACCTTTTGGTTCGTTCTCTCCGCCATGTTTCCTTGAGGGTGATAGGGTGCCGTACACACATGCTTCATCACCAGATATTCGATGAAACTCTGCCATGACTGGGAGGTGAACTGGGATCCCCTCTCTAATAAAGTGAGTTTCACAGCTGGATACTGGACAAAGTACCTCTCTTTCATTACGCGAATTATCTCAGCGATACCGGCCTTCCGCAGAGGGTAAATTGTGACAAACTTTGAGAAAGCACCTATAAGGCTGAGTAACCAGAAGATGTCAATGGAAACATCTCACGAGGTTCCTTTCCACTAATGTGCAGCTATTCCATCATTATACCCAACTTGCTAGGCTTCACTTTTACGCAGATCAAGCAATCGCGGATACAGTGAGAAACGTCAGCCTTTAATATTTATCCAATAATATCTGGGTTGGAGTTGCCTATAACACTTTCCAAAGCCTAAATTACCACCATCATCATGAATTTTATGCAGCAGTTCCGGACGTCTGGAACGAGAAACACACAACTTGTACTGTGGGGAGACTCCACTCTAGCTTCTAGACAGCCATCCTGATGAAGTTTAAACGATTTCCACAATCTGTAAACGCCTGCATCCATGGTTCATCTACCCTGCTGCAGTTCAGATATCATGTTTCTGCCAAAAGCATCATTTGTCTTCGCTTCTTTCTAATCACTCACTTATTCATCTTCACCTTACTTGCAGAGAAGAATTACGTGATAATGCTGATAATCTGCCTCCAGTTGGTTCTCAGTCTCTGCAACGCCGCATCTACAATTTTTTTGTTTCTCCCGCAAGATATTACCACGGACCCCACCCCCTCTACTTATCTACCTTCCTACCTAAAGACCTTGGGTACGGTACCCGGCGGAAGCACATAGTGGATCACATCCCACTTTAAACTGTACTCGTAGGACGAGTCACAGTTAGCCTATCTGTGCATAAAAGTGGACTTATTACAAAACTCATGGATATATATATATACACAAACAACACTTACGTCTTGCTTTTTTCATAATCTTGTAATATTTTTAAAATGTCCTCCATCTAGATCTCATATCAACAAACAGATTTAATTACTTCGGGATTTATTACAATAATGCCAGATCAATAAGTCGGTCGTATCCCATGGCATTCCGCAATATTTTAAATTGAAATGGGTATTTTTGCTAGTGTTGCCCACGGGACGAGACGGGACAGGCTTTTAAAAATTCGAGACGAGACGAGATTGATCATGTGTCCCGAGACAAACGAATATTTTCGAGACGAGACAGCATTTCACAGGATTTCCACGAGACGAGAAAGACCAAAGTCTCGTCTCGTGGGCAACACTAATTTTTGCTAATGCTACAGTGACGGGTGAAGTATTATGTGCTGCATACGTAGGTAGAATTCCATTGCACTTCTTGTACAGAAGTTTTGGAAAATCGTAGGCAAATTAAGCTTCCGATAAGTAAGTTTTGAGAGCTGTTTGAACAGACAAGTCAGCTGGGAACGATGGATCAATATGTGTTTCATAATATTATTTGTAATTTGCTGCCCGTTCGTCGTGTGATAGGCCTACTGGAACGTTTGAGATGATAACTGAGAACATTCAACAACGTGATAATGTGGCAAGAATCTTTTGCGAATATGAGCGTTAGAAACATCCAATACTGCAAAATATATGGCAATTCTAAACAAATGCTCATTATCAGAGAACTCATAATCTTCTGTAAGCCCATCAAAGTGTTTCTATCTTTTGTATTATCTGCCTTAGTCTGCAGAGCAAGCGAACGAAGGACCGAAGGAACCAGTCGTTTGCACCTTACTCCGTCAACTCGATTTTTACAAGTCTGTGACGTTATGCGCGACGTTTCTTTACAGAATCCTGGGATGGACTGCAAGAAGTTTCTTTGTTGTTTTTTAAAAAGTGGCAACGCTAAAGGCTTGTTCTCTCAGCTGCTCATACTGATCCTAAAATCATTCAACCTTTATTTGCTTAATTCCAATGTCGATAAAACCTCTTCTAAATTTGTATCGTTATCCTGTAGAGATTTGATGAGATTTATCTCTGTGAAATTTTTTGGGAGATGCACAAACTCAAAGCGCTCCATTGTCTATGTAAGACGATTTGTCTCAATAATCACGTAACTGTTAGAACAACAAACACTGATTTTTCTGAGGCTTTTCATTATATCTGCATACCTAAGCCTAAGAGAGTAAGCATTCATTGGTTCCTTGATGCTACTCTAGTGGGATAACATTTAAATGTGTGGCACACATTATGTTATATATGTATCTATATATGTAGCCTATATTATATTCGTTTATCCATGGGCAAGAGCAACCCCCCCTAAAAGTTTGTCCCCGGGCTCCCCCGCACTGCGGGAGTTTGCAGTTTATAAAACTGGCACTGAGTTTATGGATTCACAGGATATCTGGATACCATATCAGGAATAACATTTTCCTTTCCACTAACATACACCATTTCGAACTGATATAACTCGATTTTAAATGACCAACAGCTCAGTCGACTGTTCCAATTTTTACTATTTTGAATCCACTGCAGTCCTTTATGATCAGTATAAATTTTAAATTTCTGTCCCTTAAGACATAATGCAAAGCATTCTATCCTAAAAAATATAGTAAGCCACTATGACTCATGACCAAAAAAAAATTAAGTTCACTGTTACGTAATTTTCGGCTGGCATATCGGATAACAATAATATTTTATCAGTTTGTCTGGAACAGAATACAACTACAACCTTTTCAACTAGTATCCAATTGCAGAAAAAAATATTTAGTAAAATCTGGTTACGTCAACGCAGGCGCACTAACCAATTCAAATTTCATTAATTCAAAGGCTTCATTTTTTACTTCTGTCCATTGAAATTTCACATTTTTGGACAAGAGACAAGTAAATGGCTGTACTTTCACTTCAACATTTTCAATATACTTTCTCCTCCATCCGGCAAGTCCCAAAAATTACCGAAAGTACTTTCTGTTTCTAGGCCTAAGAAAATCTAAAATGACGTCGTTTTTCTTAGGATCTGTTCGGATGCAATCTCCAGAAACAATATGGCCTAAATATAATACTTCCTACTTACCAAAATCAAATATTCTCCTCAATTTTACAGTCATTCCAACTTCTTCCAATCTAGTCACAACCCTACTGAATGTGCTGAAAATTTTTCTGCAAGTCACTGTCGAACAGCGATAACTCGTCGATATACTGGGTCAGAAATGAATCAGTTTCGGGTCCAAATACAGAATGCATAGCCGAAACAAAAACTGAAACTGCGTTAGCTATTCCGATAGGCATTTTTACAAACATATACTGTCATCCTTTATATGAAAATGCTTTGCAGGGCTGGCATTCCTGCTTCACAGGAAGCTGTAGGTACCCGGATACCAAATCAAAGCTAGTGAAGTCCTTGCTTTTAAATTTCTGTAGTGCCTCGTCTATTTGTTCAACAGAACTTCTAGGAACAATAACAAACTTGTTCAACAAACGAAAGTCCATGGACGTGTTGACCAATCCGGGTTATCCACAACAGTGAGCTGGTTCAAGTACGGAAAGTTTCAAGGCACAATTGTTCCCCAATTTTTCCATTTTTGCGGCTCAGCTTCAAGTGTTATCTCTTTTTGCCACTGAAATCGGGTATTTGACTCACTGGAACGTTACGTGACAGATGAATGCAGGGGGTGCTCGTTCGGCGGCGCAGATCGTATGCGCAGTTGTCCGTGGATACATGACGTCATCATCGAGAAGCTCGGCGCGGAAAAGGCTGGTTCCTTATGCAAATATTGAGATATTTGACAACGAATATCTTCTAAAATATAGTAACAGGGGAAAAGTTACAACTTTTACTGTTAAGATTCATCCTTTCTAATCAAATTTATCACAAAGTTGATTCAAATGTGTAAAATGGTTTTCAAGAAATCGTGTTACGAAGGAACCCCTGTTTTGTTCTCTCCAGGCTTCCAATATAAGCGAGTTTTAACTTAAGCGCGTTGGATTTCTTTTTGCTCTATGTTTTAAAATAAGATTATTTTGTTCTTGTCAACTGAATTCATGCCTAAATGCTATGGAAAGTTGTGAAAACTATTATCAGAAAACTAACGGAAGAAATCTAAAATATAAAATTACCTTTCCAGTCGGTAATTGCGTAAGTAAACGAAAAGACAAGATTGTTATAAAAAATGCGGGATTGCCCATTTTTGTGAAAAAGGCATTGTGCGAGATCTAAAAGCAGGACATTTTAATATTGTATGTAAATGTAAGGGTGTAATAAACGTGACTACTTCCCGCAGTAGCGTACGGAGGATTTCATCAAGGGGGGTGTTATCTCGAAAACTTTCTACAAATTCACATTACCATTGTTTTATTATACTTTAATTAATTAATAATAATAATAAATTAATTAATAATTCTTATAATTAATTAATTAGTTTAATTACTACTAATGCAGCTGCTATTTATGAAAGAAATAGAACAAAATTACAATTCTTTTGTTTCAAAATAATTGTCTAGTCAACGGTTATTTGTATATGATAAGTGAGACATTTTAAGTGTGAAGAAAATCCATAAAAACAAGCAAATATATTAAATTTATTGAAATAATCGAAATATGAAACTCATTCAAGGAGCCGCGCTGGTCTAGTCTGACAACTTCGTGGGATATCCGGGTTCGATTCCCGGAATTGGTTGGAATTTATCCAGACTTGTCTCCGCACCCAGCCTATGGGTATCTGAGAGCAACCTTGGGGGATGAAGGCTGCCGGAGCATAGTGCTGATCACATCACCTGCAAAATAGTTCGAGATCAAGAATCTTTGGGGCCCACCACACCACTATGTGTGACTTCATGGCACGGTGCTATATACACGGGGGAATTTACATTACCTTTACCTATGGAACTCACCCAGGGTGATGATGAAGCGCGAGAATACATGTTGCTAAATTCCACTGAGTCTATGTTTTCGTTGTAAAGTAAGTTTATAGACATTCCAACACATTTATCCCTTCTAGGTGATTCACAAAAGACTTCTTCGACATTATTTAATGATGTGGATGTAGACTCAGCATCACTTGAGAGTTCACAAGGGGATGTGAAATCAGTACCGGGAAGAACGTTTGCAATAAGGACGAAGCAAGGAATTTTCACAATTCTCGCAAGAGTCACTGCGCGACTTTTTGCAAAAGAAAATTGCAAAATTGAACTTTGCGGCCGCTTAGATTGTGTTTGGAATGTTGTGTTTTTCTTCATGCTGCATGGGAATAATAATCCAAATTATTATTATTATTATTATTATTATTACTGTCGCAGATCTTTGACTGTGATAAATTAGCCATTTTTAATTTTTTCTACAGCATTTTCCATAATATTTCAAGAGCTCAAGGGGGGGGGTTAAACCCGGTAACCCCCCCTTGCGTACGCCACTGACTTCCCGTAAAATATCACTGCACTCTCCACGTTTCTCTTCTGTCTTTTCTTTGGCGCCGTCAATAGCTTCAACACGTTGTTTTTTATATATATATTTGTCACATATTTGTTTTAATTAGTATTCTGCTCGTTCCGCCACCTGAACGCAGCAGCTAGGGCTCAAAGGGCAGTGCAGTTACACCGGAAGAAGGCTCGGAAATGGCAGGCTTCAGAAGTTAACTCATCCAAATTAAATTAAATAGGTATGTGCTCTCTCTAAATTTAAACATAGTTCACAAATAATTTGATTAAAAGTTTTAAAAGTATCTGTTTTATTTAATAAGGTATTAATTGGTACAATCTTCTCCAGCATAGCTATAGACAGTGACCACACTAAAAGGGGGGGGGGGCAGGAGAATTTCTCTCTCTCTCTCTCTCTCTCTCTCTCTCTCTCTCTCTCTCTCTTATCTGCCCCCAGTATAACGACAAAAATAAATAAATGAATTTCCTTGTAATGCTGACCTCCGTGGCGAAGTGGTTAGCACAACACTTTACGATGCCAAGGGCCCCCAGGTTCGAATCCCCGCCCGGGCATGGGTCTACTTTCCTTTCTTCAATTTCATCATATCATCACGCATCCTCATCTTTGCGATTAGCCATATGTGACAGATAAGCGAAGTAAAATAAACTAAGTCAATTAATCAATTATTTTTTAAAACTCTTTCATTCTTCTTTAGCATGTCACGTTTTTGTTAAAATTATATTACGATTTGTAAAATGAAAATTCTAAAGGAGAACACGCAACTTTCTTTGTAGCGCATCGGTCAGAAAGTTTCAGGAATATGGATTTTCAAAATACATTTTTTCACATGTAATTTGTCCCCTTTTAAAAGTAGCGCGTTTTCAATTATGTTACTAATCATTAAAAGGATGCCTCAATACCATCTTGGAGGATGACAATTAATAATTTTCCCCTCCTAAAAGTAATAATATACTTTCGCTCTCTGAATCTCCCATATAAATGCTAGGGGCCGTCTGCTTGAGCCGAGCTCACTCCCTCTCTGGTGACGTCACGCGTTCGTGCAAGATCGGCAATCTTCGGATGGCTTTACCTAATCTCTATCTACTTTGAGATGAATGTCACAAACTAAATCTTTGGTGGTGACAGACCTCTCTGAAAACACCTTACCTTGTTCCTTAGTCAATAATTCACTGGAGTCAATGTTATCCTTTATATCCTCTGGCGGTGTTGCCCATTTATCGTAGCTAGCTTCAATTCTCCGAAGTTCATCTGTCTGTCAACAGAATCATCATCGCCTAGCTTTTGCTTAATTGAGCCCCATTTTTTGCTGACGTTGCAGATCTGCAACATCCCCCCAAAATAGTCTTAAAATCATATTCGGATGGTAAATTTTGTGTTATTAACATAAAAAAAGTCCCATTCTTCATTATTTTACTTCAAATAGTACAATAAATATTCATGTGCAGGTATTATTGCACTACAAAAAGTAGCATTTCTTTCTCAGGACGTCGTTTTCTATAATTTTGTTTACGTGGCAACACTGTCATATTTGAAACCATGTGTTTCATGCGATTGTGTTTGGCACGTGTCCTGCTAGAAACTACGCTGCAAGGAATTGACACTTGGTTTGATATGTTGGAGTTATTATTTTGTATTTATTAGTGTACAATATATGCAACGTCAGATTAAAAGGCTATAAAAAAATATTTACAACTTTCTATCTAGGAATCTGTTCGAACACATTCATGCTGCGTTTCCGATATAAGTAAGTACCGTACACAACGACTATGTATCGTGAAAAGTTGATCACGCTCGATGAAGCAAGCATTAGTCGACCTCCATGATGAAGTGGTTAGCACGGGATGATACGATGCTCCTAAGTTCGAATCCTGGCCTGGGCATGTGCGTCAATTGTGAGTGTGTCTTTATCAATTTAATCATGCCGTCGTCACTCATCCTCATCTTTACTATTAACCAAAAGTGGCAGAAATAAACCGAACCAACTTCTCAAACATTACAGATGCATGCAAATTCATCAAATATGGAAGCAAGCATTGTTGTTTCCTTCCACAGGCAGCAGAAGTGTACAGATAAAGAAGAAAGCCGACGACAACGACACGATCGCGGCTGACAACTTCCCCTTTTACACAGTAGGGGAAAGATAAATACATACTCAATCTGTAACAATGGTTGATGATCAACAGTCAACTGACAACAATAGAGAGCTGATTGTTGAAGAAGACACAGTTAACTTCAAGAAATAAATTCTATTACTAACATTTTGACGTACAGTATCGAGAGTATTCCTATGTGCTACAAATTGTCAGATTGCAATTCGTTACTGGACGACAAAGTCGAATGATTTATTTGCCCCTTCTGCCAGGAGATGGCAGACAGTTTTAGAATATAATTGTAAGAGGGGAAGGTGTCCCTTCACGGAAGATTTTGGAAAATTGAAATCGAAGAAGTTGTAATATCACAGAGAATTGAAGTTAAGCTTCAAATATAAGAAAGAATCCTTCCTTAAGAATGGCGACTTGAAACCAAATTGGATTGCAGGAGAGTTCATCTCCACTAATAGAACAAATTACATCCCGTTGCGGAAGAGCCCGTGAGGGCCAGTGCGTATCTATCCACTGCCGTCCTCACTCCACCTGCAGAGGGAAAGATCATGCAACCAGTTACAGGGTAACATTTGGTCAGCACGACGAACCCCCTTTCGTTGTTGTAGGTTTCCATGACTGGGTTACGCTAACCAATCATAGCTTCCCAATTTCCTGACGATGGTGGGTTGCCACCGGTCCCATACACAGGCCGAAATCTCAGGAAATGTTGTTACGCTTCGGCTCGAACCTGCACGCATCTCGTAGCCCGAACCCAAAACTTGCACCTTAGACCACGCGGCCATGACGCGGGACTTTTATAATTATAAGTACAGAGAGTTAAAAAAGATACATATAGAAAAACATGTTGATCCAAAAGTAATTCAACCTTTGTTGTTTTATGTATTGCAAATATTCCCTTGAAGTCTAATTGAAACTACAAATAGTGCTCATAGTGTATGATTTTACTATTGCTCTAAAGAATAAAAATTGCAAATAAGTGCTCCGTATATGTATCTATTAATAGTCCTTTGCTTTGATAAAATGTTCTCCAAAAAATCCGATTGTGTGTTTCAGTAGGAATGCAATCATTTATGTAGAAGGCAAATAATTGTTATAAAATTATTATAAAACATTATAAAATGTTTTTACTTCAGTTCATTGACATATGCAACACCCAAGTTTTCATGTCACCCTGTATATAGAAACAAAATTACATTTTTGTTTTGCATTATCAGTGCCTGTAACATTAATCTAACATGAAGTTGAAGTAATTTCGCCCAGCTAAAAAGTTGCGGAGAAAAATTGGTTTTAAATTCAAGTTACTATGTTTGAGATTGATCTCTGCTTTATATTTCTGCAGGAACGTATAACCCAATAATGAGTCTCAAGACAAATCCTTCATAACAAAACTTTCTAAAGGTATGGTGCTCTCAGCAATTTGCAGCACGATGCTGCGCTTCCTCACAACTCGAGTCCGACATTTTCCATCGAAATCAATACGTTGTACCTCAGGATTAGCTTCTTACATGACCCATGGTAAATTTTGCTTCATTTTCTTCCAAATATCTAGGTTCATTACAGATATTTCAGCTTGAGTGTCCACTTTACAGGTATTATCAACGTTTGCTATACATGCCTTGAACTATGGCGCTATTACGAAGTTTTTAGATTGTCTAGCCTGATACAAATTGTTAAGAAATGCACTCCTAGTGATTAATAACAAACACTAGCTTCAGATCTTTATTTGCAAACTGGGAAATATTTTCTGCAGCTCCAGTTCCATCAGAGACCGCCCAATATTAGAAGGGAACTTTTTTTTTAGCAGGCGCAGGGTAAAATCACGCACCTGGTTGAGATTTACTCCATTCTCACAAACAGAATTTTCCGGTCAGCTCGACGCTTTGTTGTTGGCCATTACTAGGGTACGGCAGCACAGCATCAGTTTGCACGCCACTGCTCGCTACTTGTGAGAGTGATCGTCCTTCGAAAGTTCACTATACGCAGGTGAAGATAAACTTTTCTCAGTATGTGGCTTCTCGTAAGGTTCAAACCTGGTAGCACTATGCTCACGTCTCTATCTTCGCGTTGTTGACGACAACGATCGCCTCTCCTATGTGGACCTAACGAGCGATTTCAATTGTAATTATTCTGCCTATGCACCATACAAGGAGAAAGAAGAGATCGGAATGATATTAAGTACGTACTTCGTGAGTGAGGCAATCGATGATTGCAAAGTAGGTTGATGTACGTTTATCGAGTTGTCCGTTTACGGACTTTTTTGTTTTCCTCCACGCAGTTCGCCAAGCATCCAGCTCTTATGCATGCTTTTATCATTTAACAAAATCTGTGTAATGCCTCCGAGTTCGTCATTACTGTGTTTTGTTATATTATTATTTAACAAATATAATGTAATGCATAGTATATCCTATCACGTTTATTAAATGTAATTTTATTATTAGTAGATGAGTTTAACTTATTTTGCAGTTAATAATTACAGATATAAGATCATGTCTTCAGACAAATTTATAAATTCCCTAATATGGCCGCCTATATTATCTTTAACTTTGTATACCGATAATTTTAGATGTATAAATAACGGCAAGTTTAAGTCATCTTCGTAACAACACCAATAGTTTGATTCGCCTTTAAACGTTGTAAAGAATGGCGTAAGTTTTACTTCAACCAATGTAGTGAAGTCAAAGTTATTCATTTTTAAGTTAAAAAGTAAATATGCTGACCAAGGCAGTAATTTATTTTATTATAAAATATAAACTAAACGTTTAGTTTATGTTTTATAATAAAATAAATTACTGCCTTGGTCAGCATGTTTAGTTTTTCATATCATGGAAACAAGGCTTAATGGTGTTATAATTTTAAGTGAAATTCATGATATTTATTGTTAGTTACTTGTTTTGTCAGACGACATTCTTTCCTCTCGTTGTTTCGTTAAGCCATTATTTTTTTGTATAAATTTTGTGGAATGAGAAGATAACGCGTTGCCGCTTGCTTTCAAAATACACTGTGCCATGAATGTACGTTTTAATATGTCGTTGTTCAAATATATAAATCATTTTTATCACCTTTGTAGCATTTAAAAATTATTTAAGCTGCAGTAAGTCGATCGGTAATAAGGAGTTTTATTCGCATACCGAAGATTAGGCTTACACATTTATCGATGTAACCGGTCTTATTTTATTTTTTTCCGAAGTGATATACGCGTGTACGATATTCTAATAAGTTATGTTCAGAATATATCCCGGTTTTTCATTTGAATGTTGCAATACGAGTTGAACTACGGAAATCGCAGGTGAACACCTGGACCTCAACGGACTTCACAGAGCGAGCAAAAGGGAAGGAACCAAATATCTCTACCTGTAGAGTCCAGCGCAGATAATTCTGCCGTGCAATGCGCGACAGAACTAAAGAAGCAGTGTTGCTAATGGAGCAGATAGAAAAATCGCTGCGGTGCGCCGATGCACAGCTGTTACGTACAACAATAAAATTAGAGAATTCAGGTCTATCTAACGTTGAGTTTTAAACGTCATGCATTATACCAGGACTAGGATTAATATGTACTAACAAGTGACTATGTATGTAGCTACATACATATGGACTAAAAATTCGCAAAATATGAACTAACACATAAGTAAAATTACCAAAAATGCTGCAAAGAAGACTTCTTCATACGATTCCTTATTTGAGTGATTTCAAACAAAATAAAAAAATATATATATTATTTTTCATTGCATTAATGCACTGGTGGCGTTCTAACTTTTCACTCCCAAAACCCGTATACACTGGTATGGAACTGCAACGGCAGATAATAACATGCCAACGTGTTAAACCGCTACATTATTTCCTCTCTGAGATTGGCGACAGTCGGTTGCCTTTGTTGTACATTTACAAAGGATGCCGGCTTCCACAACAATAACAAGTACATATACTGCCACTAGACGATAAGCTGCGCGGCTTTTTCTTTTGTTATGAACCAGGGCCGGCGCTAGTCATTTTGCCTCCCTGGGAGGTGGCGGCAGATGCCGCTCTATTTCGACCCCCCCCCCCCCGGTCATTACGCAGCAACGGAAAATTGAAAATCAATATATTCCTAACTAAAACATCAAAATATAAAATAAATAATGAGACTTCTTATGCTATTTCAATACTATTCAGCGCAAAAGAATATCTCGCTCGATAACAGTTTTCAATAGGCTTATTTTTTTCTTCTCTTCAAATTTTGCCGCTCTGGGCGATGGGACGGTTCGCCCTCCCCTTCCGCCGGCCCTGCTATGAACTTGGTCACCCATCAAAGCATGGCAATTTTAACACAGAAAACAATATGTATCGCATTAAGCAGCAAAAATGACAGCCTCCTCTATGCAATTTCTACAAGAACACGTGCCGGAGCCAGAGTTGAAATGATGTTGGAGCCACATAATTTATTTATTTTGAATAATTCCAAAATTATGAAATATGAACAATTTGTTGCTGCTGTTCGCTGCTCTCTTGCCAAAATGCTTTATTGGGATGCTAACACCATGACTGGCTTCCTCCTTCATGAACTCGTGCACGTTGCTTAGAATTTCCCGAGCTTGGCTATGCAAGGTTTTTGATTTCAACTTCGACAGAACTGGAGGCATTATGGAATTTAACGTTCATTAGCAAACACACACTTTTACATAAACACACGCAATACACGCACACAACGTCAAACCGGTCAAATACTTAGTATAAAATAAAAATATGGTGCTTCCAATCCAACAAAACTCACCGCCACTTTACCTGCCTTTTCCCCTTCCGTGACAGAAATAGTGCTTCATTATTACAGTTGGCAACACTAGTTACTAGCTAGCCAATGAACATGCACTGCATAAAAGAAGCAAGCACTACGCCGTGCTATATTGCCACATTAGCGTCCCTACCGAACGGTGGGAACCGCGAGCTGGAGAGCTATTCAATTGTTTTCAATGATGTTTGCGCGAGTGTGTCCAGGAATGGAATGACAATGTGGCAACAATAGCGAAGGTTTTCGAGCAGGGTAGAACACATGTTGCTAAGAGAGAGGGAGACGAAACGAAAATTCGTTTCTACGCAACGGCAAATTTACGTGTGTGGCACTCTAACCCTGAGATGCCAATAATGTTTCTACTCAGGGGGTGCTCGTTCGGCGGCGCAGATCGTATGCGCAGTTGTCCGTGGATGCATGACGTCACCATCGAAACACTCGGCACGGAAAAGGCTGGTTCCTTATGCAAATATTGAGAAATTTGACAACGAATATCTTCTAAAATATAGTAGCAAGGGAAAAGTTACAACTTTTACTGTTAAGATTCATCCTTTCTAATCAATTTATCACAAAGTTGATTCAAATGTGTAAAATGGTTTTCAAGAAATCGTGTTACGAAGGAACCCCTGTTTTGTTCTCTCCAGGCTTCCAATGTAAGGGAGTTTTAACTTAAGCGCGTTGGATTTATTTTTGCTTTATGTTTAGAAATAAGATTATTTTGTTCTTGTCAACTGAAATCATGCCTAAATGCTATGGAAAGCTGTGAAAACTATTATCAGAAAACTAACGGAAGAAATCTAAAATATCACAGCTTGATTGATATAAAAAAATGCGAGATTGCCCATTTTTGTGAAAAAGGCATTGTGCGAGATCTAAAAGCAGAACTTTATAATATTGTATGTAAATGTAAAGGTGTAATAAACGTGACTGCTTCCCAGGCACGTATCCAAGGGGGGGCTCTGTGGGCTCAAGCCCCCCCGAAAGTTTTCAGTTTACACTAGATAAAATGAGATTTTTTGTTTCTTGGGGTGTCAAATAAAATAATGTGACGTTAATTTAAGGAGAGAAATAATTATCGAGGCAAGACGGAGAATATTCTATAACCCTGTTATTGGTAACAGCTCGTATCCAAGGTGGGAATCAGGGGGCTCAAGCCCTCCTTCAGAAAATTTTCAGTTTACGCTAGATAAAATTAGGTTTTTGGCTTCTTGGATAATATGGTGATAATTTGAGAGAGAGATCATTATCTAGGCAAGACGGAGAATGTTCTATAAGCCTGTTATTGTTAATAGCGCGTATCCAAGGTAGGGATCAGGTGGTTCGAGCCCCCCCCCCCCCGCTCCCCAAGAAAATTTTTCCGTTTACACTGATAAAATTAGGTTTTTGACTTCTTGAATAATGTGACGATAATTTAAGGAGAGGAATAATTATCGAGACAAGACGGAGAATGTTCTATAACCCTGTTATTGTTAATAGTGCGTATCCAAGGTGGGCATCAGGTGTCTCGAGCCCCCTCCCCCAGGAAATTTTTCAGTTTACACGAGATAAAATTAGTTTTTTGTCTTCTTCAATAATGTGACGATAATTTAATGAGATAAATAATTATCGAGGCAAGACGGAGAATGTTCTACGGACCCTGTTATTGTTTATAGCGCGTAAACTTTTTTTACGCTTTCGGTGTTGTCGTAGCGAACTTAAACACTATGTAGAAGAGACTTGTCAGCATTTGGAAGCTGCACAACAAAGGTAGCGCCGCAGGTAGGGCGATTCGGATTCATTGTAATTTTTTAATCTCTGGAAAGCACGAGAGGGAACGTTCTTAAAAAAGAGAAGGAGTCGAACTACTGCCAATATTTACGGATCGTGATATCTGCGAAACGTTCTAGAATATAATGAGGATATTAATACGCGGCTTCAATTTCCCGGTTGATCTGTACAACAGAATAGGTGGAGACTTCAGAGGTAAGTGTGACAGTTCATACAGTCGATTAGTGATCAGTCAGTGTCCATTGGTTGCTTTATAAGATCTAGTGATTCGAAAATGAAATGGACTAAATACCGTAAAGCAACGAAGTCTACCACTAGTTCCAGTTCGGTCCCAAAGCTAAAGACATTGACGACAGCGGAACTTCGAGTAGTGCTACGAGTAGTTCGGGTCGCAAGACGAAGAGATCGAAGGTCTCTCTCTCTAAAGTGCATATTTCGGCAGTATCGGGCTGGGCATTGGAGCGATTTATTAAAAAAGAAATAAGCTGCACAGATCAACTGAAAATCAAAGTTTTGAGTGATGATTTGGTTGTGCCAGGACCAAATTTTGTGTATGCAGTCCCAGAATTTCATGGCATAAAAAAATACTTTTAAGGCTACTGGGTTCGACACACACTCAACAGACAATTTTGGACACTTGCGAGTGCTTAGGCATGAATAAGAACAATTTGGTGGGTTTCGGCTTTTATAAGAGCTGCAAACATGAGAGAACAAGACACATTAGTGGTGTTCAGGCTCGAATGAGAGAGAAATATTCGTGAACTGTCTGATTCCAGTTCCCAGCACACAGTTTGAATCTTGCGTTGTCGAGTGGATTGTGCATTCCGTGCTTGTGTAACACCTTCGTAAAAACACTTCTGGTACATAGATGTTTTGATGCCTGATGAGAAGAAATGGACAAACATACATACTGAGATGGTTCCGGCACACAATATTAATGCATGGAAACAGAGGAGTTGAGTGGTAGAAAATGTCCCGATTTCACGTTCTGATTAAAATGACAGCCTTAAACAGTGGCGACGATTTAGGAGATAGTTGCTCCTCATTCTTTTGCCTCCACACTATCACACTATGGCCTCTTAATGCTTGTCTCCTTGTCCACCCCCCCCCCCCCACATTTTGGAACCCAATTGCCACCACTGGCCTTAAACATACAATTGTGATACCCCTTTAAAAAATGGTGTTCAGCCGCCGCCCCGAAAGGAATTCCTGGATACGTGCCTGCTGCTTCCCGTAAAATATCACTGCGCTCTCCACGTTCTTCTTCTTCTGTCTTTTCTTTGGCGCCGTCAATAGATTCAACACGTTGTTTTTTTTAAATATATTTGTCACATATTTGTTTTAATTAGTATTCTGCTCGTTCCGCCACCTGAACGCAGCAGCTAGGGCTCAAAGGGCAGTGTAGTTAGACCGGAAGAAGGCTCGGAAATGGCAGGCTTCAGAAGTTAACTCATCCAAATTAAATTAAACAGGTATGTGCTCTCTCTAAATTTAAATCATAGTTCACAAATAATTTGATTAAAAGTTTTAAAAGTATCTGTTTTATTTAATAGCGGGAACGCCCCCCAATTCTCGTTCGACAATTTCTCTCTCTCTCTTATCTGCCCCCTGTAAAACGACAAAATAAATAAATGAATCTATGCTCTTCTAGCCAAAATATGCATTTTTGTGTCGTATGTAACGGAATAATAAAAATGATTTCCCAGGGAAAATATGATTTACCCCTCCATCTTTACTATTGTGCTGTCACTAGCTACAACATATTTTGATTTCTATTGTTCCCACATATTTATTTTAATTTTAGTATTGTGAATCATATTCCACTGTGTTACCTCACGTAGCCACTCCCCCCCCCCACACACACACACACGTACGACTTCAGCTGTAAGTTTTAGACTAAGCTTGTCAAATATCCACTTATATCTTTGTATTCTTGAGCCATTTAAAAAAAAATCATTTCGCCCCTTCTTCTGGACTATTTCATAGGAATGTTTTCCCACTGGAAGCCCCTTTGCAGATCGAGATCCGGGGCTATAGCCTTCCCAAGCCAGCGTCCCCTCCAAATACTCTCTTGGCCTCATGAAAGAAAAATATATGTATTCCTACAAAATATTAATTTGACTTGGCAGCTTCTCTTTTCGAACAGGAATAAGTTTTAAATTTTAATAGCTTATAAATTTACACTATCAATTTTGAGTAAAGGTTTTGCGTAACCTTAGAAGTACATTTAGAGAGGTCAACTCTCGATATTTCAGATATATTAATAATTTTCATCACAACGTCTTGTAATAATTATTTGTTACTTCAATAACCTCCTCGCAAATGTTTCTCGCATATTAAAACGTAGATGCCAACTTCTGTTTATTTCCTTGTAATGCTGACCTCCGTGGCGAAGTGGTTAGCACAACGCTTTACGAAGCCAAGGGCCCCCAGGTTCGAATCACCGCCCGGGCATGGGTCTACTTTCCTTTCTTCAATTTCATCATATCATCACGCATCCTCATCTTTGCGATTAGCCATATGTGACAGATAAGCGAAGTAAAATAAACTAAGTCTATTAATCAATTATTTTTTTAAACTCTTTAATTCTTCTTTAGCATGCCACGTTTTTGTTAAAATTATATTACGATTTGTAAAATGACGAAATTCTAAAGGAGAACACGCAACTTTCTTTGTAGCGCATCGGTCAGAATGTTTCAGGAATATGGATTTTCAAAATACATTTTTTTCACATGTACTTTGCCCCCTTTTATAAGTAGCGCGTTTTCAATTATGTTACTAATCATTAAAAGGATGCCTCAATACCATCTTGGATGATGACAATTATTATTTTCGCCCTCCTAAAAGTAATAATATACTTTCGCTCTCTGAATCTCCCATATAAATGCTAGGGGCCGTCTGCTTCAGCCGAGCTCACTGCTTCTCCGGTGACGTCACGCGTTCGTGCAAGATCGGCAATCTTCGGATGGCTTTACCTAATCTCTATATTCCTTGGTTTCTACTGAGGTTCTAAGGTAAGGTGCACCCGTGTTCTCACGTCGCTCGTGACAAATGCTGCGTACGAGGACCGTTACATCTGCAAGTGAGCCAACAGTTGAGGGAGCATGGCAGGCCCGTAGCCAGAATTGATCTCCAGGGGGGGGGGTGGCTCACTGGTTATCAGGGGGGCTTTGTATATCAGTCTATTTTTCAAACGTTTAACAGTGTTAAATGAAGGTAAATGATGTTTGGGGGGATCATTAAGTTACATAAAGTTTAGGAATATCACCAGAGCTAGGAATTTTAGGTGCTGCACCTTAAATTTTTTTGTGTGAAAATGGGCAAAAAAGTGACTCATCCCCAAAATAAGCACGTATTGAACTCGACTCATGGTGTTTCGGTTGCACCTTTTTGCACCTTTTTCACAATCTCAGAACCTTTTGCACCTTTTCGCCCATTTTGCATCTTTATCATTTTTTTAAATACAACTTGCACGCTGTTTAACGCTACCCACATTCGAGGCACGCCTTCTTGGCACGCGATTCTTGTTTACCGCACAACAATGAATCAGCTTTCTTCAGTTCTTGGACGTTAATGTAGTAAGCGCGCGGACTTTAAACAGTGCCAACAATGACACGTTACAATTGCTAGAAGTTGTGCTCTTTTTGTCCTATACTGTATTGTTTACGAATTGTTGTAGGAAAGCTGTTTTGTTTTCCTTTCCTTCTCCCGTCTCAGTGAGCAAGGTAACTGCAGTCTGTGATCGACTGATCGATGCATCGGATTTGCTTGTTCACCATGCCAAAACATAAAGTAAATGTTGGGAAACTGCAGGACATTGTTAAACAGTTAAGCGGTGATGGCATTCAGAGTGATGGATCTGTTCTGAGGTGTGATGTGTTTGATATTTCTATTGCTGTTGATGACAAAACACCAAAGCACTCTGGTTGTGCAGCATCTACAAAATGGGAAGCACGTCAGGAATAAAGAACTACGAGATGGTAAAGGTGGGAAGCGACAGCAATTTATTGGTGAGGTGCTTGCATCTTCGAGTTCCAGAAATACAAATGAATTTTTCATTGAGACAGCAAGGACATTTATAGCGTGTGGAATACCTCTTTCGAAACTTAACAATCCTGTCATGAAATCATATTTGCAAAAATATACTGGGAAGTCAGTTCCAGATGAGAGCACCTTAAGGAAATCTTATCTTCAACCTCTTTATGAAGCTAAAATCTCGCAGATCAGGCAAGTAGTAGCTGACCATCCAGTCTATTTCATACTAGATGAAACCACAGATAGGCAAAACAGGTACGTTTTGAACATTTTAGTAGCACCTCTCAATGGACATCAAGTGAAACCCATGCTTTTAAAAACTTATTTTCTCGGCAAAACAGATAATGCAAAGTTTCAATGATGCATGTTTTGTATTGTGGCCGGAGGGCGTAAAATATGATAGTGTGTGGTTAGTTCTTACAGACCAAGCATCTTACATGTTAGCTGCATCTTACATGTTAACTGCATTTTCTAATCTGAAGAATATGTATCTTAAAACATGTGACCTGCATTGTTCATGCTTTGCATCGAGTTTGTGAAGCTCTTAAAGATGAATATACATATGTGAACGAATTTGTTTCTAGCATTAAGAAAATACTGAGAAAGGCTCCTTCTAGAATACAGAAGTACGTAGAAATTATGAAACATCCACTACCACCCTCTCCCATCCTCACTAGATGGGGTACATGGTTAAAAGCTGCAGTGTTTATTTGCAATAATTTCCATACAATATGGAAATTTTTAGATGCTTTGCCTAGTGATTCCTCAGCTGTAGAAAAAGCCAAAAAACTTGCACTTAAACAGGAATTGCAAGATGAACTCTATATTGTACATGGCTTCTCTTTCCTTACTACTGCAATCACAAAACTGGAGGAGCAGTGTCCTGAAAAGGAAGCACAGTGGGCTGTTTTGATGGATGTGCAACGAGAGCTGCAAGGGGTCGGGAAAGAGAAGTTAGAACAAAGTTTAGCCAAAAACCCTGATGTTCAAGAAGTCGAAACCAACAAGGATGTGGATTACCGGTTGAAAACAAAATACACACCACTTTTGTCTGTTGACTTTGAAAGTTCTTTTTCAACTTACAAGTATCTGCTTAGTGACCGCAGATGTAACCTCACTCAGAAGAACATAGAAATTTTGAATGTAATCTATTTTAACAATTTTCTAGATGATTAATTCTAAGCAAGTAAGAAGAAGCATGTTTTCCTTTATGTCGCTTTCTAATGTATCAGAGATTTTTCTTTGTTTAGTTATATTAAACGATTTAAAACCAGAGAATACTCTGTGTTTATCCAGACAAGTTGAATCATATAAGTATGCACTGCTCACAATAAATTTTACATCTGAAAATTAGCACCTATTTTAGCACCTTTTTTGTACAAAAAAAGGCACCTTTTTTGCACCTTTATTGGCAAATTTTTGCTCCTAAAAATCCTAGCTCTGAATATCACACAAATACTACATTTTCTATATCTTTTAAAATATCGCTTGAAGTGTTAATTGGCTGCTACTGAAATCATCCCTTACTACACACTCCATACTACAGATATTTATATCACCCAAGAAAAGATGGACAATATTCAATCATAGTGCCATAGTATATTTCACTCCCCGGCCGAAACAATAAAACTCCCCTCCGTTCCCAAAACTTGGGAGCTGTTAACCTTTAACGCAGATGCGGAGGGAATTTGCATAATGACATCAAAGTCACAGATTTCTGTATAAATGGGAGGTCGCAACAGGGGCAACGAAGGTACAGATAAAGAAGCTCCCCTGTGACGGAACTTTCTGAAGTCTAGACTCTAGAGAAGAGAATCTCCTAAATGCTTCCCGCTACTTACACTACTTCTTTTAAATAAGATGAACGAATGTAGCTGCTGTTCACGCTCCCTGAATTTATCCTTCACCAAAGTTGTGAGCAAAATAATATCTGCTGTCTAAATTGTCACTCTTCACTGCAAACAAATTACACACAATAGTTTTACCTAATGTCAAGGGAGCTGACCTCAGTGTCCGGGGGGTCGACGGCAGTTCCAGGCCCTGGCTACGGGCCTGGAGCATGGGCCATGCACAATTGTTTCACAATGTAAGGCAGCTGGCCTATAATAAGGTTTACCACCTCCAGCTCTGTGTAGTAGCTACTCAGGTTTCTGTAGGCGTAGTATAGAGACCAAACATATTCCTCCAAACTATTGTCATTGCGTTTGTTGTATCATTTGGCCCTTACAGATGCCAATTCAGTTTCTTTTGCTTCTGAAGAAGCAAAACGCATCTCAAACTCCCTTGCAGAAATCTGGATATGCATGGAAATCATTTTTATGAGAGCAGAACCAATGATAAGGCAGGTTCTTTAGCAGACGAGGAATAATTTCGAGCCTGTATCTATGCGGAATCTGAAGGATCTCATAGTTTGTATCTAATTCCTTCTCAGTTGAAGTGGCTGAAATATTTCCGTCGAATTTCCGCGTGGAATTCAAGTCTGCCATCCTGGGAGTCATACCATCATGCATACCATTTGTTCGAGGCTTTTCTTCCCTTCTCCATTCCGAAGCGGCCGACTCGCTGTCAGAAGTGTGACGTTTCATGCAGTGTGTACTGAAAAGCACAGCTATCATATTTTGTAATTAAATTTTAGATACCTCAAGAAAAGCTTTAAAACTAAGAGAGAGAGAGAGAAATTTTAGTCAGAAAGTTTATGTTGTTTGACCATTCACTTAAAACTTAATTTTTGTACTTTTCAAATCTGTGGAAACCAGTTATTATTTGGATTAAATGGTAAAGCATAACCTGGTGCCTGTATTGTAACCTCAATTTTTCTATCTGTTTGAATACTAACTGGACTTTATTTTCGTTATTAACAGTAAAACTAACAAACGTTCTGCTATTTTGTAACTTGCAATAAATGATGTAAATTTGGGGGGGGGGGGCTATAGATCAGTTCAATCCCACTTTCCGACACTCATATTGTTCCTATACTTACCAAACATCATGATAGATAACCGCTATGCATTATACAGGCATGTGCTTTATAGACCACATATAGGATAAATGTATGTCGACCGCTGGATGAAGGGTAGTGAATGTAATGCGCTACGAAGCTGAATATACTACGTTTGAACTTGTGGCGAATACTATTTTATTTAGTTAGTTACCCTTCAATCTTGCATGTAGAGTGCTACCCAATAGCCCAAAAATTCTCAAACTGCAATATTGAAAGGTACAATGTTAAAAGAAGCTGCTACCGTGATATTATTAATTCGCCCGGCCCAATGTAGGACCCTGAATCTCGTGGATCGATTTGTTTCTGAAATCCTCCAGGACACAAAACAACTTAAATCGCCGAGTGCATGCAATCTGGGTTAACGTAAACTTCTTGAGAAATGGGGGAATCGTCTAGTTCCCCCTCCCAAGAAAATTACGTACGCCCCTAAACAACCCAGGTAAATTCTTTCTAAATCCCTAGATCAAGCTACCTCCACTCCCTCTCCAAAGGAATAATCTCTTAGTCTATTCTTAGATTGATCAAATTTATACTTCGTTTAAACAAACCTTTATTCATAAACAAAAGCGGTTTTTTTTTTGTAAAAAGGAGTAACAGTGACTTGATTAGTACAATAGATTCATGTTATAAATTATGCAAAATGTAACAATTCAATGAAAATCCTCGGAGTCTATAATATTTACAAATTAGAATTAAGCGGACCTCCAAGTACTTCTTTTACCTTCATTTATCCGTTACTTTACCCTTTTTTGTTTATAGTTCCCATTCAAACAACGTACAATAAACAACAATGATCTCTCCCCAAAATTTAGTTCATATATACGCGCATTTTAAATCCCTTCCCAAATCTTCATTAACTATTAAAACATTTAAATATAAATGCATACACCCAGTCTTGAAATACGTCTCAACAATTATGGAAAGAATATTTGAGATGATGCGGAAACAAGTCACTAATCAGGTTAACTTTATATAAAAAAAAAAAAAAAGGGATACTCGGAATATTCCAGCCGGTCACGGAGTGGAGAGACAAAAAAAATATATATTTATATAATTTAACACTACTTGATTTCCTTCGTAATAACCAATTCAATACTAGTGGATCATCAAATTAGAAGGAATAATCTGTTATTAAACAAGTCGTGTAAGCGAACTGCAAAAATGAATTTGACAAAAGCCCCATATTGACCTTCCTCCTTCCGCGTTACGCAACATGGCAAAGATCCTGATGACTGGGACCTTACGGCAGCTCAAACGTATAACGTTAGCTTAAAACCATGCCAAATACGCAACAAAGGGGGAGGTAAAAGGTCGGGCACCTTTTTCGCGAAATATTAAGTTTACCTGTCGTCTCTCCGCTCGGGCTGGCAAGTGATCCTGGTCTGTCCTGGGTAACGCGTGTAAGAGATCTGTTTTGTGATTGTTCGTTCTCCCAGCTCCCACCGCTGGTCAAACGACAAGTCTAGATTACGCATGCGCGATTGACGAGGCGAGGCAGCAAACGGCCTCTGTCGAGAAAAACTGCGTAACTTTATAGATTACGTAACGATCCATGACTTGTTTCAGCGCGTGACGTATCTTACTCTCGTATGTTAGGAGAAGAGAGTGACTGTGGCGGGATGATATTTATGTAAAGTATATCAACCGTCACAACCTCCCTCTGCTCCGAAAAATCCAGGTCACACAGGCATAAATTTAACAATAGACAGCCATAAAATTACACCCCTAAAATCACTAAATACATATTCATGAAATTGCAGCAAGTAAATTTTTATAAATGTGTATATACTCTTTGTTTTTTTTCTTTTTTGCATTTTTTTTTTCCATTACGCCCATAATGAACTACAAAACCCAAAATTTTTTTTTTTGATAGCCGTAAATATTGAATTAATTATATATATATAAATGAAATCCAAATCATGATTAGATATAAGCCACTAATAATACAGAATTATACACTTCCTTGTGGCAACCAGGCAACAATGCATTAGAGGAGATCCACTCCGCAAATATAGCCGTAACACATTTTAATAAATATATGTAAAAGTCTATAAGACAAGATTAAAATAAGATCATATAGTTGATCTGAATAAATATTAGGAGAATGTATCTCAAGATATAGATGATAATGAATATATTATAATACTCTGATGATGAAAGACTGGCAATAATAAGAGGCATTATGGGCCCATATCTATACATACATATATATACCACTTATATAATTCAATGAGGAACACCTATATAGCACCACACAATTTTATTATTTCACTGAAAAAATTTTTAAAGAAGGTGTCCTGCTTTTAACAAAGTTTCTGCACTACGAATATATTTCAAGTTTATAAAATCCCATTAATTCCATGGTGTTGAAATAAATTTTACCCATATATCATATGAGGTCACACAATAGAGTTCCTGGTGACAGAAATCCTAATAAATGTTCATGTATAATTACAATCGTCTTCTAAGAATCCTTATGCTTCCTGCACAAGGTACACAAAGAAGAGAAAAAACTCGACGAAAATTTCCATATAAGAAAAGGGGATGCTTAATTCTGTAATCGGGAACATCCAAGACAGTTCATGCATTTACAAGGCAAGACGTGTATATAATCCAATTCCAAGGAATCCTTAAACTATTCCATCTTCTTGAACAATGTAATTTCTTTTTATCACAAATTACATACCTCAAAATATTTTTATCAAGGGAAGTATCATCACTAGAGGCATTTCAAACAGCACACTAAGGTCACGATGCGGCTTATTTTCTTAAATTTTTGTCACAATCTGCACATTAGGTATCGTAATTTCTTCTTCGGCGTAAAACACTATCTGCAAAACATACCTGAGGAACACCAGAGTCAATCGGTACTAATCCCAAGTATCCGTACTAGAATCCTTATCCATCAGGGGTCAAAGAGATGCAGAGGTGACGATCTGTGTAGAAGAAAATTTAAATCCATTTTTGTCTAGTGCAGTTGATGAGCGAAGATCTCCAGATAGACGACGGTGACGTATGACTGCAGGCAAAAAGGCAGAATCTGATAGCAGGGCACTTGCATGAAGATGTCGATATGCTCAATAGGTGTAGTAGGTCATCACGGTACAATTCTCCGCGAAACGATAATATGAAAATAAATACAAACCAAAAATTACTAATAAGAAGAGAAAAGAAGGAAAAACAAGAATTATAGGAAAGAAGAAGAAGAAGAATACCATATGATTAACATATACACATGTGAATTGCTACCAGAAGGTGACATTATACTTCTAATGCATAAAGTTATTAGTTGTTTACATTATAATCAAAGTGTCTACGATCATTATTAATGCTCTGATTAAATCTGCCTCCGGACCGTACATTGGCCGGTAATTTAACACGGCAGTTAGCCTTAACATGGCCCCATTTTGAACATCTATAACATTGTTTATTAAGTCTAGAACCACTAGAAGTAGGTATATTGCCTGTGACCTGATTTGAAGTTGTCGCCATCAACCTATGATTCTCATAATCCATCCTTTCATCATTTACAGGAGCGCGTGAAAAATTCCGCTCCAATGGGGAAATTTCCTGAGCTAATGCAAGTAATTCCGAAAGGGTAGTTGGTGTTGGTTTAAACAACAAAAATCTACGAGTGGTGGGGTGTAGATTTTGTAAAATGGTCTGAATCAAAACAGACTCCTCCCATATAATATTTAATGCATTAGCACAGTCAACTATAGCTGAAGCAAATGAATATAGCGTTTCGGATGTTTTTTGAAATCTACAAACATTAGAATTTATAAGGAGGGTAAGGATATTAGAAGTTACTAATGTTTTCCAAATTTGACATTTTAATGCAAACCACGATGCATTTGCAGCCAAAGCCTCACGCCACAACATTTTGAGATTTCCCCCCGTTTTTCTGAGGACATTCGTTAAAATTAGTGATTCCGGGTACATATTTACGCTAACAATCAACTGAACTGATAAGACGAAGAAGAATAAATTATTACTATCTTCTCCGTTACATAAAGACAGTGCATCGATATCGGCATCCAAGTTGCGTAACATTACTTTATTTGACAATGATTATTTGAATCCCGATTCTTTGGGGTCCTCAATGTCTGATTTATCGGCACCTGTTTGAGCGGGTGGGGTAAAAAGTACTTTGGGCATTTTAACATAATCTGGCCGCTTGGGAGTAGTTGTAGGATCTAATTGAACAAAGCCCTTAAACTGAGACATGACGTAGGCAGCTTACAAATAACAATCAATTTTATAAGTCTGTCAAAAGGAGCTGGAAAAAGACTAAAGATTATTAAAGATTACACTCCGCAATTTAAATTAACCATGCTCTGCTACCATCTTTTTGTGGCGAATACTATTTTATTTAGTTAGTTACCCTTCAATCTTGCATGTAGAGTGCTACCCAATATTTCTCAAACTGCAATATTGAAAGGTACAATGTTAAAAGAAGCTGCTACCGTGATATTATTAATTCGCCCGGCCCAATGTAGGACCCTGAATCTCGTGGATCGATTTGTTTCTGAAATCCTCCAGGACACAAAACAACTTAAATCGCCGAGTGCATGCAATCTGGGTTAACGTAAACTTCTTGAGAAATGGGGGAATCGTCTAGTTCCCCCTCCCAAGAAAATTACGTACGCCCCTAAACAACCCAGGTAAATTCTTTCTAAATCCCTAGATCAAGCTACCTCCACTCCCTCTCCAAAGGAATAATCTCTTAGTCTATTCTTAGATTGATCAAATTTATACTTCGTTTAAACAAACCTTTATTCATAAACAAAAGCGGGTTTTTTTTTGTAAAAAGGAGTAACAGTGACTTGATTAGTACAATAGATTCATGTTATAAATTATGCAAAATGTAACAATTCAATGAAAATCCTCGGAGTCTATAATATTTACAAATTAGAATTAAGCGGACCTCCAAGTACTTCTTTTACCTTCATTTATCCGTTACTTTACCCTTTTTTGTTTATAGTTCCCATTCAAACAACGTACAATAAACAACAATGATCTCTCCCCAAAATTTAGTTCATATATACGCGCATTTTAAATCCCTTCCCAAATCTTCATTAACTATTAAAACATTTAAATATAAATGCATACACCCAGTCTTGAAATACGTCTCAACAATTATGGAAAGAATATTTGAGATGATGCGGAAACAAGTCACTAATCAGGTTAACTTTATAAAAAAAAAAAAGGGATACTCGGAATATTCCAGCCGGTCACGGAGTGGAGAGACAAAAAAATATATATATATATAATTTAACACTACTTGATTTCCTTCGTAATAACCAATTCAATACCAGTGGATCATCAAATTAGAAGGAATAATCTGTTATTAAACAAGTCGTGTAAGCGAACTGCAAAAATGAATTTGACAAAAGCCCCATATTGACCTTCCTCCTTCCCCGTTACGCAACATGGCAAAGATCCTGATGACTGGGACCTTACGGCAGCTCAAACGTATAACGTTAGCTTAAAACCATGCCAAATACGCAACAAAGGGGGAGGTAAAAGGTCGGGCACCTTTTTCGCGAAATATTAAGTTTACCTGTCGTCTCTCCGCTCGGGCTGGCAAGTGATCCTGGTCTGTCCTGGGTAACGCGTGTAAGAGATCTGTTTTGTGATTGTTCGTTCTCCCAGCTCCCACCGCTGGTCAAACGACAAGTCTAGATTACGCATGCGCGATTGACGAGGCGAGGCAGCAAACGGCCTCTGTCGAGAAAAACTGCGTAACTTTATAGATTACGTAACGATCCATGACTTGTTTCAGCGCGTGACGTATCTCACTCTCGTATGTTAGGAGAAGAGAGTGACTGTGGCGGGATGATATTTATGTAAAGTATATCAACCGTCACAAACATCATGATAGATAACCGCTATGCATTATACAGGCATGTGCTTTATAGACCACATATAGGATAAATGTATGTCGACCGCTGGATGAAGGGTAGTGAATGTAATGCGCTACGAAGCTGAATATACTACGTTTGAACTCTTATAAAAGGGGGGATTTAAACCCTTATCGAACAGGGAATTTAAAAGTTGGAATGGAAATTTCGGAACAATCACAAGGGAATTTTCAGTCTGATTCATGGATCAGAACAGTACTGGAAAGAGGACAGCAGAAGTGAAAATGAAGGGGTCGTGGGTGGGTTGCGATTCTGAGAATAAAACCCGTTTCGCTCAAATTTCAAGAATTCAGAATGTTCTAACAAGGGTGTTTCTGTCCGAAACAAAAGTGGTTAACATTCGAAGAGAAAATAATAAATAAGCAAAAACCAGAGGAAATGTAAGGCTTTGATGGTTTACACCTTCTTTTGCAATTCGGACCATCAAAACAAGACGTTTTCCTTTCTTGTGTTTACCGCGATTTGGTGAGTTAAAACTAACAGCCGTCCGACAGTTGCCCCTTGCTGCAAACACGTGTTGGGAAGAGGGAAGGAGGCGGGGAATGTTCAGGCAAAAGTTCGTGAATAGGCTTCTGTCGGGGTCAAGTGGTTTGTTGTTTGCGTGCGCGCTTTCTCATTTTGGGTATTTCTTGAAGGAATTTATTATTATAATTATTCTACAACAGCAAAATGGCAAGGGGTGGTATTATTAAGCATAAAAGTGTCCAGAGTCTTACAAGTAAAGAGAGAGAGAACAAGTTGTAATAAATATTATTGTATACTTAAGAGCCCGTATCAGCGTCACTCGAAAAAAGCACCGGACAGATGTCAAATTCTCTTCCTAGTCTTACCAATATTGATTCCATTTCCCCCTTCGAACGCAAATCCATTGCAAGGGAGACCTATTGAGACTTTACTGGTGGGAGGGTTGCTCTGTCGAAAGAAACAGAAGACAAGGTTCCCTGTCCGCTACTCACCCCCCACCCCCACCCCGCCTGGAAGGTCAGACTCTGACCATAACAGACCTTTCTTTTGAGCCCGCACGTTTATAACTCCGAGAGGGTTTCTGTGACAAGACAACACTTTTTCCGAGTGTCTGAAAGAAGAAAAACACACATTGACGAACATCGCAATACAACTTACATGTAATAGAGGCAAGGACTATTTAGGGGAGGCGGGGTGTCCAGGGAGTCCGAATCTTCCACGAGAGACTTACGAAGTACTAAAATGAAATTATGTAAATATGCTTGTTTTGTTCAGCATCTGTCGTATAATCGACAGAGGTGTATTTCCGTCAAACTTATTGTAAGGGAAGGATTACATTGGGGTCATACAACTTTGGATGACTGTATCAAAGAAGATTTATGCACACCACTACCTAAGTAATATGCTTAAATATTAAATTAAGAGCTTTACTTTTCGTCAAATGGATCTAACATCCTTTTTCGTTATTCAATAAATATTCAATTCCTTATCTGTTTCACAATCACCTTGCCAGGTCAGTTGTTTTTATACAAATTGAAGCGATCTGAACTATTCATGAGCTAGATAATGAATACGTGCTGTTATATTCCTATTCTTATGCCATCTTTTCCCATTCATGTGATAACAATATTAATTAATATTATAATATTAGTAATTTAATATTACTGTTATTTTAACTCGTTTTTATTATTAGAAGAAGGTACCAACATCATAGGCGTGCGCAGACCCTCTGATAAAGGGGGGGGGCAAAAACTTTGAAAATTAAGTCAGATCGGGAAAGAAAAACTCATTTTATCTCACTGTTTTAGTTTTTTGCATTGATGTGATATATATATATATATATATATATATATGTGTGTGTGTGTGTGTGTGTGTGTGTGTGTGCGTGTGTGTGTATGTGTGTGTATTCGTGCGCGCGCGTGTGTATTATATATACAGTATATATATATATACCTAGGTATTAACATATTATTTAAATACATTACGTAATCTATTCATCCGCCCTTTAACAAACCAACAGCAAAAATTATAAAATTGTCTGTGAAATGTGAGCGCTCGTTTTCCTCCAAACCAAACTGTTATAGCAGCAACTGACAAACTGCGAGCGAAGCGAGCAAGAAAATTTTTCCATCCAAATTTTTGAAAGTTGAAAACAGTATTGATTTAATAGGGCACAAAACATTTCATGGGACGCCATGGTATTCCATTTACAATTTTTCTCAATCAGATTGTTCGGCTCCAAGGACCAACTCCCGCTACTTCCTAGCTACGGTTCGGAAGTTGACAAGACTGCAAGAAAAGCAGGTACCGCGAGCGAAGCGAGAAAGAAAATTTTAAGAAATGTATTTTTATTTGTATAAAATTTAGAGTCGAGGGGACAATTGCCCCTCTGTGCCCCCTGCAAGTGATCCTGGCCGTCTGGAAGAAATAATGCAAGATGAACGTGAAAACTAATTCCGTCTTGAGTATCCTTTTGTCCTGCTCCTAGTAGATTCTGCTAGTCTTGCTTTCTTTTACTTCAATGTATGCCCCCCTATAATTGATTTTCGTCCAAGGTTGGAAAAAGGCAAAAAGGGCAATGGCCCCCTGTCTCCCTGTGGTTGCGCCATTTCCTTTTAGAGTATAATATTGTTTTATTGTACAGTAGACGCATTTCGATAAAACTTTCATAAAAGGTCATTACAATGCTCAAGTACATTTTCTACTTCAGGAAGATGTTACCTTATTACGATGTGTTCTAAAATCGTGAAAGGGCAGGGCAACTGCTTATCTGCCTGAATCAACAATGACCACTGATCATTTGATACTAAGAAATTGTTAAATCATGAGTCGCCAAACTTGTCATGATATTGACATGATATTTTGCTGCCTACCTGGTAGGTGGATTTATTCAGTGGCTGTGAGATTGTTATTTGGTTCTATAGGTTATATATAGAGTTAAATGTGTACAATCATTATCCTCTACAAATGGTGTTTCCAATTTCCGGAATAGGTGTGAAAAATGATTTTTTGAAAGTTGGAGGACGTTCAACATTTCAAGAACCGTCAAGTTTATTTTCCGGTTTGTAGTGCTTGATTGATTTAGTTTACTTTACATTGCTTTTCTGCTTTTCTGTCACTTTTGGCTTATTGCGAAGATGGGGGATGAGTGATGATATGATGAAATTGATGAAGGGACACCCAACCCAAGCTGGGGTTTGAACCCAGGACGTCTGGCGTCGTAGCGCGATGTGCTAACCACTCCGCCACGGGGGCAGCTTTTCTGATTGTAGTTTCTCATTCGAGTATTTGCAATGAACATAATTGTCAGCGATGTTTTCTCAATCCTTTCATCGTTACATCGTTATTGAAAACATCCGAGAGGCAAAAATACGACATTAAGGAATTAAAAGACTACAGAAACTACCTAACTCTTAAATATTAAGAATTAGAAAGATTATAAGTGAACCTCCCCGCCTCGGTTAGCGGTAATAATGATGCTTTGTAATCGAGGGGTCACGAGTTCGATCCACGGTTAGGCACATTTAATTAAGTTGCTCGAATTCCACTATAGGCTGTATGTTTTGTCCCGATTAGCCTTTGTGCAACTAAACATTGCAATTCAGTGCAAAAATCTGCAAGCTTGGGCAGTTTTATTCCTTGAAAGCCTAGGTCTACATGTTAATAAATTATTATTTATGACGTTGGAAAATAATTTATGCCGAGTGGCCAATTACTATTGCATGGAGAAGAATCAGATGTGAAACACATATAAAACTATTGGTTGTTATTTTCACTACTAATCACTTCTGCCCAGTGCGAGAGCTGCAACTGTATCCATTGATTTATGTCAATGATATTGATAGTCAATGCTTTTGTCTCATAGTGTAGGTGAATTTGCACTGAAAATATGTTTGTTCTCTCAGTGTTACCTTCACAATAGAATTGGTAATATCCTCCAACTTATAAAAAATATTTTTTCACACTCGTTCCAAAAATAGTGACATGATTTACATAGGATAATAATTGTTAACATTTAGCTTCGTAGGCATCGTATTATCATCATCGTTTGACCCTCCAACAACCAAACAGCAATCCCACAGCCACTGAACACATCCACCTACCAGATAGGCAGCAGAGTATCTGCAAATTTTTTTGGCAAGTTTGGAGACTTGTGATTTAACAATCACTTAGTACGTATTAAATAATCAATGTCCGTTGTTGATCCATGCAGATCTGCAGCTGCTACCTCCAACCACGATTTTACGTAAAACACGTTGTAATAATCTTGCTATCTTATAAAAGCAGGAAATGTACTTGAACATTGCAATGGCCTTGCCCTAAGGCAAGTTTTATAATGGACAATATTACGTAAGATAGCTTCTAGTTCTTTTATTTTCGATCGAAAGGAGTCTAACGTACTATAAAAATCTGGCGGCTATAGGGAGCTTAGATCTGTTGTGGGAGTTTCATCGCCCCCCCTAACCTCTTTGTAGCGCCGTCCCTGGATATATGTATTTTGTCCAATGAGTACAAGCTAGCAAAATTGTGATTTTCAACACGTTTGTAGATAATTCTGCAGCTGTTCATAAAAACAGACGTATTTCATTAGTTTCTTGCTGTGGTTCATTTTCCATTTTCAGCAAAAAAGTATTCACACTCTTTGCATTCGCTGCGTAAATGAGGGGGTGAGGGAGAAGTTGCTTAATAGTCTCACTTAGAAATTTAGTGCAGAGGAATTTTATAACTCTTCTTAAACAACATTATGCTTTTATAGAAATAAAAGTAAATACTATTTTCAAACCGACGAAAGTTCCAAGTAACTACGTAGGGGAAGGGTAGTGTATTACTTCCTATGTAATTGGACTCTCCCACTAGCAAATTTCTTATTAACACCTCCACATATTTTATTCTTTAGTTGTATTATCTGTATGTGTCTGCAGAATAAATTGTCCATATATTGCACATGAATAAATTATGTGTAGTTGTTTTGAATTTGCGGTACTAATCCACGTTTATACGTAAATTAGTCTTTGAACGACAGACATGGAAAATAAAGCGCCAGCAGAGAACAATGGTGCCACTGAAGTTGAAATTCATCTAATAAAGTGATTTTAGGTGCGTCGGGACACACACGACCGTGTTTTGTGCTTATCAATGTAATAAAAACAGTTAGATGGAATGAGGGTTTTATTTCGTCAGCTAAACTTTTATCAAGGACCTTGCTCCCCATAATCGGAGGATCTGAGCACGCCTAAAATTCCTTAGGCCTATACAGAAATAGTGTTAAATTACATAGTGTTATTTGTCGTATATCCAGAAAGTTGATTGATTGATTGATTTGCTTCATTTTACTTCGCTTTTTGTGCCACTTTTGGCCAATTTGCGAAGATGGGGATGAGTGATGAATTGATGAAATTGATGAATGGACACTCACAGTCATCCGCGCCCAAGCCGGAATTCGAACCCAGGAGCCCTGGCGTCGTAGCGCGATGTTCTAACCACTCTCCTACGGTGGCCGGACCCAGAAAATTGAAAGTGAATGCAATTTTTATGGTGTGTTTTGTATGGTCATTATCAATAGTAAGTCTGTCTATTATTCCACTAAATAATGTCTTTGGAAAAGAAAAAACAACATAATTAATGTATTTTATTTTACATAAGACCTATGCCTAAAAGTACTTTTGTATATGATGACACAGAACTATCTTATGTTGCGATTTATCCTTGGGTCTGACTGTAATATATATATATATATGTAATTGGAGAAAAAATAACGCAGTAAAGTATTAAGTAAATATATTTTATCCCCCTACTTACAAATCATGAAAGGAGTCAAATCGAAATTAAATTGAACGGACGTTCAAAATGTTTAAAAATAGCACTATTTCCATAACAGATCATCAAGTATTTTTTTTACCATTGACCCTCAGAAATATCTCAAGCTGACAATCAACGTTCATTGAACTTATTTATGATCGACAGCTAAAAAGTCATTCATTTGCGTGACTGGTTGATAATCCACCACCAGATAGAATTTACACAATATTTACCTAAAAACTTTGGGTACAGTCACCTTCCCCCTAAAAAAAATCCCTTGGTAATGGACTATCGTGTTCTCACAAAAAAAAGTTATAATTTGGCACAATTTTTTTTCGCGGGCAAACCTTTTGTAAAGGTGTACTTCAGTCTGTGCAATCAGCTCTTCCCATTTGTGAACAATATTGGGGAAATCCACCGTCCTTCACTGTTGTCATTGCACTACAAACCCATCGTGATTTAATATTAGGATATCGCATAGTGAAGAACTGTTTACAAGCATCGCCCAAACCATTGATTCTCCCCCAAAACCTTTCCCTGCCTTATTTTTTCTTTTCCTAGCTCTCAGCATGCGGTTTTCTTGCCACTTGAGGAAGGGAAAGCCGATTGTGAAAGAAAAAAGGGACGGTCGAGGAGTGAGGAGGGGGTTCAATAGGAGCGCCAGCGGTACAGAGGGGGAAACGGCTAGCGCGACCAGCTTAGAAAAGTCGAAGTTAAAATTTACATACATTGCTCTGTACGTGGAAAAGCTACAGACATTCTAAAGAAAATTATGTAAGATCAGTTTCATTTCTTTGCTGTAGAAGAACAGTTGAAGCTTTCTTGTGCTTTAAAATGTTGATTTAAGTTATTACATACAATTGGCGAGCAAGTGAATTTTACGAAATTGAGATAAGGAAAACTACGTAATAAATAATGTATTTAAAAAAAGGCTTCGCGACGTAACAAATTTCATATTTGATCTTTAACTCAGTAAAATTTAAATGCGACACACTTGACTGTTCGAGCACAGAACGTCGACGCAAGAAGCTATTTTTTAGGTATCATCACCAGCGGTGATACGGGTTCTTAAATCAGAAAAATCCTGGTAAAAGTGTTAGTTGGACTGCAAGCGAAAATGCTGAAACGACTGGAATTTCGTTCAAAACTGTTTACAAAATTAATAGCGAAGCGATTAAAGGTCCTCTTGCAACACCAAACGAGCAGAAAATCGTCAAGAAACAACAGGTAGGCAAAATCCAACGACTTCAAATATAACTTTTATACGAGGCCATGTGCGGCGAAAAGTCCCAGGCACATTGTATATAATACATTGGCGGATTTTTCGGGAGGAGGTTCACTTGCCCCTCCTAAAATGATGACTAAGTATTATGAAAAGTATTGATAGCATCATATTAAAAGATAAAAAAAATGATCGAGCCGTTTTCCCTAGATAGTTACAAGAATGCCAGTCTCCTTTTTTCTGTAATTATTCTTCTTATGAGTACAAATACAATACAACTCCTTTAATTTCACACCTCTACTAATAATTGATTGATTGAGTTTTAAGTCCACTTTTATGCACAGATAGGTTAATTGGGACTGGACCTACAATTTTATGAGAGATACGAACTACTATGTGCCTCCAGCAGGTATCGAACCCTGGATCCCTTGATTATAATGCGACGACGGAAATTCTGCTAATGCTATCCCCTTAGAATCGAAGGGCCCTGGGTTCGTTTCTTGGCGGAGGTACATTCTAGGATGGATTATATATTGAAGGTTCAGTCCCGATTAGCTCTTCTGACCACAAATTAGACCTAGAACGAACCTTTGTAATTGTATTGATGTGAATGACGTGACATGTCCAATGGGCTTATGTGCTGGTCATAACTCCCCCTTGGATAAGTATTCCCAAAAGAAGAGGGTCAACGGCAGGAGAAGATGGCATATGAGGACCGGCTACTAAAAAGTATACGTACTACTCCCCCCACCCTCTTCGAAAACACTGGGCACAACACTGATATAAGGGCACTTTTTGATGTGTCGAATAAGTTGCAAATCTGCACATTATACTGTGTATTTCCAATATTACGTAATGTTTACAGCATATTCTGTGCACGTCCCAGGAAAAAAATCTAGACCCGCCTATGACTGGCGAGCTGCTGCTGTGCAAAACGAATAGAGGGACAAAACAATAAAGACACAACAAGACTTTCTGTGCGGCCATACGAGTTGTTTGCGAGCACTTACAGGTCGGGGGGAGAGATTTGCTTTGGTGCATGCCGGTAATGAACACGGTTTTGTCTCAAACGAGACAGTGTGCCGATAAATGTGAAACAGGCCTCCCCGATGGCACAGTGGTAACGTCCTGGTTTGATACCCGGTGGAGCCATATAGTGGTTCGGATCCTAGTTTAAACTGTAGGTCCAGTCCCGAGTAGCCTTTCTGTGCAAAAAGTGGACTTAAAAGAAAAAAACACGGCCAACGTACACGATGAAATGGACGCCAAGACGTATGACAAGTATATTCGGGAAGAGTTATTTTCAAATCTCCCTCCATGGACCGTCATTACTCTGTACCACAGCCGCATGAAAGAACAGCTTCCCATCAAATCATGGCGAAAGGATTTACATTCTTGTATTGAACAGTGCCCGTTCCGTTGATCACCAACTTTTGTTGCGGCGTGTACTACAGCAGACGTTCGATGCGCGCCGGGGCCTTCTTCCACTGCGCACCATGCGGCAACACTGTCGTCACTGGAGACCCTTGTCATCTGATAACCAAATTTGGACAGAAACTGCTTCACAACGTTCCCATAAGTGTTCTGGTGTTCTTCCCTATTGAAAAAACTCTGTAAAAAGTACCTTCTTCCATAAGCAAGGATGAAAAAAACTGTTTATTTAACAAATCCAAGTAGCCCTAAGCATTTAAGGTTCCGTTGATGGAAAATTGACTAACCAATCGTGTTCCACACAGCACGCCACACCATTAACTTACCAACACTAACCATTCAGCTTTGATCTGTCGAAAATGGATTATCAGATAAAAAGCATCGAATATTCTGTTTATGAACTTCCTTATGAACATAAACATTAGCCTTGTCACTGTGAAGGACTTTTAATTCAATGGAAGCGTCACACTGTAAATTGTTCGCGACAACCATTCATAATGTGCAGCTCTTCATGGATGTATCCGATTAAAATCGTGTGCAATGGCATGCGAATTTCTCTCCCTAGACGACACTTTGATCTCGATGCATTACCGATGCGCTAAACAAATTTTAAGGCATTTTTCTAACACCTCGAAAAGGAGCAAATTGGTACAAGAATTCAGTCATAACGTTTTACTGGTTAAAGATACGTCGAAAAAACCTTCACCATTGCATTTCCCGTGAAATTCTAGCCCATTTTGATATGTCGCACGACCCCCTTCCCATTTAAAATTCTGAAGTTGAATTCAAGATGGCCGCCGACCGTGTGGGTGGCGTCAATGTGGTTCCCCCTTGGCCAGGCAATGATTGGTCATCGCCATTTTCACATTCCATGCCGCAGTGGCCTTGTACTGAGGGTGTTAAGTGACTTATTGAGCCACCCTGTATATATAGTAGCAGTGCCATTCCGACGATATTCATATAAATGCATGCCTGGTGAGAAGTGTCACTCTTCGCCTTAAGCCACAAATTTAGGTTACACCAGTAATGCATCCACACATCCTTCTATACTGAACGCAACTCCCAACTGGCGGTTTGAAAACAGCGAATCAGCGATCAGTTGAATTTTCTTCTACTGAGATCGGGCATTTTCGAGTCACAAGGTACCGAACGTTGTTCGCGGGAGAAAGCAAAGGCGTGTGGGGTGCACCACATGTTGCCAAACGTACTGTAAAATTAGAAAGAGAGTTCAACTGCACACGTCGTTCTGCACGATGAAGTTTCCGGAAGGACCGCCCACAGGTCGGAATGCAGGCGGACACACAGTCATACAAAGACAACTGGCAAAAAAACAGAAGTACGCTTCAAATTCAAATTCTTCAAATTCAAATTCTTTATTTACGTGGGCGAGGTTCAGCCTAAGGCTGTTCTGCCACGTTGCTTCGGGAGAGCGATGTGATCCCTTCAGCCTTTATTTCGCAACTGAGTTTGTTGACACCCATAGAACCACACGCCCCCGAGAATGATTGGGGGACATGACGCACCAGAAATAGCCATCAAGGTCAACCACCACCAGTTGGAGTTGCGTATAATACTCCCCAAAATTGACTCAACACCCCTATACATTTTCTCAAAGGGCCAATATATGGCCACTTTTGTTCTAAATTTACACTTACACCCCTCAGATGGAAAATACTGGATTAGCCAATGGGTCACACTGTAGTGGTCTCGATTTTATAGTCATTTTCGTGAATCGCCATGCAGGCTGTGGAGAAGGTCATCACGTGGTACTATAGTTGCCAGATGTCCGAGGTGAGATATTAACTTGGTGATTTGTGCGGGCGTTGCTGACCCTGAAATTCTAAACTCTGTCCCGAGAATCTCTGGAGCGAGCAAACGAAAACAAGTCTCTGCGCCATAGGCGTGCGCAAGGAGGGTAAAGAGAGGGCATTTGTTCCCCCTAATACTCTCACTTAGAAATTTGTTAGAGGAATCGTATCAACATTACTAAACAATATTATAGTCTTTAAAAAATTAAGTATTTTAAAGCCGACGATAGTTCCAAGAAACTACGGAAAGGGGGGGGGGTGCATTATTTTCTATGAAATTAACCTACCCAACTTCATTTTCTAGCAAATTTCTTGTTATTAACACTCCCACACACTTTCTGCGTTAGTTGTATTACCTCTATGTGTTTGAAAGATAAATTGCCTATACATAGGAAATCAGTAGTGGTGATTGGGTGCCAAAACTGAGGGGGAGGGGGACAAGGAGAGTTTACTTTTTCTTTGTAGACAAGGCTTAACATTAAGAGGCCATAGTGCGGGGGAAAGTTGCTCCCTTAATCGACGTTGGAAATCAATAAATTATGTGTAGTTGTTTGGAATCTGCTGTACGAAACCGTGTTTACATGTTAAGGCCAAATCACACGAAACTGGATATCCAGTTAGTTGGCGCTGAACTGGCTACTTGCCAGGATGTGATGGCTGCCTGCTTGACTGGTTTGGAGGAATAGGACATGTTGTAATTGCTACTGTCTTTCCTCGACTGGATTCTGTGGAACAGCCAATCAGAGCAAAGTTTGGCCATCTCAAGATAATCTGTGGTTTCCGAGTGCTTTTTCTGTGAATGAATCCTGCGAATCTTGTGTATGAATATGCATACACGAGTTCATCAAAAAGCTTGTTAGGTGCGCATTGATTACCATAACCTTCAAACCCATTTCTAGTCCATACTTTTCTTTTTTTTAATTTTTAATAAAAGCACAAAGCAGTAATTCTCCTACAACATTCTTCAAATTGCTCGTCCATTTTTTTAGATTGTCTGCTCTGCGCAATGTCTTATGGGAACAAAAGCCTATCGACAAGTATGGTAACAAGTATCGTGTGAGGGCCTCCCTGATGACACAGTGGTAGCGTCTTCGCCTTGTAATCAAGGGGTCCCAGGTTCGATACCCGGTGGAGGCACATAGTGGTTCGGATCCCACTTTAAACTGTAGGTCCAGTCCCGATTAGCCTTATTGTGCATAAAGTGGACTTTAAACACCAAATCAATCAAACAAACAAATATCGTGTGAGCATAGGCGCCGACTCCATGGGGCTTGGGGGGGGGGGCTCGAGCCCGCCCAATGTTAACGATGTGGGGGCAGAGCCCCCCAAATAATTTTGCTTAAGAGGATCTAATGTATTATTTTGCTTCTCTTGTAAAGTTTACTCTGAATTGTGCCACAGGAACTTAACTTTAAATACACTTTTGAAATGTTATAGACCATCAACTTTGGGGGCTGAGACCGCTAAACCATCAACTTGGGGGATGGGCTATGACCAGAGACAGCAAAACACATGACTTATTACTATATACTAAGTATATAATTACAGGGGCGCCGACTTGTCAAAATTATTGGGGGGGCTCTGATCACTGAAATAAATGAATGAATGACTCACTCCCTCCCTTTTTTAAAAAATAAAAATTACGTCTTCATATAGCAGTTTTTAAGCAGCTATTATATTCCTCATGCAAATGAAATGTAACATGAAAAAGTTTAGATAATTTTTCTAAGTCTCTTTATGTCTTTTGTGTCTGTTCATTTGTTTTTTAGATAACAATTAACATTTATATTGAGAAGTATGTATTTACATTAAGAGAACTACCTAACAGTTTTATGCCGGCCTCGGTAGCCGAGCGTGTTGGGTGGTCGACTCAACTCGCTTTGATCCAGAGGTCTCGGGTTCGAGTCCCGGCGAGGACATGGGTGTGTTTTAATGTCCGCAACAGACATGTGATGGGTTACAAATAACCTTAGTGTTGACGTACCCATAAAATAACGAATATTTACAATATTTAACAGTTTTATTTAATTACTTACATAAATGTTAACACAAATCGCAGGAAAATAGTTTTACTTTTTTGTTCTTGCTACAATATTTTACTTTTTAAATTTAATTTTGCAATAATAAAAAAATAGCATGTACACTAAAATATAAAGTGACATACACAACAAAAACATATGAACATGATTCAAAAATAAAGCAAAAGTTGCTCTACGCAGTGGGTTATTTTTTTATGAACTCATTAACGAGCGGTCTCAGGTCCAAATTTTCAAGCACAGTTTGATGTATGTGGAGTACCGCTAAGCTGCTTAGTCTCTTCTGCCTCATTGTAGATCTCAAATATGTCTTTAGTCGGCGAATAGCACTGAATGACCTTTCGGCTGTGGTTGTCGTCATTAGCACAGTGCGGAGGACCATTATGGATTTGGCAACTTCAGCCAGAAGCTCCTGGAGGGTGCTGTCTTCCAAAAGAAACTTCCTTATGTCACGCATGGTTAGAAGCACTTTCTTCTGTTTGGCGATATCACCAAGCATGGACATGTGTAAGGAGAGTCTATCGACATCCAAATCTTGGCGAAAGAATTCTCGCGTTTGCTGAAAGTTTGTTGTGCAACTGTTCACAGTTGAGATGCATTCTTTCTCTACGGCTGTTATTTTATGTAGTCCAGTATATTCATGTCCTTGTTTAACACATGATTTCACTGTGTCACACACGTCAGTGTATATTGATTTATAATACTATTTTGGAGTGTAGAACTTGTGATGTTTGGCAGAATCAGGATTTTCAAGTCTCTTAGGGACGTGACGTTGCCGGGGCAATTCTGGCTCATTAACGAGGCTTGGTTTGCCCTCTGTGCATTTCTGCCAGAACTGTTCAAAACCCATTCGCTTCTCTTGAAAGATGTCAGCATAGATGTCAGTCAAGTATTTTAGATTTGATTCCGCTTCTGTAGTACCAATGCGTGGAGACTGAATCTTACAGTTTACCTCTTCTATTGGACCCATCACATGGCAGTAGAGGGAGAGAAAGAAAAATGTCCTGAAGTGAAGCATTGTCTCCTGGTATCCAGCACATTTTGATGCTGCGTCAGTAGAATCTTCTTCAGAAAATTTCTCAAGAAAATTTAGAAGGTTTTCATTGTTCCTTAATATCTGTTGCATACTGGAGGCTCTCAACGTCCACCGACGAGGGCAAAGTGGTCGCAGTCCAGTATGGCCAGCCTTCTCATTCACATCAATAATATTCATAAATATTTGCATTCTTTTAGGGGATTCCCAAACAGTCTTTAACAAGTCGTTGGCTAAATTCATTATGTCTCTGATTAATATATGTATAATAGTAAATAATAATTATATACTTAGTATATAGTAATAAGTCATGTGTTTTGTTGTCTCCGGTCATAGCCCCCCCCCCAAAGTTGATGGTTTAGCGGTCTCAGCCCCCCAAAGTTGATGGTCTAGAACATTTCTAATGTGTGTCTAAAGTTAAGTTCATGTGGCACAATTCAGAGTAAACTTTACAAGAAAAAAATTAATACATTAGATCCTCTTAAGCAAAATTATTCCGGGGGCTCTGCCCCCACATCATTAACATTGGGGGGGGGGGGCTCGAGCCCCCCTAAGCCCCATGGAGTCGGCGCCTATGTATAATTATGAGTATTGTTAAAAGTTTTACTAAAAAGAGTTTCAAAAGAAGATGTGCATGAACTAGGGTAGTGGATGGGACGTTCGGGCTACAAATGGCTCACATGAAATTCAGAACGAGATCATTGAAATATTAGGGAGATCTGTTTTGCGCTCCGTGGTAGCAGATATTAAAAGTCTTTAATATTTTGCTTTTACGGTTGACGAAACTTGTGACATATCCATCCGAGAACAATTGACATTTTGCATTCGAACTGTAAATAAAAATTTTAATATTTTTGAGGAATTCATGGGCTTTTACGAGATTCCAAACACTGAGGCCAAAACTTAAAAAAGGGAGGGAGTGAGTCATTCATTAATTTTTTTCAGTGATCAGAGCCCTCCCAATAATTTTGACAATTCGGCGCCCCTGCGTGTGAGGCGAAAACTAACAAATGGGTAGTCCAGCGCCAACCAAGGCATTCCTACTGGAAATCCAGTTCCGTGTGATTCGGGCTTAAAATAGCCCGTGAACCACAGAGAGGGGAGCAAAGAACGTTAGTGACACGGTAGTTTGAATTCTCCTAATGCAGTGAGGCACACTCCATGTATGCCCGAACGCCCGTTTCATACCCATACATACAATAAAACATGAGATGGAATTAGATTTTTATTATGCTGATTGAACTTTCATCAAGTCTTTTGCCTCCCCTAATCAGAGGGTCTGCGCACGGCTATGCTCTGCGCAAGTAGTAACTCGACCAATGAACTCGCGAGAGGGGAAGCTACTAGCCGTTTGCAGCAGCGTGCACTGCTTTGTTCCAACTCGCTTTCTCCCTTCTCTTCCGTTATGCGCGGCTTTGCTTCACAGATTCCAGGGACAGCGTATAAGAAAAGAGCAGGTAACGCAACTTCAGTCACTTAAACCCCTCCCCTTTGCAGTCGAGGGTACCGCACGTATCACGTTCATTTTATGATCGTACCTGCATTCATATCAGCCATTTTGTCAAATCTAGAAAATTCAAATTAAATTACAAGCGTCTCAAAGTCCAGAAGAAAATCCAACACTGCGATGAAGAACCAAACACCTGCCATACAGAGCAAAAGAAAATGGACCCGTCCGTGTTATTTAGGAATCCTTGTGTGTTTGGAAACCCAGCTGCAACCTCTCACAAACAATGGCTCCTGTGTCACTGGAGGTTCCAAGACAAACAAAAGACAAAGACGATCGCTGGCGACGCTGCTAGAAGCAATGGACGATTTGTCTTCCAAGTGACAGCGTGCGGAACCTGAGGAGTCTGTCATGTTCACTATTTGTAGTCTCTTCTGCCCCTGTGTCTGTCTAGAGCATGGTGCCAGGACGAAAGATCAACTCAATATCATTGCTCACCGAAATAACGAATGCATACGCCTACGCCGCATAACTAACCACGCTCTGTTGTCGAGCCCGAAAGTGTAGTCAGTTACGGACGGAAGTAGAATGCCTAGTCTTTGCGTAACTGCCTTTGCCTTACTACTTACTGAACTATACTCTCAGTTTAGAGCTGTCATAAATATTAGGCGGGTAGAAAGACATTTTCTTGGCTCAGAGTCGTAGCTAAACCGACTTTGGGCCAGGCTGTTACTTTTTCCACTCTTGCCGAACGTTGACCTTCCTAGCAGAGACCAGGCGGGGTTTGTCGCCAGTGGCGTGCATTCTGGGTACGCAAGGTACGCAATGCGTACCCACAACACAGTAAGAAAAATGAAGCATTTATTTTCGCCTTCACCGAAATTCGACAATTATCACTACGAAGGCATTTCCACTGCAAGAAATCCGATTTCCGTACGAACACGCTGCTGCCTGCCTTGAGTCGCCTGACCCAGCCCTCCTGGACACAGTCCCGAATTATCCCGATTGTGCCTTCGCCACTCGATCCATGTGTCTGCCGATTTCCGCGAGCAAAAGCCGCCGCTTCTTTCTGGTACCCTAGAAATTCGGAAGCCAACCCCATTGGCTCGGATCAGCCCCGACCATATGTTTGAGTCTGCCCGCGCTCGCCTCATCCTGCGTTTCCCTGTTCAAAGCACAGAGGTCTGAGAAGACAGGGTACCAAAGATTTTGACAGCGCCTGCAGTGCACGCCCGTAGCTAGAACTGACCTCCGGGGGGGGGGGGGGCTCACGGGTTTTCAGGAGGCTTTGTAAACCAAGTCCATTTTTCAAAAGTTTAATAGTATGATGGTAAATTATGTGTGTCGGGGTTCATTAAGTTATTTTAAAATATAAAATTTAGAAATATTATACAAATACTACAGTTTTTTTCTATATCTTCTAAAACATCTCTTGAAGTGCTAGTGCCGGCTACTGGCACACACTCCATACTATTATACTAGTTTTGATGATATTGATATTTATATCATACATGTTAAAATGTACAATATTCACTTCAATCATTGTGCCTACCATACATTCCACCCCCAGTCAAAGCAATAAAACTTGGGATTTGTTGACATTTGACGCAGATGCGGAAGGAATGTGGATGACACTGCTGCTTATACCATTTTTAAAACTTTTCGTTTGTTTGTTGTAACTCTTGTACAAGGGTAGTTCAAAACAGACATTATTTATCTAAAACTAGACTTTGTTTGAAAATGGCGCCCATTTTTTGTTTCATGACTTGCAACATTTTTGGCCTATGTAGACAGTTGCGATAATTATGATAACTCAGCTAAGAAAAATTATAGAAATATGGGGTAAAGAAACATTGTTTTCAGTACATTTCAGGCTACATATATGTTCCGTATCCTTTTTCACCAGATATAATGCAAATGGCTGAAATTTAGGGTCTAAACTGACTGATATTCAATTTTGAAGGGAAATCAATGTACAGGATATATTTTTTTTATTAGGTAAGCAATGAAAAATCAGTAAGCTGTATATTAGATATCTTCAGGAAAAAAAATGACACTACAGAGTTGTCGACTGGCAACCGGAAACTTTATTGTTGGCCTTGTTCGTTGGTTTCCTCTGAGAAAGGTGTGTCAAATAGTAAAGCTACTGACATTTATCACATGCTACTTAAAAATACGAAAAACCATTATGCCAGTTCGTTCGCGTTCAATGTTCATTGCGCTGCATGAAGGAATTAATCAACTTTGAGTTTGAGTTTTTTAAGTCCACTTTATGCACAGTGAGGCTAATGGGGACTGGACCTACAGTTTAAAGTGGGATCCAAAACACTATGGGTCTTCAACGGGTATCGAACCTGGGACCCCTTGATTAAAGACGGCGAAGGAATTAATCGAAGTCAATTGTTGGACTATACGTAGCTACTATCAGAATATATTTTCGAACATAAAATATCATACATATATCTTACATCGTTACATTTGGATCTCTCGGGTAGCGATGAAGGTTATATCAGAGATTCCTTAGTTTCCTCGTTAATGTTTTCATAATTGACATCCTATTTAAACTAGCTTCAATTAGCTTCCATGTGCACAAAGCAAGCTTAAAATAACTTCTTTACAAAAAAAAAGTGATTCTTTATTCTACAGCAACCACTTTTGTGAGGTATAAATGAAGGTCTTACAAAAGGGTGCAACTATTGATAAATTGTGCTGTGCCGTTCCAAAAAGTGATTCCTATTATTTGAAAATGATACAAGGATGAGAAATTTACCATTAAAAAAATTGGAAAAAAAAGTAGTTTTCTGTATAACATGATGGACTGGATGGTGGGGTGTCTGAGCCCCCCAACCCCTACCACCTTCAGTGCGCCCATGTTGCGTATCCTAGTCTAAATGTCACCGCACGCCAATGTTTGTCGCCACCTTCTGTCAACCTACGTTTGGGGGAAAGTTGCTCTATAGATAAACTACACGAGAATGCACGAATGTATGTACAGTCAGTAAGTACTCCCCCAAGAAAATTGTGTAAAAATAGTTTCTTTAATAACAACTGCACAAATTAAGCTGTTTGCTTTGGGGGACGCCCACTCAGTGGCGTATTTATATTTTTTCCCCCAGGGGTTTAGGTTTTCTTATTTCTATATATTACCACTCGGTAAACTAAAAATAGTACCTTGCGGCTCTATGTACCTTAGAACAATCGTTCTAATATAGGTCATCAAATCTTAGGATTATTGACTGATTGATTGATTTGGAGTTTTAAGTGCGCTTTATGCACATTAAGGCTAATCGGGACTGGACCTACAGTTTAAAGTGGAATCCGAACCACTAAAGCTTTCTCCGGGAACCGAAGCCGGGACCCCTTAATCTTAGGATAACATTTAGGCTCAGAGATTAAAATACATAAAAAATGTGCATAAAATTGTTCATTTCAATACGATAGCGCTTCAGGAGTTAGCAACCTGGTTCTCTTAAGAGTTGGTAACCCGATTATTTAGAATTTTACTACCTCACCTGCCTTCCGACACACGTTTAAGACACTGGCGTACGCAGCAGGATTTGTTTTCGGAAGGGACGGGGGCGGAAGGACTTGTAGAATAGGATGGTACACATAGAATGTGGTACATGGGAAATTTAATTTTACGATAGCACACACGGATTTATTATTTTTTAATAGGTTTACATAAATCAATTTTATTTATTTACTTTTATAATCTATGGTTATTTTAAAAACAGATAATTCCGAAATGTATTATTATTATTATTATTATTATTATTATTATGTATTTCAGAATTATCTGTTTTGAAAAAGTATATTATTACTCCCGATAGCTCAGTCGTTCGGGCGTCTGACTGCCATGCGAGAGGCCCGGATTCGATACCCGGCGGGGTAGGAACCGGGATTTTTCCACCTGTTCAAGTGGCTCCGGCAACCATGCAGAGTCGTATAAAGTGGGTACCTGGAGGAAACTCTGGGGAGGGGAGTAAAGGCGGCCAGAGCCTTGGTGCTGATCACATCACCCCCATCTTCGGTCGTGATCAAGAAAGTTTGGGGCCATAACTTCACACCTCCAATACGCCTTCATGGCGTGGTGCAAAGCAAAGGGGAGCACTTTATTAGTATTTGCTTGATTCATTGATTTGCTTTATTTTACTTCGCTTTTTGTGCAACTTTTGGCTGATTTGGGAAGATGGAGATGAGTGAATATATGGTGAAATTAATGAATGGAGACTCGCAAACATCCATGCCCAGGCCAGGATTCGAACCCGAGACCCCTGGCGCAGTGCGATGTGTTAACCACTCCGCCACGGGGTCTGGCTATTATTATTTATCATCATAATAGGGTTACAGTTAGGCCATACATTATTTCATATAATAAAAATAATGGCTTGATGCCCTGTATATAAAACTCACCCCCTACCGAGTTTTTGAACACCTTTGAAGTGCATAACAATTAAAGAAAATCGAACTACCTTGTCACACTCGAGCTAAAAATTGAAAATTATTTGTAACCGTAAGAGGTGTATACTATGCGGGAAATTTGTCTATATTCTTATTTGAATACGAAAAGGCTTGGTTCCCCTTGGAAAATATTTGGTGGGAAGTTACATTTTAAGTACAACACATAAACTAACATAGTGGTAAAAGTTCATAAATTACCAAGTTTTATTGTTTATTGTGTGGCAATAAAAAGCAGACTAACTAACTAACTCCCTAGCCTTCTTAAACCCGAAGGTTCATGGCTGCAGCAACACAAGCCTTCCATCTTTCCCTATCTTGAGCAAGTTCTATATATTTGTAAGGGTCCGCCCTGGATCGTACTTAGTGATGGGTCGTTCGTGAACGAGTCGTTCAAAAGTAACGACTCTCTCTTGTGAGCGGTGAACGACTCGTTCACCAGAATTGAACGACACGTTCAAAGAGTCGTATGTGTGCCACGACTCCTCCGCCCGCCAAGCAACTATTATTCCATTATTCCCTCTCCTTTCCACGAATTTTGCGAGGAAGGCGCATGCGCAAGTGTATACTCGCCTGGCGGCCGGAATTTTTTAAAGAAAGCAAGTCGATTCTGCGGGCAGCAAATGGGGACTGGAGAGGAGAGAGAGGGGGGGTCCTCTCTGTTCCTTTTCCCTACCCCTAGTTGAGTAAAGCTGGCTGAAACGTGCCGTGTACGATGAGAGGGGAAGGAGCATGCTCGCGAGTCGACTCTTTCCTTCGTTCAAAGAGTCGTGGCACACTTTAGCGACTCTTTGAACGAAGGAAAGAGTCGACTCGCGAGCTCGCGACTCGCGAGTGTTGTTTGCAGAGAGAGAGAGCGCGCAACCTCAGCCCATGACGGGCAGCGAAGAACAGCCAACAAATTTGTCCTGTAGTTTCAAGTTCGGCCAAACCATTAGCGCTAAAATTACAAGAAATTAAATGTTAGTAAAAAATATTAGGGGAGTCTTGTAAAGATTTTGGGAAGGTGTTAGGCACAGACCTCTTGATTACAATATTCCGATTAACCTATTTTGAGTTGTTATTGTTTAAGTTCACTTTATGTGCAGATAGGATAGTCGGGACTGGACCTACAGTTTAAAGTGGGATCCGAACCTCCACTTTGTATTGAACACGGTACCCCTTGATTACCGGCGACGTTATAACTAGGGAAAGGAACTTTAGGTAAATAAATGTTTTTTCTGCGATAAGATAGAGACCCTCATTTTTGCCAAAATTCTGATCATAGCCTTATATGTCAACACAGCAAATTTTATTTTACATAAAAACACATATTTTCCAGTTTTCCGTATGTACATACATATTTTGTGAATTTTCATTTTAAATACATAAAATCGCTCATTGACTTCATCTAACTCGAAATCCTCGAAGGAAAAATGTTTATTCTCCACACCTCTTTCATATCGAAAGTGTTAGGTTTGTTTTGTCTTTGAACACGCTCGCTGGCAGACTTTTGGCGCCTCGCCTACGATCCTATTGGGAGAAAATAGCTGTAAGTAGCTGGGGCTGGCTACACGTAACGATAGCAAGGCTTTTTAATGAAGCAATGCAGCTATTGTGGCCGGAAGGCATAACATTTGACAATGTTCTTCTCTTGACAGATGCTGCAGCTTACATGCAGTAGGCCTTGCTGTTAGCTACCCCAAAATGGTGCACGTTAAATGTGTGACTCATGCGTTGCATAGAATATGTGAAAACATAAGAGCTCTTTATCCCAATGTCGATGAACTGGTTTCAAATGGGAAGAAAGTTTTTATCAAGTCGCCTAGAAGAATAGACATTTTTAAACAAAAATGTCCTGAAGTTCCCTTCCCCCTACACCTGTAGTTACGCGATGGGGCACTTGGTTGGATGCAGATGTTATGCCCAGAACTTTGAAAAAATTGTATCTGTTGTAAATGATCTCGACAAAGAAGAATTCTGCAAGAACTGTTGATGGAGCCCTCCTTAAAAGTCGAATTGGCATATATCTCAAGAAACCTGTCCTTTCTCTCCAATTCCATACGAAAGCTTGAATCGTCCGCGTATAGTAGAAACGAAACTGAAAGAATTCACTGGATCTAACGCACGAGTGCAAATGTCTAAATGTACAGAATTTTTTTTGGAAAAAAAAAGGTTTTCAAACTTCGTGCCAAATTGCACGTGTTTTGGAAAGTGAAGTAGAGGAAGAGGAAGCTTTGGAAAACTTCAGCGTTAGTGACATTTCGTGCTTCAAATATGCAAGAATTGTTTCTTGTGACGTGGAGCGATCTTTCTCACAATATAAGATGCTTTTTAGAGATAATCGTCACAGATTTACAATGGAGAATTTGGAAGAAAAAACTATGGTGATCCACTGCAACTATTCCAAAAAATAGCTCGCTAAGAGGTAATCATTTAGAAACTGATTTCAGGTGTTTAAAATGCATGTTATAGTTTGTTTTTGTTACCAAATGTTTTTATTTTTGTCACATATTTTCCTGTTTTTATCACATATTTTCAACATTTATGACACATAAAAAATAAATATTTCTGAGTTTTTTAGCACATAAAGTTCCGTTCCCTAGTTATAACTACGCCATCGGGGAGACCCGATTAGCCTATTGGAGCATAAAAGTGGACTTATAACAATTTTTGCCAAGCAAACCATTTTAATACATGACAGCGTTAACCACTATGCTATTAAAGTGAATCAGAAAAGGGAGGCAGTAATTTATAATTTGCAACACAAAATACTTAGTGTGGAAAGCGATTGTTACTTTTAATTATTTTCTAAAGCGCCGGCCTCCATGGTGGAGTGGTTAGTACACCTCATTACTCATCCTGATCTTCGCGATTACCCAAAAAAAGTGACAGAAAGGCGAAGTAAAATAAACCAAATCAATCAACCAATCATTATTTTCTAAAGCAAGATCAAAGACAATAAACACCTTTTGTTTTATGTTACTCCAAATCCAAAAATGACGTAATACAAGCAGCAAGCACAAGTTCAAATGATAAACCTTTAGTGAAAATAACAAACATGTATTAAAACAAAAATTATAACTTACAATTTTTTATATTCAGTTAAGAATTACCTAATAGAACAAACCACATGATAATGAATTAATTATAAGTGGACTCGTGAAATGAAGGTCTTTTTATATTTGAATACTACATTATGTTCTGTTTTTCTGATTTTTTAATAAAGAACCTGAGAGACAAACACACGCTCACACACGCAGTTATACATAATTTCTTATAATCCGATCTATAATAGATATTCAATTTGTTATAACATTAATTTAATATATTTTGTGTAATACAAGGAACAAATTTGAAATTATGCGGGGAACGGTGGGGATTTCCCCTCTAACGATCATATCATGCAATTTCCCTCTCTTTCTCTCTGTATGCATGTGTACATACATATACTTATATATTATACACGTGAGATTAGAAGATTAAAATTTAAATCACATTGAAATGATAACGTTATTAGAGACGAATCACAAATTTACACCAATAGAAACACAGCATTATATACAAAATAAAAGTAAAACACAAATGAAAAGCAAAGATAAATATGAAAATTCAGTGCGCAAAATCATTGCAAAACAAAAATGCAATCAATAAAATTAATATTGACAAAACAAACTCAAGTATTCTATAATGTATGCCGGCGTGGTTAGCACATCAAGGGTCTCGAGAAATATAGTTTATGATCCTTCCACGTAGTACACCCAATTGTCAAACTCCCATCCACATAGTACACCCTGGACTGCATTTTGCAGACTAACGAGGCTCTGGCGTCTATACCTACGGCCAGTATAATTTTCGTAGGAATGTGTGTGTGTGTGTGTGTGTGTTGTCCTGTGTTTTGTCCTTATGTGTGCAGAG